>NC_053518.1:12617500-13217500 GCF_016920715.1 Anopheles arabiensis
CCACCACCACCGATCCCCCCGCGAGATTGGATCACTATCACCGGACATCCGGGTAGACAGCAGGGGAGACAGCGTGCGACTACGGCGTCGATCAGCGGCAGCTTAGGGCTCCCCCAAAAACAATCGATCAGTAGGTAGCGAGACCCAACGCACGGACACAGCCGGACTGCGATAGGAAACCAGGACCAGGACCAGGCCAACCGGGAGAAGCGCCTTCACTATGCCGCCCGCTTCGTCATCGACTCTCACGCACGCTCTATCTCTCTCTATCTGTTCTCTATCCTGCACATCCCACCCCCCTCTCCAAATCACGCCCGGTTCCAGTCCCGATGACGCCGATCATCGCGTTCGAGCGGCTGTTCTTTGCCGTGTTCGGCCAGACGTCACCGGACGACATCAACTCGCAGCGCTCGTCCCGTCCCGAGTGGACGGAGAATTTGTTCAAGATAGTATTTGGCATTTATATGTTAGTCTCCGTAGTAGTGCTCATTAATCTTCTTATCGCTATGATGTCGGATACCTATCAACGCATCCAGGTTAGTTCGTACCGCGTGCTAAAGTGCTGTCTCTTTCTCTTCTCTTTTTTCTTTTCTCTTTCTCTTTCTCTCTCTCTTTTTCTCTCTCTCTCTCCCGATTTATTCTAACACGATGAAACATGTCGCATGTCGCGTACACTGACACAACACTTACACGACGACACATTTGCATTGGCGTGTACCGTGTGTGTGTGGGAAAAATTCGTTTCAATTTGTGGCGTCCCAATCTAAACACAAACAACAACACTACACACACACCGATGACACTGTTTACGACATCTTTACTTTAAACAAAATATGAACCAACAGTGCGCATGAATCCCATACTGTCATTTGAGCTGCTCTTTTTCGCTGTATTTGGTCAAACTACCACCGATCAAACACAAATTGATAAAATGACACCGAATACGACCCGAACGCAACCCTATTGGACTGAGTACTTGTTTAAAATTGTATTTGGCATTTACATGTTGGTATCAGTTGTTGTACTTATCAATCTGCTCATTGCTATGATGTCTGATACGTATCAGAGAATTCAGGTATCATTGTCAATTAAATGTTCAAAGTTATGGTCCTTCCTCCCTTGTCCTGTTTCCCCTCTTTCTTTGATTAGTATTCGTTTGTGTATTTTGGTTTTCTTAAAGCACACCCTATTGGTCGATTTTTTGACCCACTGGTTACTCCTGGATCCCGTTTTCCACATTCTCCCCCTAGTTTACACCACTACACCAACACCATTACTTCCGGTTTTGAACATTTCCGTTTGTAGTTTATTCTGGTAAGGGCGCACACGCTCTCGCGCTGACGAGGCTTCGGATGGAAAGGGATGCCATCTCCTGACGATGATGCAAAACCCCGATGATCCCAACCACCTGCGGCTCTCTGTCAAGCAAAGGGGGCACACTGGTGAGACGGAAGGGTGCAAAGGATCGTTGCGACCTCTTCCGACCCGCCAGTAGTATCCCCGGAGGGTGTGCGTGAATATTGACCAAATAAAATGTTTGTTTTGATTTTGTGTGCCAGCTAATTTCCTATTTCTGCCGTTTTCGCCGTTCTCACACGATCGATTAAGCTTTGCGCGATATTTTTGTTGTTGTTTTTGCTCCTTTCATTGCTGATGGGACAGTGTGCTAAGCCTTCACTACCTTTAGCCATCTTCTACACATATGTTCTAAACACAGAAAGATACATATTTATTTGAACGATTACCACAACACCCAATGAGTACTTATCCTCTGATTAATTTACCAATTTTCGTTTGAAGTGATCTTTATGATTTTTAATCTTCCCCATTTTATCAGTTTTTTTTAGTACAACGTTTTCTCCGCGTGTGTTCACAGCACGAAAGTGCTGTTTGACCCAAACAATACCAAGCTCTTTTGTTTTGAAAGCTCTTTTGTTTTAATAAACCACACTAATATGAACTGTTTTCTTATCCTTTTCTCAAAACAACCTCACACATGTGTGTAGGCACAATCGGACATTGAGTGGAAGTACGGTCTGTCCAAACTGATCCGCAACATGCATCGAACGTCGACGGCACCGTCGCCCATGAATCTCGTTACCACCTGGTTCGTGTGGATCGTGGAGAAAGTGCGGGTAAGTACGGTCAGTTCGAAGGCTCTGTGGATCCCGCCATCGAGTGGTACCAGCTCATTGTAATTTCGCAGATCATTTGAGTTACACGATCATTTTTTATCGTCGATTGAGCGAAAGTTAAGATCGGTGGTAGGTACGAAAGCAAGGGGAGCTTAGTTTGGGAAGCTTGTAAATGATTTCTTGAAGTGGTTTCGAATTCAATTTCAAGAAAGGCTTGTAAATTATTGTAAAATAATGAAGAAAAAAAACAATCAAAACATTATATAATCTTGCTTTTGCGTCATTTTATCATATTTATCTTCAAATTCCAAGGGAATATATATTGGATGGATAAAGAAAAACATTTTTTAATTTTATTTGATTTATTTTACATCCTAAGGATGTTTTGCTTAAAAATTTGGTCGAACGAGAGTATCAAAATTGTTGATGTTTTAATTTGACATTTTATTTAAATTGTGTAAGATACACAATATTCTCTTTGAATAAATTCATTTTACTTAATGATATTTAATTATCGATGAAATTGGACTGGATGTTGTAAAGATATTAATACCAAGTAATAGAGATTTAATAATGAATTACAGGGTTTTCCAGGGGTTCTTATAGTTGTGGGACACTTCCTTTACTCTATCGTATAGGAAGTGAACTTCATATGATGAAAATTGGACTCTATTGCACCCTTTTTGGACAGGCGCATTAGAAATTCCTATTGCATTTGTCCAACAATGCTATAGAGTCCAATTCTCATTACATTAAGTTAATTTCCCGGAAGAAGGAGTCAATAAAGTGACCCACAGCTATGAGAACTCCTGGAAAACCCTGTTGGTATTAAAAGTGTTGTAACAGAAACCGTTAAGATACTTGACAGTAATTCGGATTTTAAAACAATACAATTAAAGCAACAAAACACATTGGAATTTTCAACTTGATTCCAATTAACCCTATCCTGCAAAGGTGTCAAAGGATTCAATTAACATCACACGAAATTCACTAAATAAACAGCTGGAAATGCTCTAAAAATTGTGGTATCAAGATGCAATAATATGTACCAATAGTAATCACCCTAAATGACTCTTAATCGACCAAGTTTTGAGCTCGCTATCACCGCCATAATGCTTTGCATTTATCAAGAACAACAACCAAACAAAAAAGCGATCAACAGTGGAAGCTCATCATTGCTTCAGCGTTCAATTTACGAACTCTTCTCAAGCAAGATCAGTCTTCCATCTCGTGTTGATCACCTTTTTCCCACAACCACCCTTACAGTGCAGCACAACTGCAAACATCTTGCGGCAAAACGCGAGATACAACACACGCTCAAACGATCACGCCATCAAACCCTTAACTTCTCTATCCTCAACAGGCACGTATAGTGAAGAAGAAACGACCGTCGCTGGTGCAGATGATGAATCTACACCGTGGGCAGCAGAGTCCACGCACCAAAGCCGGCGCCAAATGGTTGTCGAAAGTGAAGAAAGGTCAGGTGGCTCCTAAAGGTGTGCACAGTAGCGACAGCATGCGCTTGTCTGGTTTTCTTATCGTGTAGCGATTGTAACTGTAGCCCTTCATTGTTTTTCCATCGTTTCGTACTGCTGTTGAAGAAAAAAAAAAGTTTAATTGAAAAGCTTTCCAAAGCATCGTTCGAAGAAAGCTGTCAGTGGATGTTAGCTTCCCCCGAACGGTGTAAATTGTGGCTTGTTAGCATTTGATCCGCTTACTGAGCAGTGATGAAGGTTGCTGCTTCGTACAACTTTTGTTCCTTTTAATAGAAGTTTAATTTATAGAATTTTAAGGACCCTTTATACGACAGTACCGTGGCTGTAGTAAGTACTAGTGTGTAACGTGTGTTTCGGTATCTTGACGCATTTTACTGTCATGTAGTAATCCGTTGTGTACCATTAGAAACTATGTTTCGACCTCCTTAAAACCGTGTAGCGTCAACCTTACCTATAAAAGATCATTCGGTTCTGACTAGAAATGACAGTAGCAATTGGAAATTAAACTAGTCCCGAACTACATTCCAACATCCCGTAGACTTTGAAGTGTTGACGTTGAGTAATGGTTGGAGTTGAGTTGAGTTTGACAAAGTTGACAGCACCGAACGATACACAAATGGCCCTATTGTTGCGTGATCGATTGTGATCTCCTCAAGATCCAGCGGTCACAGCAGGCCACCGTCTCCCACTACCATACTCGGCAGCGCTGACTTACACTGTTTCCATGTTGTTTCTTCTTCTCCACGTTTATTCATCTACTAACGGCGATGCGTACCGACGCGGCTTTCCAGACTCGACAGCGCTTTCCGTTATGCATCTGTCTCCTCTTGGCTCGCAAGTCAGTTTCACCACTGTCAATACGACCCGAATCGAGAACGTTGCCGACTGGGAAGCGATCTCGAAGAAGTACCGCGCACTGGTCGGCCACGACTCGGAGGACGGCGGCTCGATGAAGGACTCCGAGGGCGATAACCACTCAACCAACAATGGGCCCGGCGGTGGCGGCGGCGGCAACGATCAGATGGGTAACAATGTGAACGCCAACAAGGTGTAAAATGGACGCTGCCGCCCAAGCGGCACTGCTACAGAAACTGCCAACTCCAGACTGCGACCGAGGTGTGGAGACACACCGGTGTAGAACGACCACAAACCGACACAAAAACGAATGTCACTCGTGCTGCCAGCGGAAAGAGGCGCATACGCCCAGTAGAGGAAGGCGCAGTTAGATAGAGTAGATTGTAGGCAGATTGCATGCAGGGTGGAGGCAAGGCGTTCAAATTTTGCTGTAGATAGATAGCAAAAGTGTACCATTTGGACACGTTTTGTCCGTGACGGAAGAAGAGCGGGAGATTGTATATATATATATAGGGCAGAGAGTTGATTTTTTTGTATTATCACCAACGTGTATAATAAGCTCCTGTAAAGTATCGTTTCTGTACCATATGCTCGTTCAGTTTGCTGTGTGTTCTATAGCTATACACTGTGGTGTCCGATAAAAGAAAACTTCGCTAGATACAGTAGGCTATGCGGTAAAACTACTACGAACTACAAACTTGCGCTCACAGACACGCGAGTGAGTGGAGGATGAAGGTTGCTTCTGGATGGAAGTCTGTCTCCGTCTGTCTCCTTCCGTTGGGTTGTGTTTATTCGATGTAGATAATTATTATCATGGCACAACGAATGAATTTTTAACTGTCAAGTTTCTTGATGAGGTAAAGGTTAAGGTTTGTTTTTGTAAAAAAAAAAAACTCAAACGACAGAAAAGGTGCACGGTCATACCTGGTCGAATGTTGTAAGCGGATTATTATTTGAAAAGAGATGGAAAATATATTTTCTAAAATTGTACCAACAGTGTGGTTGATGTGTGGCATATTTTGAGAACAGTATTCTATCTAGCAGAGTGTAGGCAACGATTGAAGTGGCTAATGTGAAATAACCTTAATCTCAGGTACTTGACATCTTTAACCTAATTAAGCTTATTAAACTTATTAATTAGGAAAACGAATCTGCTTTTTCATGCGATGCGAAGTAAAAATTACAGCATTGCATGGTTTTAGCACAACTCCTTAGAACAAAAAATCGACCAACTCGAAATTAGTTTTAAACAATGACACCTAGGTGGCGCTACTATCGGATGATTCTAGGGACAGGGGTTGTCATTCACAATAAAATTTTGATAATGTATATCGTCATTTAACAATCATCACTGAAATTAAAATTGAAACAGACAAGTTACGAGAGCTAAATTTGCCCAAATTTGTTTCGTTTTCTTTTGCAGTGCTTTTTTTCGTGGTAATATTTTCTAAGTGAAAACAAGAGTTTCTTTAATTCTCATTAATTAGAGTTTAGTTCTCATTTGTTCACACAATGATTTGCCAAGAATTTAGCACAACAAACGACATTATAAAGCGATTGAGACAACAAATAGAATTGATGATTATGCAAAAGTATAAAGCTCGCCAGGCACCGGCGCGGTTTCGCTCCGCAAGACCGCGAGCGGTTTCGGACACTCCTGAGCGGTTGTAGCACCGGATGAGTAAGTAAGCAAAAATAAACGGGATCGTTTCAAAACGTGATGCGGTGGCCTGGCAGGTTGTTCAGGGGACATGTATGGTGACAGTCAAAGTATTAATAACTGTTCTTCTCCACCTAATGCTAATAAAATGGGATTGGTAAGGACGGACGCATCAAGGAGAGTGGTAAAAACATACAGACATATACGTATAGCGATTATGAAAATGCTCATTTCTAACACTCAAATTAAGCTACGTTCGAACCACGTTGTGCTACCATTGAATCGCTCGCCATTACGATTGAATCGCTCGTCGCTAGTTTGATACATCATTTCATCGGATGGTGTGTCACTACCATCAAATCGTTCGCCACTACCTTGCCTGAAGCGTGTCGTATCAGTGCCTCTTTTCATTTTTTATTGTATACAACACTTATTGTTTAAGTCGTGGCTAGATATAGAGTTTCGTATGCTGCCTCAACAGGATCGTCCAAGTAATAGCACAATGCATGGTTGTTGTTTTCACCGGTATTCTGATCCTTGCAGATTTCAATACTTTCTTCAGATGCTTGAAGGTCCATAACATTCCGTTGCTTTTATTGAAGGTAATTTGCTGACATAAGTTACCCAACAGTTCATGGCAAAAGCAAAATAAATAAAAAAGTATATTGTAAATAAATAAATAACTGAATACATTTTTTCGCATTCTCCCCTTTCTCTCTCTCTCTCTCTCTCTCTCTCTCTCTCTCTCTGTCTCTCTCTATTCTATTCTTTTCTTTTCCTCCCTCTCTCTTTCTGTTTCTTATATTTTTGTGCAATAAGAAGGAAGTTTAAGTAAAGGAGGGATTCAGCAAAATCACATAAATCAGCGTTGGAAAGAAATAATACAGTCTCATGTTGTACCCAGTTAAAACTCTTTTATTTCAAAATATAAACTAGCCACCCACTCAATGCCCAATGAACATAACCCATTCAACCAACCGGCACACAAATTCGTCCATAGCATTGCATTGTTTATTTGCTTTAGTGTTTCGCATGAACAAAACACCAAACCAAACCACGCGACTCGAACGCGTGGAACTGGTTTTGATGTCGATTGGTGTTTGCTGTTTGTTTGGTTTGACGTCATCGCAGCTTCTGCATCAGCATACATCGACAGCACCAAACTGATGACAGTGCTTTATCTACTCTCAGACATTTCACATCCACCGGAAGAAGGTTTTATGACTGTGACAATGTTTAAAATACACCTCGTGTGGATAGTACTTTTCCAACTACACCACTTGGAACTGTGCTCTGCACAGGGTAAGAAGTTTGTCTGCAGCTACTCCCCAACGAAAGCTACCCAGATCGGTTACCAGCCTGATTACATTCCGTTGGAGGTTTGTCCGTATGTAATCGTCAAAGCGTTCAGCTTCCCAAGTGTCGTCGGGCGGCAGATGTTGTTCAGTGTAAGCTTCCTTTACTGAGTGTCTTATCCGTTTTTTATGCCTATCTTATGTATAATGTTTTCTACAAACTACAGGACAACGACAAGATAGCCTTTAGCCGTGTGGTTTCCAGTGTGCGAAAACGATCTAGCACAGTTCGTGTCGTGGCGTCCATCGATGGATACGCGCGAGACTTTACCATAACATCTAGCGCAATCGTGCGTAGAAAAGCATTCGTACAAGCCGCGGTCACGTTGCTGCTTGAGCTGGATGCAGATGGGATTGAGCTGAACTGGATGTCACCAGGCAATAGTGGAGTTGCATCAGGCGATGGACTTGATCGCATTACAATGGTGCAACTTCTGCAAGATCTTCGCCAAGCGGTGAATGCAGCCAGCAAGAACATTCCAAATCGGCAGCGAGAGCTATGGTTCCGAGGATCGCTGCATCCAAACGTGATCGACAGTGCGTACAACATGCTCGATCTGTGTGAGCTGGTCGATCACGTCACGCTCGATCCTAACACGGCCGACTCGTTGGAAAATGCGCATGCACCGTTGCGCGGAACACCGCAGGCGTTACCCATACAAATCCCGATCCTCACCCAAATATTTGGCGATGTTATTGAACCGGGGACAGGATTTGTGAGTAAACGATGGATTCTTTTTTTTAATTTGGGGCTTATAGTAAATTTACACACTATCTACAGAACACTACCACACAGCGCTGGATTAATGCAGGATGTCCTCCCAAAAAGCTGCTGCTTGGAATCGGTTTGCATGGGATCAGGAAAGCTTACTCGCCGGGCTTGAGGTCATTTCTAGGTGACAGAATTGGTTTGGGCACAGCTGATACCAGATACCTGGAACATCGTGAGGTTGAAAACACTTACTTCTATATTTGTTTAGTTATATGTTGCAATTCATATGTTAGTTAAATACTTTCAACCTTTACAGCTCTGTAAAACGATAAGAGAAGATGGTTGGAACTATGCCTGGGATGAGTATGGTGCCATGCCATACGTGACCAAAGCGCTGCAGAACGGACAAGTGGAGCGTGTTAGCTATGAAGACTTGGACTCGTTGCGTCTGAAGATGGATATGGTGGAGCAGAAGCGGTTCGGTGGCATTTACATCGATTATGTGCACTCGGACGATATCTATGGACGTTGTGGACAACCATACCTTGTGATCGCTTACTTATCCAGTAGAGTACGCTCGATACCGTCCGACATTGGATTTGCCATAGAATGGAATCAATAGCGCCAGGGCAAAAGATTGTGTAGAAAGGGAACTATACAATATCATCTTGTAACGTTAATGTTTCGAAAGTGTATTTACATTATTTGCATTTGCAGTATTTGCAAAAAAATAAAATGTACCATGCCAGTCAAGTCTTTCAGCTAAGCTAAATTACATTTATATTCATTTTATTTAACAGACGGACCTATTGGTCTAATCTTTTCTATTATAATAAAAACACACATACATCAAGCATACACGCTACAGATCCATACATACACGGGAGATCCATGCACACACGGGATTCGATCTCGCCGTTGAGAAGCCGAAAGATAAACACGCACTGTTGTTGTTAGTATTGTTTAGAGAGGCTTTGGCTCCTGCGGAGTTCTTTCGCCTCTTAAATAAACACGCACTGCGCATTTCGACGCCGTTTGCTGAGTGTTTCGAGTCCGAGAAGCAGACTCCGCTGATGGTAGGAAGGCCTAGTATGGTGAGATTGCCAAGGAAGGAGCCGGATCGCGTACCTAGTGATTTTCCTTTGCAAGGCTTCAAGTCGATTTATATCACCAACAGTAAGCGGGCACCAAACCGGAGAGCAGTACTCAAGACAAGATCGTACAACGGAACAGTAGATCGATTGGATGCACATGGGATCGATAAATTCACTACAGGAGCGCGTTATAAGGTTAAGCAGTTCGTTTCCCTTCGTGATAACACTGTCGATATATGGACGACATGAAAGTTTATCGTCTAGTAACACTCCCAGAACGCGAATACATGACGTTCGAACATAATGTGAATTTCTTATCGAGTGATTAAATATGATAGGGCTTCGGGCTCTGCTGAATGAAATGCATTGGCACTTATCCACACAGACATACGTCTAGTCCGTTTCTGATGCACCAACTATCGAGATCATCAAGGACTATCTGGAGGCGATGACAGTCATAGCATAGCATTTTTCACTGGCAGAACTATTTCGTCGGCGTACATGAGGTGTACACACGATAGATCGTTGATAAAGATGAGAAAAAGTATTGGACCCTGATTATTTCCTTGAGGGACTCCGGACGAAATGGTAAATGTGTGAGAGCGATGAGGTTCGATAACTATGCGATATGAGCGACCGGTTAAATAGGAGCGAAGCCAGGTAATATCAGCCAAACCCAGTATTTTCATGCTTTGAAAGCAGAATAACATGCGAAATGCTATCAAATGCGGCCTTAAAGTCCATATATGCAGCATCAACTTGAATGGTATGGTCCATGTTGTCGAAACAGTGACCAACAAATTTGACAAGATTAGTTGTTGAAGACGGGCTCAAATAGTTGTGCACCGCAGTGAGTAGCGGTTTGTACAGAAGTAGTACAAACACCTTAGCACATACGCAGAGAGAGACTATACCACGATAAATGCTGGCTTCAAGACGGCTGCCCTTCTTACGAATTGGAACCATTCGAGCGTGTTTCCATGGCACCGGGTAGATTCCTCGCGCTAATGAAGCATTAAATATTTTCGATAAGATGGGTCAAGTAGCATTATGACAGTGGCTTGTTCGAATACTTTTGATTTAGAACATTGATGTCACGGACTGTATTTGAACGTTGCCCTTGAGTTGGAGAAAAATAAGTTATTCAGTTCATTAAAATTGATATCATCTAATGAAACCACCAGCGATGGAAGCTTAAACTGGACATCATCTGTCGACGGTTCCACGCATGGGAAGCCGAATGAACTTTGGAAGCTTTGTGCAATGGACCGTACCACGTGAGGTCATAGGAATAATATCATCCACACGAGGTATTTTTAGGTGTTATTTTTGACTCAGAATTGTCGTCAGATTAAGTTTCATGCTGGTGAAGACACCACTATGACGTCAAACGGTTTCCGCATCAAAACCTGTTCCAGCACATCGGATTCCGGCGATGTATTTAAATCAGTGGTCGGCAAATGTTCAGCTCTTCAGCTAGATCTGTTAGTTCTGCGAATTAAATTGATAGCGCATGCGAGATAAGTTCATATGGATATTAATCAATCCAAAATAATAAAACGTTTAAACTAAACGTGCATTGTAGGGGAATTGTTTTGAGCATCAATAGTACAGAAATTTATTACCACTGAATTGGCAAAAGATCTTTGGCCACCCAATAATGCAGCCCGATAGGTTTTGAAACAAGTGAAACATATTAACACATTTCGCCAAAATTCAACTAAATATTTGATACCGTAACATTTCAGCACGCCCTTACTCCAATTGCGATGTTTTTAAAATGTGGCTCAAAGTCACAATTCAGTGCTCAACGAAGTTGTACCATTTATTTAAACTAACAAAAAATAAAATCGTCCCTTTACTTCAAAAGTTTGCTGACCCCTGGATCCGATTATCGCGCGATCTATCAATTTTAACGAACTCGTGTGCAGGTGCGTATTTGAGCAAAAGGCCCGCCCGTAATACTGGCGTGACTCCGTAGGTCGCTAATCAAACGATGCTCCTTAGGATTATCTCAACCATACACGATCTTCATCAGCGATGAATTGTTTTTCATAATGTATTTTTACCATGAATGACCAACTCTGGTCTCTCATATTCGTCGAATGTGTTTGTGGTATCTTACTGGAATGAATGTGTTCACACCATCACATCAGAATCAGTGTTTCACTGACCATCGAACACATCGCACGCATTAACGAAAGCGGCTTTGTTGAACTCAGTTACAAGAATGAATAGTAACGCTTTCGTTTGCATTATTCTTTGTTTGCCATTATTAGTGAAACTGTCCAGTGCACAGAGTAAGAAGTTTGTCTGCAGCTACTCTCCAACAAAAGCTACCCAGATCGGTTACCAACCTGATTACATTCCGTTGGAGATTTGTCCGTATGTGATCTTCAAAGCGTTCAGCTTCCCAACCATCGTTGGACGGCAGATGCTGTTCAATGTAAGTTTTCTTTGTTGGGTAGCCTATCCATGTTTTGTGTGTTCCTTATTAATATATATTTTTCTCAACTACAGGATAACGACAAGATAGCCTTTAGCCGTGTGGTTTCAAGTGTGCGAAAACGTTCCAATACAGCTCGCGTTGTAGCATCCATTGATGGATCCGCTCGAGACTTTACCAGAACATCCAGCGCGACCGTGCGCAGAAAAGCATTCGCACAGGCCGCGGTGACGTTGCTGCTCGAGCTGGATGCAGATGGGATTGAGCTGAACTGGAAGGAACCAGGCAGTACTCATGCAGGACGTGGTAGTTCAAATGATCGCATCACGATGGTGCAACTTCTGCAAGATCTTCAACAGGCGGTGAAGGCAGCCAGCAAAAGCAGAAATCGTAACCGAGAGCTATGGTTCCGAGGTTCGCTGCACTCGAACGTGATGGAAGAAGCGTACAACATGTTCGATTTGTGTGAGCTGGTCGATCATGTCACGCTGGATCCCAGCACGACCGATTATTTGGAAAATTCACACGCTCCGTTGTACGATAGACCAAGTATGTTAAAGACAGGAAATGGCTATGTAAGTAAACGATTCATTCTCCATGGTGTAATAGCAAAGTACTAATCTGCATCCTACATAGAACACAACGACACAGTACTGGATTGACGAGGGATGCACGGCAAAGAAGCTAATGCTTGGAATAGGTTTACACGGCATTAGCAGAGTCTACTCCCCCAGTTTAGTACGGTATGTTCGCGGCAGAATCAATTTATTAGACCATGTTGGTACCCATCTAGAGCAACGTGAGGTGAGACTCATGCTTATCAATTCTTTTCCATTTGGAGTGCTCATTCATAAGCGTGTAATCATTGTAGCTCTGCAAAACGATACGGGCAGCAGGATGGACCTATGGATGGGATGAGTATGGTGCCATGCCATACGTGACCAGAGCGCTACCGGATGAAAAAGCAGAGCGCATCAGCTACGAAGATTTGAACTCGTTGCGTCTCAAGATGGATATGGTGGAGCAGAAGCGATTCGGTGGCATTTACATCGATTATGTGCACTCGGACGACATCTATGGTAGTTGTGGCCAACCGTACTCCCTAACGGCGTATCTGTCGAGTCGGATTCGCTCCATTCCGTCTGAAATTGGGTTTGCCATCGAGTGGAACTGATAAGTACCAACTTTTTGAGTTAAACGGAAAAATGTAGAAATGGTTGAAGACTGAATGTGCTTTTGTACATTATTGTTCTTGACCGGTCCGAAATGGCTTACGCCGCCAGATTGAGTTTTATGCTTGCGAAGACGGTACAATGACGTCAAACGATTTCTGCAACAAAACCTGTTCCAACACATCAGACATTCACAGTTGCGATTTTAGAAACGCGCGAAACCAAATGAATAGCTCGATCAGGTTTAACGAACTCGTGTGCCGGTGTGTATTTGACCAAAAGCCTTGATGTTGTATCAAGCCAATAGCCACAAGGCTCGCGTGGTTGTGTAGGCAGTTAAGGCAAAGCAAAATATGATTATCAGGTTTTCAACACCACTATCGATTTTCATTCACAGTGAAACGTGTTTGCTTCCTGGTTCTTGGCATATGTTTGTGGGATTTTACCGGAATGAATATAATCACATCTGAATCAGTATAAAATTGTCTGTCGAACATATCACACGCATAAACGAGAGTGAATTCGTTTCAAGAATGGTTCGGAACAAATACTTTTGTATTGTTCTTGCATTGCCATTATTAGTGAAACTGTCCACTGCACAGAGTAAAAAGTTTGTCTGTAGCTACTCCCCGTCTAAAGCTGGTTCGATCAACTACCAGCCCGATAACATTCCGTTGCAAGTTTGTCCGTATGTGATCTTCAAAGCGTTCAGCTTCCCAAACGTCGTTGGTCGGCAGTTGTTGTTCAGTGTAAGCATCCTTTACTGAGTGTTTTATCCGTTTGTTGTGTGTTCCTTATATGGAGTTTTTCCCCCACCACAGGACAACGAAAAGATAGCGTTTAGCCGTGTAGTTTCCAGTGTTCGAAAACGTTCGAAAACAGCTCGCGTCGTAGCGTCCATCGATGGATCCGCTCGAGACTTTACCATAACGTCGAACGCGATCGTACGTAGGCAAGCATTCGTACAAGCAGCTGTAGCGATGCTACTTGAGTTGGATGCAGATGCAATCGAACTCAACTGGAAAGCATCTAGAAACAGTGGAAACGATCGTATCACAATGGTGCAACTCCTGCAAGATCTTCGTCAAGCGGTGAAGGCAGTAAATAAAAGCATAAGCCGTAATCGAGAGCTATGGTTCCGAGGATCACTGCATCCGAAGGTGTTGGAAGTAGCGTATAATACGTTCGATGTGTGTCAGCTGGTCGATCATGTTACGCTAGATCCCAGCACGGCTGAATCGCTGGAAAATGCGCATGCACCGTTGTATGGGACACCAATTGTACTCCCATTTAGTTTACCTTTGTTAGGAAACATAATCGATCTAGCGAATGGTTTCGTAAGTCAATATTATAATCATCAATTGTAAAATGTGTCTGATCACTGATTTGTGTATGATCCTACTCTTTGTAGAACACCACCACTCAGCGCTGGATTGATGAGGGATGCGCTCCTAAGAAGCTGCTCCTTGGAATTGGTTTGCATGGCATCGGGAGAGTTTACTCACCGGGTCTAGCGCCATTTGTCGGCAACAAAGTGCATTTGTTGAACCCTGAAGGTACACATCTGGAGCAGCGTGAGGTGAGGATCGCTTTAAATTTCTTTAATTGTTTTGAGTAATTAAAAATATGAATATTTTGAAATCTTACAGCTCTGTAAAACGATAAGAGAAGATGGTTGGAGCTATGCCTGGGATGAGCATGGTGCCATGCCATACGTGACTAAAGCGCTGCAGAATGGACTAGTGGAACGGATTAGCTATGAAGACTTGGACTCGCTGCGACTCAAGATGGATATGGTGGAGCAGAAGCGGTTCGGTGGCATTTACATTGATTACGTGCACTCGGACGATATCTATGGACGTTGTGGACAACCATACCGTTTAATTGCTTACTTATCAAGTCGGGTACGTTCGATACCATCTGATATAGGGTTTGCTATCGAGTGGAACGAGTAGTGTGGCAGAATCTGATCTGTAAAGCTTACTCTAACAATGTTTGCCTGCTTAAGCTTATGAGTTTTCTTTTTGGCGAAATGTATCCAAATTTGTATCTTATCTTATAAAATCTTGTATTAGCTTGATTTCTACACCTTTTTGAATCTCCTTGTTAACACTATTAAAGACACAAACTCTGTGGTGTGGGGTGAGTGATCGTCAAGCGACACATTACCTATGGCGTTACAATCACAAGGAGAAAAAAATATCTCTTCCGCTGATTGCCATCACTATAAGAACGACATAAAAGTTCTCTAACCTACATGAATGAATGAGCATGAATTCGATCCGATGCGTGCGGCTTTGGCTCGAGAGAAGCTTTTAGATAGATGAAGTGTAGTAACACAGTGATCGATTAAAGTGCCTTGCGAGTCTCTCTTTGAGTAATAGAGCGTAGACATCGCTGTAGAATAAGCTCTCTCTGTCGTCTCTGATGTTGTCAGTATGATGTCACAGTCATATGTGTTTAACACTTCTGGATTACGTCGTACTGTCGAACAGTATCAAAACCAGTTTCACTGCGACACACCGCTGAGAAGGGTGGTTGCGTATCGTTCTACACGCGAAACCAAATAAACAAATCAATCTCCAAACGAAATTCTGTACAGGTGGGTGTGTGTTTTAGCAAATGTATATTGTAATTTGTAATTTGCGAGGGTATATCAGAGTCACTGTGAGATGTATAAAGTTTACAATCTATTGAATTGACACTGTAATTTTGTGGAAGAAACTGTGAAAACATTAATGTTCGTAGTGCTGTGAGTGTATTAGAACGAAGCACATTCTTGAATGTTGAAAACAAAGTTATCAAATAAAACAAATAAAAAACTTTATTGGAATTTCACCTTGGCGACCTTGAACCTGAATCTTCACGATCAGCATTATCTTGAACGACTCATGTTCTATTGATGAGGTATCATTTTATCACATTATTCATTCATGTTTTGGTTTCGCTTTTTGAGCAAACAATAACAGGTCTCGGGAGTTTGCCCACGCTGAAACAGGTTTTGATGTGGAATATTTTTTGAGGTATTTCACCGGCTTTCATGCATATCATCACACCGGCGACAGTTGCTAAATGGATGTCGAACATATCACACCTATCACAGAGTGCGTTATCATTTGCTTCTATAAGAAACATGTGGAAGAAGATCTTCGTGTGGATTGCTCTAACGCTTACTTTGTGCGTGGACCTGTCTACAGCACAGGGTAAGAAGATTGTTTGTAGCTACTCCCCGGCTAAAGCTGGCCCGATCGGTTATCCGCCGGAGTACATACCGCTGGAAGTTTGTCCGTATGTGATCTTCAAAGCGTTCAGCTTCCCAAGCACGGTCGGGCGGCAGATGCTGTTCAGTGTAAGCTAAAGCATAGCAAAGTGTTTTATTTGTTTGTTTTGTGTGGTTCACAATTCTCGATTCTATCAACTACAGGACAACGACAAGATAGCCTTTAGCCGTGTACTTACAAGTGTACGAAAACGTTCGAATACAGCTCGCGTTGTGGCGTCCATCGATGGATACGCACGAGACTTTACCATAACATCCAGCGCGATCGTGCGTAGAAAAGCATTCGTACAAGCCGCGGTCACGTTGCTGCTTGAGCTGGATGCAGATGGGATTGAGCTGAACTGGATGTCACCAGGCAATAGTAATGCGGGATATGGTAGTTCAAACGATCGCATCACTATGGTGCAACTGCTGCAAGATCTTCGTCAAGCGGTGAAGGCAGCCAGCAAAAGCAGAAATCGCAACCGAGAGCTGTGGTTCCGGGGATCGCTACATGGGAATGTGATCGAGGAAGCGTACAACATGCTCGATGTGTGTGAGTTGGTCGATCACATCACGCTGGATCCCAGCACGGTCGCTTCGCTGGGAATCTCTCACGCACCGTTGTATGGAACACCGATAACAATTCCACGTAATCCATTTTTTACTGATTCTTTACCATCTGTTATCGAACCAATGACAGGAATTGTGAGTTTACCCATTGTTGAATGGTCGAGCTCTATGTGATCATTGATATTTGAATTATGTTTACTCCCTAGACCAGTAACACGCAGCGCTGGATTGACGAGGGATGCGCTCCGAAGAAGCTGCTGCTTGGAATCGGTTTGCATGGCATTAGGAGAGACTACTCGCCGAGCGTATTCCCATTCGTTGGTGACAACGTGAATTCGTTGCGACAGAAAGGTACATACCTGGAGCAACGTGAGGTGAGGATTACTTTAAACTTCTTGACTTATTATGTGTAATTCATAGTGACTTGATCCCTTGCAGCTCTGCAATACGATAAGGGAAGCAGGTTGGAGCTACACATGGGATGGGTATGGTGGCATGCCATACGTAACTAGAACTTTTCAGAACGGACGTGGGGAGCGCATCAGCTACGAGAATCTAGACTCGTTGCGTCTGAAGATGGATATGGTGGAGCAGAAGCATCTCGGCGGCATTTACATCGATTATGTGCACTCGGACGACATCTATGGCCGTTGTGGCCAAGCATACTCCCTGATCTCGTATCTATCGAGTCGGACTCGTTCGATACCGTCTGACATTGGGTTTGCCATTGAGTGGATTTAGATGTTCGAACTACACTGAATATGATACGCAAGAGAAAAGTGATCGTGAACTGATATTCTGTTAGACTTCAGCGATAAAATAATAACTAATTTTTGTTAACTTTGGCTAATATACTTAGCACTAACTGACAAATGTTATAGGTTTTCCTCGTCCCCGTATGCTTGATGGAACAGCAATATGGAAGAAGTAAACTCTAAATTCATAACGACCTTGAAATACGTTATTCATGCCGAGATGTGTCGTCGCACTCCGCTTGTCGGACGCGTTCTACTCGGCCTGATAACGCTACATTGATCGCACAGCTGACCGATGCTGTCATGACGTTCTGTCTGGAATGGATGTGTTTATGTATTGTGCAAAAGCAAATAAATAAATCAACCGTTCAAACATTTATGCCATATTCAACAGGTTCTGTGGCTGGGAATTTTTGGTGTAGGTTTTAGGTGATACATTAAAGTGTTGGTGTGTGTATTTTTTTTTTGTTCCCTTTTGTTGTTTGCTCTACCGGTTTTGGGATTTTGACGAGCTGCAACAGGTTGTGGTGTCTTATTTTCATGCCCAGAAGCGCGAAGATCATCGCACCAGTAACAGTTCGGCATTGACAGTTGGATATTTCACACCTATCACTGAGAAAGGGTTCTTTTAATTCCATTTCAAATAAAGAAAATGAATATTTTCATCTGGGTAACACTTACTCTATCAGTCTATGTGAGATGTTCCACAGCACAAGGAAAGAAGTTGTTCTGTAGCTTCTCCCCATCTAAAACCGATTTGATTGGTTATCAACCAGAGAACATACCGTTGGAAGTGTGTCCAGATGTGATCTTCAAAGCGTTCAGCTTCCCAAGCATCGTAGGACGGCAAATACTGTTCAGTGTAAGCTTTCTTCTTAAAGTTCTCTTTTTCGTTTTTCTGGGTGTTTCTTGCGAGTGATGTTTCTATCAAACACAGGACAATGAAAAGATAGGCTTCAGCCGTGTGGTTTCCAGTGTACGAAAGCGTTCGAATACAGCACGTATTGTGGCGTCCATCGATGGAACTGCTCGTGATTTTGCCACTACATCTATCGCGATCGTACGTAGAAAAGCGTTTGTACAAGCCGCGGTCGAGTTGCTGCTTGAGCTAGATGCAGATGCAATCGAACTCAACTGGAAAGCATCAAGCAACAGTGCCAATGATCGATCTACAATGGTGCAGCTGCTGCAAGATCTTCGTCAAGCAGTGAATGCAGCGAGCAAAAGCAGAAATCGTACCCGTGAGCTATGGTTCCGAGGATCGCTGCATCCGAGCCTCCTCGCCGATGCTTACAATATATTCGATGTGTGTGAGCTAGTCGATCACGTCACACTGGATCCCAGCACTGCCGAATCATTGGAAAACTCTCATGCACCATTGTATGGAACACCACAAGAACTAGGAATGTATATTCCAAACATTGGAAATATATACTATCCAAAGACTGGCTTTGTAAGTAAAAAAGATAGAATATAGAGAGCAATCGTAAATTAAATGATGGATCATAAATTAAAAAAAAATGATACTTATAGAACACAACCACACAGCGCTGGATTGATGAGGGATGTGCGCCCAAGAAGCTACTGCTTGGAATTGGTTTGTACGGCATAAGCAGAATTTTCTCACCGGCATTGGCCCCGTATCTTTATAACAAAGTGAATTTGTTAGCACCAAACGGTACACACCTTGAGCATCGAGAGGTGAATATCGTTTAAAGAATCTTTTTCTACCCTGCCTAACTCATAGTTTGTTTGACGTCATGACGTCATCGTTTGATGTCAACCCTTACAGCTATGCAAATATATAAGAGAAGCAGGTTGGAGCTATGCCTGGGATGGCTATGGTGGCATGCCATACGTGACACGAGCGCTGCAGAACGGGCAAGTAGAACGGATTAGCTATGAAGATTTGGACTCGTTGCGTCTCAAGATGGATATGGTGGAGCAGAAGCGGTTCGGCGGCATTTACATCGATTATGTGCACTCGGACGACATCTACGGAAGCTGTGGACAGGCATATACACTAACAACTTATCTATCGAGACGAGTGCGTACAATACCGTCTGACATTGGGTTTGCTATCGAGTGGAATTAGAAATTTGGATGAACAAATTGTGTGTTCATGCGATTATTCGAGGCGCAAGGAGAATAGTGTCTCCGCTAGTCACCACAAGAGGGCCTACTGTTATTCCTATTTGGTGCTTGACGGAAGCAATGGGTGTTAGTGGAAAATTGTGGGGACATTAGCTTGATTTGAATATAAATTGCTCATTTGTTATCTCCAAGACAGTTATAAACTGTGTTTGCTTTGTTCTGAAAAATTATAAACATTGTACAGAAAGTTGTTTTGCCAAAAAAGGTAAGTTGATAAAACAAAGAAAGCGTAAATAACACTAATGGAATATCATTTTCTAGTACATATACCCCAATAATGGGATGAAAATTATCGGAATTCTGAATTATTTTTATATCGAATATTTATGCAAAAATACTTCTATAGAAATCGTTAAATTTGTTATAGAACTTTAATTCCGTTTCATTTTGTGTCATGATTTCGAGTAAACATGTTTTAAAATGCTAATCTCTCGTTGCACCATTCATTCACTTGTTTGTGAAATCTGGTAGCATTTAAGAATTTATTTATTCAACAACTTTTAATATACAAGGGTTCAAGTATACAATATGCACGCCGATTCAAACGTCTGATGAACCTGATTTTCTATGAAAAACGCAAAGTATTTGCAAAACAAAACCTTCATCGGTTCGGGTACTATTTCATGAAATTTTGCTTGCCGTTTGTAAATAATTAAATTAATTAAAGTAATAACTACTTTAATGCTTAAAACTTTGTTTTATTCTCTGTATCTGTTATGAGCTCAATGGCTTTTCTAAAAAAATCTAATTTCCAACTCGTAATGCTAATGATATTTCCGTTCCTAATTACACATCCATCGAGTGTAATTGGTGTACTCGCAATAAAATATCAAATTAGCATAAAACGACACTCGTTTGAAAGACCTCATCAACCTTCACAATCTAATTATAAAACCTCTTTGCCATTTTCGGTTCATTATTTTAAATGAAAAAAAAAAAAAAAACTTCAAAACTGACCACGACGAAGCAACGATTTGCTGCAGTATGCTTCTTCCATCGTGCTGTGTTTAGAAAACACAACTGGCGATGATATGGAATGTGGTCATTTGGTGGGAAATTAGCAGCAATTAATGTAGCAGAAAATTAAAAATATATAAACTAAAAGGCAAAACGCGTTCGCGTGCCAGGAAAACGGGGATGATTTGACCATTTCGGTTCGTTTGAATTGGTAGAATCTTATGGGGTTTCTTGTTTGTTTGTTTTTTTGTACTTGCACTTTGGCCACCTTTTTTCGGCAGTTAATTACGCTTGAACGATAGAAAACGCGACTTCAGTTTCACTGACCCGTTGAAAATTGCACCATAATGTGTTGCGGGAATATATACGATCGCAAAACGTTTGGCAGGGGTGGTGCATATGTACGTGGAATGATTGTCTGCACTTTTATTTCTCTCTCTTCCCTCTTCAAACAAAGGGCTTTTTTAATGGTAAACGAATTTCTACTCTCTACACACAAAAAAAAAACAGTTCAGTGACAAAACGGGCAATCAGCTCAATAAACATTTAAACCCACCCAATTTGCATACCCAAATAAGCAGCTCCTGGCTGTTCGGGCTAGCGCTCACTCGATGTGACAACCACAGCCAACAACACTGAGCAAGCAGCTTTGTTTTGCTTCTTTTTGATTCGGCAATTATTCATCTAAAACTGAACTACATTGCGCGCGTTCGTCGTTACCCAAAAACCAACAGCACCCCACACAGCCTTACCGACCAGCTGACGCGGCGGTCTGGGCGGTGTTAAAAATCGTATTTACGAAATAACGAAATTTAATAAATTTTATTCAAATTTCATAATCCACAGTCGGCGAGCGCATCCCGGAAGAAGGGGCAGCACCAGAGCAGCAAATTGGTGTCACGCAGGGCTGGTGTACGTGGTGGCTGTGGTGAGCATAAATAAATGTCGCCCTTATGTGTATCATCGTGTATACACAAATAAATCCCGCCCCGACACCCAGGGCCAAAGGCTGGGTGGTGTATTTAGAAAATGGATTCACAACATGGCACCAGCTCTCTGGCTGGCTGGCTGGGGGTAACACATGCAAATATCCAGCGAGGGGAGATGCAAGAGGGAAGGAACGGGGGTATGCAAATTTTCCCTCCGATCCGATGCCTCTAATTTGCCTAAACAAACATTGATTGAAATGTCAGCTTCATCTCTTCCCCTGGCCTGTTGCCCCTTTGTTGCCACGCTGCTATGGTAGCGTCATACCGATTATCATTGCCAGTGGTGGTGGATGTACGATTGGCTTGGCCTACTGTTGAGCATGGGCTATATTGTAGCTTCTAAACGGTTGTACAAAGCTTGATGAAAAAGAAAAGAACGGGAGAGCGTGAGAGAGAGAGAGAGAGAGAGAGACAATAAAAAGAAGAGCAGGAGTAATGAGTTATTACAAGGGATATTTATTTATGTATGCAAATTAATCAAAACATAAATTGACTTTTCCGAACCGCATGCTCGTCGAAGTGCTCGTGGATGTGGATTTTGGGCCCTGTTTTGTCGTCAAACACATGTCGACGGGGACACATTGTGCTGGTGCTGGTTGATGAAATGGTTAAGGCTTTAGCGAGGAAGGAAGGCAAAAAAACTGGAGTAAAATTTCACAGCTATGACTTGTGGGCTAGCACATGGGGAAAGGGGTGTTGTCACGTACGTATCAATCATAAATAATCTACCAAATTAGTGACTTCTTTGGGTACGGTCATGGTACGGTAGTATGGAATCTAATTGATGGTATATTTAAAAAAATACCCTTTCCCGATCAACCAACATCTGTTTACTTCCTTATGTGAAATCAAGAGCGTAAATTGTGGTTGCTGTTTTAAGAATTAGTGAGGTAATGGCTTGCATTTCAAGCCTCGTTAAGAATCATTTGCAATCGCAGCTGTAAGGGCTGAAGTTGCTGACGTGCTTGAATTTTTAAAAATTTGTGTGTGTTTTTTTGTTCTAATTTTAATTTAATCTAAAATTTTCCTATTTTTAACACAATTACAAAACTTGGGCCTTTTTTCCTTTTTTTACTATATTTTCCGGATTGTTTTTCGCTAAGTTGGATTGACGCGATTTATTTAATAAACTTTAGAAACTCATCAGAGTTGATTGCATAGTAAAACACATTCGTAACCGTAGTGAAAGCTTTAAATGAGGGTTTTTTGGTTTTTTTAGATTGTTTTTTCAGTTCAAAGTTTAAGCTCCAAGCAAAATTTCAGGAAGGCCTTAGACATTTTTCTATAAATAAAAACATTCGCACATTAATAAGAGTTTCATAATGAAACGAAGAAAAGCGAACAAAACGTTTCGAAATCATCATTGTCCTAGTCCAGTGGATGGTAAAGATTGCGGTGATTTTTTTTTGAAAAAAAAATCTAAGCTGCACTTAAAGAACCAAAGTGTTCCAATATTCAGTACTTAGGAGAAGGTAGGCAAAGTCGGACAATTCAATTAAAATGGTAAAAATCTAGAGGTGTATAAATGAAACGACCATGAAAATGCGCATAAATTATCCTACAGTCATGTTTTATCAGAAAATGTGTTTAAACTTTTAAGTTTCTATCGATTTTTATGCTTTTCCCATGAAATAGAAACCTGTTTTTTTTCGTCCATGAATTTAGGAATTGTAAGCACCGATTATCCTAGAATGTAAAATCTAAAACATTATTGAAATATCACGCTCTAATAGCTGACGTTGCTCCAGCTTAAAGAACAATAGTCCAGAATTTTCCTTTAGAACATTACTCCGCGGAAAAATCCACGACCCCAGCATTTTTGAGGCACTTGTTAATAGTTAATAGTAAACAATTATTTCCACCATGTCAAAATTCAACTTTTGATATTTGTAATGACATATAATCTCTCATCTATTCCTGAACAATGTCGTATCAATGCCTCATCTTTTTATTCCTAAAAATTGTTCTAGTCGTGACAAGATATGGGATTTTGTGAAGCGCCTCATCAATCCTCTAATACAAAATAAAATACCAAACACCAGCAATTGTATGAATTTAGGATTTAAAAGGATTTAATCCAAAGTGAAGCATTTAGTTGATACAATGGTGTGCAAACTGCTTTATCAATATTATCTTACGAAGATTTCCACCATCACAGATTGTATAATTTGACCGAATTAAGCACATTTTTAAGCACATGATACAATGGCAAATAAGATTAGCTACTTCAGGGTTGTCAAACTTGTAGCCCTAGGTCTTTTGTACGCTACCCGCGACGCTAAGACGTCACGATAAATTCAGGTTATATTTGGAAATGAACATCTTTAGCATCAATATTTGAGGTAAATATTGCGACCCACAAATAGACTTTCGGGTTAACACGTGACTCACCGAACAAATGAGTTTGACACATCTGCACTATCTACTAGTAATCTACACACTAGATGAACTGAATTTCAAATTTTAAACGATAAGTTACACACAATTTCATAACTTATTAGGATTGTATGTTAACTGAACTACATATACATTCCATGATTATCTTAGTCTTAGAAAAGGTCACATATGAAAAAATGACGACCTTTCCATCAACCAAATATGCAAAACACAATACAGCTCACACATAACAGTATATGCAAGCCTATAAACTTTTGTTCAGCGTAACGCCTGTGAAAAGAAACAATTTTAGCCTTGTAAATACGAAAACAAACTGTTAAAAAAGAAGAAATGTGACAAACGAACGGAATAAAACAGATTATTGCATATAAGCTAGAGTTAGAGATAAGGTATTGCAGCGAAGTATTAGGGTAAAGTTCATGTTGATGTTCAATTCTTTAGACCAGATTTGTGTGCAATCTTTATTTCAATCTTTGCAGATTAATTTGGGAAAAGTTCTTAACGCTTGTTATGCACGAACTGTAATGGTTGAATATAGAGTACTTGTGCTTTAGATATACTTTAATACGGTATTTTATTGGAAAAAAAATAAAACAAATGAACCTGACACATTTTTGTTTATGTTTAAAATAAATAGAGTTGTCCAGCATCACGTAAGCTGTATAATTCACCAAGAAACTATACGTCAGTCCAGTAAACTCCTTCGAGAACAGTACGCGGGAAAAAAAACTATTGAGATGATACTGTCAACATGATGCAAAAGCCTCAACCCCTAAAATAAAGCGGAAGAACAACCAGAGACAGTGAGAGACAAACAAGGGTGAAAGCAGTGTGTCTCACCCTCACCCCGTCTCATCGTCTGTTACTCACATTCCAGTGAGCAACCCTCCTGCTTCCAGTGAGGAAAACCACTGAGCGCCACAGTTTTCCCTCCCCTATTTGCACGCACACAGTCCGGCACTCAGTCGGGCCGAAGAGAGCGAATGAGCACCCCGAAAGAGGGAGAAAACAAAATGGATGACACCCCGCCAGTAGGCGGAGCTGCGTTTCGGGTTTTCCCCCACCCCTTACATGGCAAACCAGTTTGCGTGCTGCATTTTCCCCTACGCTTGCTGCTGCTGCTGCTGACGGTGGTGGTGTTGGTGCAGTTTGCGTTGCATTTTCTGCACGCCTGCGTGTCGGTGTTTGCGTGTGTGTGCGTGTGTGCGAGCGCACGGCACCGGATACGAAGCGCGCGCGCCAGTTGGGTTCGAAAGCTCATTCCGAGAACTCGTTGCTGAGCAGCGCGCTGCCCATCATCATCCCATCGGGTACGCACGCGTTGAAACGAGCCGTTGTAGCCTCCTGGGGGGGCTAGTGCGTTTCCTTGCTCTGAAAGCGATAGCCGCGATAAAAATACGCCCCACCAACCCGAAACCCTCCCACCCACTCACTACCACCCCCACCTTCTCCCCCTCTCTTCATCCTGGTCGCGTGTGAACCCAGGCTGTATGAAACACGGCAGGGACACCGTTTTCGGCAGCATTTCGAAGCTTACCTTGCCTTCGCGTTAGTGCATGGAGCGACTGTTTGAAGTAGTGCAATAGGAAATTATTAATTTAACTGAACGAAAGCAAGTTGTGGTACAGTTTTACCGACAAAGTGTGGTGACCATCGAGTGCGTGCGAAATCTCCCATTCCGGTAGTGAAAGTGCAGCCCAATCTGTGTGTAACACGAGTACATTGCAATTGCCGTCGGTGTTTGAAAAGTGTCCGATTTTTCCTCATAATACCAAGCCCACCGAATACAAACCCCCAATCGATGAGGCTGTTATAATACGTGCCGTGCCGTCGTCCTCGTCGTCACTCCCCGTAACACCTCCCAAACTGTCCACGGTGACCGGGCGCCCCAGGCTGACCGACAAAATTGAGAGACACAAACGCAAACGTGACCTCGCGAGTGAGCGGACGGCAAGGGAGGCCAAAGGTGCGGCACGGCGGCGGGGTGAAGGTGGATCGCAAGTGGCCAGCAGTGGACGAGCCCGGGCCCATTCTCCAGCGGCTCGGGAGCAACAGCAGCAGCAGCAGAGGCGCACCGCCAACCGAATGCTGCTGGACACCCAGGGGACAGCAGGCGATGGACCGGCAGTGGGACCACCGGGTATGGGGTCAGGGACCGTCCCGAGTACTGCTGCTGCTGCTGCGGCGGCGGCGGCCGCTGCGGCAGCCCTGTCCGCGGCCAAGGGTGCGACGGATTTCTCGATAGCGGCGATCATGGCACTGCGGGAGGGCTCCAGCAGGAGCCCTCTGGAAGCAGTTTTCGTAAGTGGCAAGTTTGTTTTCGATTTTTCTACTATCCATTTGTTCGTACGCTGCCTTACCCGCTAGCCGTTTAGTGTATAGGGTGGTGGTGGTGGTGATAGAATTCCGATTTGAGTTGATTAATTTTGCTCATATCGAGTGGAACGGGGATAAAGAGAGGTTAAGACGAAGGGAAGCATGAATCGTATAAGTGAGCGTTTTAAACGTGTTGATAGGTGGTGTAATGATACAAAATGTTTATTTTGTGGCAAGAAATTGTCTCAAAGCATTTCATAACACTTAGGAGATCAAAACCGATAAGCTTAATTGTGAAATATCTTAAACTTAACTTCAGAAAAAAACGGATAAACCACTATAAAATTAACAGAATTAAAAAAGCAAAATAGATTTCAATTTTAACGAATTTTCTCATCAAACACGAACTAAATCTAACAGGATGTCTTTCATTCAAATATGAATATGATATTCAAATGTGTTTTAAATGTAACCAAAAAGACGTTTAAAGTCTATCAAAGAAGTCAGATTCAGACCAATGCTTCTGAGTGCAATTTGTTATCAAATACAAAAGAAACACTGTTAATTGTAAAATTAGACATATTTAATGCCTAAGCAACAAATCATGGCTTCAATGTGGCCTTTTCTTAAACTAAAACGGAACAAAATTAAAAAAAAACTAAAAAAAAGGGAAAAAAAACTCCCATAAATAATCCTAACGATTTCACACTAAGAAGCAAACAACAAGCGGTCGCCATTGAACGATCGCCATTACGGTTAATCGCTTGAGATAAGCCTTCCGCCTGATAACGGCACACACACCGCATGACAGATGCACAGACCATTTACTTAAGCCCAAAGTCTCAATTATCAAACCGCAACAGTGGAAACGAAATACTAATTACTATCACATCTCTAATTGGCGTTGACGGGAACGTTTTGACATATTGCCGTTCCGTCCTTCCATCCATCGCTCCCACCCAGTTGCAGCTTTGCCAAGCTGATCTAATTTTACAGCTAAATTAGATGCTGCCCGGGAACAACAGTCGGCACAAAACCGTACTCGTGGACTGTTTTTTTTTTTTTCGTTGAGGCGATCGTTTCCATTCCGCCATATTGGTTACGTATAATAAGTGGAATTTAATTAGTTTTCTTGGTGATTTTCTGCAAACTTATATGCACCATAAGTTAATATATCTGCAATATGGGGGAGTGGGGGGGTGTTTGAGACACAGCACACAGTAGGTGGTCGGCCGTTTGGCGCACTTATAATCAGCACCAAGCTACACAAACTGTCATCGTGCGCGACACGGGACATAAACAGTGTTTGCCGCCCCATGTTGACACGGTGGCACAACCGCGCTCTCCCTGACCGGCACTGACTGACGTAGGCGCGAGTGGCCGGTGTCCGCGTGAGCAACAACCTGGGGAATTTTAACCGTTACCGTTGCATAATATAGCACTCCTTGTGTGTGTGTGTGTGTGGTCGTGGGTTTGTGTATGCGCTTATGTTGCAATGGCCACTTAATTGAATTGCGTCAGGTTTCGCCCTGGCAGACCACCCACCCGATGTAGCCCGGTTTTAATCGTGCCGATAATCTATTTAAAATTGATTTATTCCACTAACGGAATTTGCACCAATCGCAGGGATGGGGATGTAGCGCTGGTGGGAGGGACATTCAGGCCTTCGATGAAGGCGCGGTCAGGTGCCGGTCGACGGGACGACAACAGGAACACGGGGCGACAGAGTGATATGCAAACAAACCCGGACAGTAGCCTGTCATAATTCAGGCTGCAATCAGCGGTCTAACCGAAGCGCTAATGCCTCTGCACTTGCGGATTGCCGCAGCAAACAAGGGACGGCGCCGGGGCGGGACACAAGCGGCACACTCTAATGAACTCAGCGGGTATGAATTGGTGTGCGATCAGTAAGGTAGCGGTTTGGGGAGCTGGATCTGTGGTACGATTTTGGGGCCGTGGGGGTTATTTCTTCGATGGAACGGGTCGTTTGCTATGCTGTGAGGTGATTTGAACGACCGTCCCAACCGGTAGTTGAGAAGTGAAGGTTGGAAGCGCTAAAGCGGTAGTGCTTATTTAAAGCAATTAAAATATTTGAGGTTTTTAGTAAGCCACACAAATCATGTGTGGCTGACTGGTTCATTTCGACATTAAAATATCTGAGGTATCAAATGGAACGTTTCAACCATGTTTTAATAAATCTTTGTTTTTAGTATTAAGCTGGAAAACCCTTTCAAGGAGTAGTAACAGCCAGCAGAACGTCGTTAATTTGGTTGTCTTATTTACCTGTGCTGTTCGGAAATGTTAGTTCAATAACAAAATAGCATGATGTGTTGTGTTGGAGGTTAAGAACAAACTCTGATTTATTGCATTTTTAATATATTTTCATGCAAAATGTTTTGCAAACTTTAAAATCCACTACAAATAATTTAGAGTCCTTTGGGTGCATTATCCGATGTACCCATAAAAAGGACGCTCCACTGTGCAGGAATTCCTTAAGGGATGTCAGTGAAGGCTTGGCCGCTTACATCACACCCTTTTAGTCTTTTGCTCTCTCTCCCTTGCACATAAAAATGTATTGGAATAAATGTGTAACATTACTTACTTAACTGTAAAGATGCATTAATTCTAATTTACATAGTATAATTAACCTTTTGATCGATCCCACAAGGTTGGCTGTTTTCTCTTATAGCACTTGTAGACTTGACTTTCAAGGTCCTGGGTAAAAGCTAGTCAAAATGTCCTTCTCAGTTAATTCCATTAAAAGAAGAAGAGAATAAAGAAAAATGAGAAGAAATTTCCAATGTTCCAACCACAAGAATGCACGACACAAATATTGCTTCTTTACACATTTCAGATGTATTAGAGTACAAAACAAGATTCTTATAGAGGTTCAAAATGTTATGAAAGTATTAAAACTTGAATATTTAGATGCGTTGCTTATTAAATGCTCGATTTTAAGGTAATACTTACTTGGGCCTTATAGAATGTTAATTTAATTAGAAGGATTGAGTGAATTAGTTTAAATGGATATCATCCTTAAACATAGGATTTTTATAAGATTTTACTGTTTATATCAAATATTACAACTAAAAAGAAGAACAAATATATGATTAATTAGGGTCTGAATTATTAAACGATTTGCTTATTCGTTTGGCAATAATTTAAATTTTTAAATAATTATAATAAACACGATCACCAGCAAAAGGTTAAATGAACGCACCAACTCTATATAAGTGCGGAAAAAGATTCACCACACCTAACGCATGCGTTCATACACAAACACACTCTACGCTCTTAATTAACTTTGCCATTTGTTCGCGTGTGTCATGATGGGTTTTGCAGGATTTTATTAGAATTCTCACACCTTCAGCCCACCTTCCCACCTCAGTGCGCTTCCCAAAAGTCCCAATCAAACAAAAGGTAAAACGAAGGAAAAACGGAACCACCTTCAAGCAGTGGCGGTGTGTTTGATGCGTCTGCATGTTTTCGACCCATTTTCCAGCCCAATGGTGGCGGTGCGAACAATTCGCACTTTACCGCACGGGGCTCCCTCCATCATTATCATTATCGTAAATCGGTGCGCCTCCCGAATGACGAAAGTATTCTCATGCTGCGTTCGCAAGTAATGCTAAATACTTCAAGTAAAGAGACACATTCACACACACAACAAACGACCAAGTAAAATCACTCTTATGCTAGATAGAGCGTAACAAAAACCAGTTTAAATAAACAAAGTAAAGCCCTTTTTGCATGAGGGTGAAACTAGGTGAAGAAAATCAAACGATTTCGATTTTCCCCGCTAGCCCAAAAAGAAGGAAAAACCGGAAAAAGGGTTAGTAAAAGTTACGACACAAAGCCACCCCGTTGACAGCCCCTCCTCGGGGGGTGGGAAGCCCAAGCAGAGTTCGTGCGTATGTCGATGCGTACGATGGTGCGTGAGCGATTGCGTATGCGTGTGGGGGGAATTTTCGCCGGGCAAAGTAAATCCCACCCATTTCTTTGGGCAAAGGGTTTTTGGACCTAGCCGGAAGTGGCCACCCACCTTTGCTTCTCGCTGCCAGTAACCACCTGTTTTCTGGGACTGGGATTGTGGACCACATTTCAGTGCTCGGCAAGTAATAAAGTGTTGAAAAACTTTACTCACACACAGGAAAGGTAATTTCTCAACACGTTAGAACGTGCTTGCAAAGCGAAAGATTGCAAGTATTTCGACCCAAAATACGCGGTGTTGAAGCATTGTTGGTGCAAAGTGTTACATTGTTTGCTTAGGCCGGAGTGTTGCGTGTGGATAAGTTACGTACCACAACATGCGTCCCCTGTGTAGAGTGACCTTGCGCGTGGCGGGCTGGTAATTCCTGGCTTGTCAATTAAAAATGAGTTGTGTTGGCGGGTGAACATACACAACAGAAGAAGAAAGAAAAAAAACGCAACCAGACGCTTTAATCGATTTATGAACGTCCGATATGGATCATTGATTGTATAGATTCTGTTTTGTTCGATTGTTTTTTATTTTATTTTCAAGCTCACTCAACAATCGAAATGAGCCGCGTAACGAGCGAAAGTGTGATGCACTAAAAGCTCGCTCACTCACTCGCCCGCCTTCTTCTGTCGCTCCTGCGGGTGATAAATGTTGTCGCTTCGTCGATGTTGGCATTGGGAGTGAAACTCTTCACCGGTATCTAGCCGACACCAATTGTTGCCGATTTACAGTTGATTGGGTTTTATGGGGGAGCTCTTCGGCTGCTTCGGTTGCCGGATCCATAAAAATCAAAATGACAGTAAAACATACGTGTTTGTATGGGAATACCCAGAGAGAAATTATCACTTTTAATCGACAAAACAAAACGGATACACTGATTATATAAACAAGCTTCAAGCGATATATTGCACTTTCATAAGTTTCGCTCTCTTGCATTCGTTTATTTGTTGGGAAACTGTACATTTCTTGGTACATAGTGCCAAAATAATACATTTTAGATGCAAAATTATTAACCAAATGTAAAAGAAATAGATTTCACTATAGAAGAGGATCAAGAAATGGGAGTGGGTGGTTGATTTTAATGCTAAAAATCAACTCTTAAGCTTATTCGATTTGGTGTAACGTCTTAACTCCGACATGCCGGCCTATAACATGCTAGTGAGACTTATTCAGCACCATGCATCCAGATATTTACGCCCATTGTCAGTCGTATGAGTTGACAACTGTATTGCCTGGCCGCCTCAGGGAGAACCTATTCTATTCGAATTTACTTGAAATAAGGTAACGTTAAGCAATTATAGGTTTTAAATCAGTTAATTTTTCAGTTTACATCACATGCTCATTTTAACATATACTATGTTAATTTATGAATAAAAAAAGAAGAAGTTAACTTGCTAGAGGAACTAAACTTAGCTAGAATTTGCATATCCAAATGAATAGGATCAATTGTGAATCATTTGTATTACAAAAATACTGTTAAAATTAAGGTACAAATTATTTTAATCAAATCGCCAGAAAATCCTTTACAATAAAACAGGTTAAAACTAAATTAACGATATGAAAAGCAAATGTTAGAAATAACTTATCATAAAAGCCGAACATGGGACAAAGTATAATGTGTGGAAAAGATAATGTAAGATAACTTGTGTAGAAGGTTATTTATTTTCAACATACAACATTAGGCAACATAAAGTTAGTGAATATGGGAAAAAGTAATCAAATTTCAAATCGGATTAAACTTCTTCATGTGTTTGCATCTTTCCTTTTATTACAATTTGAAATATTCTCCTATTGGAAAGGTAAAACGATTGATTTAATCAATTAATTAAACAAATTATATTGAACAACATTAATGTTATACGCATCATATGTAAAAGGGATACATTTTTTTTAAAGAGCTGTGATACTTTATCTTTGATTTAATACTGTAATTGTCCTGCTCATTGCATTATTTCCATTTAGCTTCCTTTTCATCACAATCTTACATCTTTTTCTGTAGATGATATGATGAATCTCCTTGATTCCTATTAAATGCTTGCCTAATTCAATAGAAACTTGTACCTACTGTAATTATTTACCATATTAATTAATGAGCTAAAACTGTAGCATTACAAATAAAGGAACTATAAATCTCATAAAACATGCTCCTCGCCAACGCTTTATTGCTCAACAGCAAACAGCTGATCGTCAACGCCATCATCATCACACGCATCCCCGAAACCCAGTGGGCCATTCTTTTTCATGTCGCAACGCAAAACATTGTATTTTATTGTGCCGAAGAAAGGGTTACCATCCATGTGGGGCTCTCTTGTTTTATTCAATTACGAGATGACATGGAGCTTTTGGCAATAACCGACCAAAACAACAACAACAAAAAGTAGCTGCTGTTATCATCGTCAGCAAATGGGTCGACAAAAACAAAAAACAAAAATCTCTCCTCAAGCATGAAACGTTTGCATAAATATTTTACTCAAAACATACAACCACACACACACACACATTCAAACACACTGGCTCCATGCGAGGGGGGATGCTGGCAGCGGGAATGGTTGAATGGGTGGCGATGAATATTTTGAGGCAGCAAAAAGGGAACCAAACCGTTTCGGCAGTGTGGCAGAAGGAAGAGTGAAACTTTCAGCTTGTTAAGCGCATGTTGATTTTATTTATGCTTTGGCATTTTTCTGCCTTTCCCCCCCTCGTCCGTATGCACATATTCTTAGCCCGATGTTTGCTAAATGTCTCTATTGTTAGCTGGGTACCAACCGTACCGGTCCTTCAAACGGACCAGGCGAAAAAGTAGGTGGGAAAATTAATATCAAAAGCTGCATGTATAACAACAACAACAACAACAAAAAAGCACGGGGTAATGATGGCAATGAGATCAAACCACAGGACTCGCGCCACAGTGGGTGGAAAGGGGGGAGCGATTCACCCAATTGTTGGTGGGGAAATTCAAACGCCCAAAACCGCAAACGCTCGGCCCGAGGTGGGCTGTACTTTGTTTTTTATTGTTTCACGCCTAATTTAATGTATTTCATTTCCACGGTGAGCGTTTCAATTGCATATGGCCGTTTCGGTAGGGGGGGGGGGAGAGAAGGGTTTGGCAGGGTTGGGTGTATCCTTTCCAACCTCCCGCAGACCTCCGTTTTCACCAGTGCCGAAGCGTAATTGGAATTAATTTATGCGTATTAATGTTTGATTTATTAAACAAGCCGTAATCGCGGTGTTAATGGAATATTTAATTAGCTCCAGACATAGAACACTACCACCATCCCACCCATCCAACCCTGGAACCCTTTGGAGTGCCGCTAGTGCGCAGTTGCGCTGTGCGTAACCGATGCATGAACGTACGCTTTGTGATAATTTAAAATAATGTGCTTTAATAATTTGTGTAATGTTTTAATCCATGTTGTTCACGTTTTTATAATGTTTTTTCTCTCTATATCTCTTTCTCTCTCTGTGCACAGGTTCACAAAATTCATCCGTGGATCGACTCTCCGAGGTGGACGATGAGGTAGACGTGGATGTGGAGGAGTGTAGCGATTCCGAGGAGCCGAAATCCTCGGACAGTGGCCGGGTGACCCACTCGCGCACAACCGAAACTCCCAACAGTGTGTCCGTGTCGGATGAGGAGCGGCTTTCACCGGAACCGGCACAAGTAAGTCGAACGATTTGCTTGTCTTTATACCGTCGAGTTCTATTGCTTAACGCCATTTCGTCTCTTCCCAACCCACCCGAACAGAAGCGACCAACCATCGTCGGGTCCTGCAATTCGGACGACTTGCGGCCGGTTCAGTGTCACCTGGAAACGAAGGAGCTGTGGGACAAGTTCAACGAGCTCGGCACGGAAATGATCATCACCAAGACGGGAAGGTAGGTGCAAACGATAACCTTTTTTAGTTTTTGTTGTTGTTGTTGTTGTTGGCAGTATCGTGAGTCACCGAGACACAGATCGTTATCTGTGTCGCCGGGGGAAAAGGAAGTGTCAGAATTAGGAGTCATTTTCCGGGTGGGATTACAGGCAATAAATCATTCTGCTCAATTTTGACTTCGCCTTTTTTTTAAAGTTCTGTAGCTCTCCCGAGTCCAGCTGGAAATCAACTCAGAAATGCATTTTTGGGGTTTTTTTCCGGTCGAGAACACATTGAGTCGCGGGAGGAAACGGGAGAAAAGAATGAAGGTGGAATCGGAAGTGAGCCCAAGACCCTTAAGCCTCTGTAAAAAGCTACAGCTATGAATTGGTCATTAGACAGCATTATTAGGAGTGGGAATTAGCTGCATAATGCCGATGGTCGGATTATGTCGCGGAGCGTGTGCTGCAGATGGTTGTTGAGCTCCGGTCTTGCAAGTCCGGTCCCAGGTATACTATCATCTGACGTGTGTGTGAGTGCACATTTCCGCGCAGATCACGGATGCGATTACAGTAATTATTGAAAGTGGTACGAGGTGTAATTTAGACTTTTGACGAATTAATAGACTTCTTGGGAGGTTTTAAGAGTGGAAGATGTGAAAATGAATGGTAGTAAAGACGACAAACATCTATGACCATACGATGCAAGTAAAGATGTGTGATGAATTCATGGTTTACGTATTGCTTTTTTCAGTAAATCGTGTTTTTAAAGCATGAATGATGTTGCGTACTGCATTTTGAGATGTTTTGAAATCAGTATAAGAAACTTCTTTTAAATAATCATCATGTAATCTAATACTAAATATGCTTCAAAGTACTGATCATTGGTTTCACTTTTTGAGCAAGTTAAATAAGATTTAGTATATGCTTTACATTTGCGATGTGTTTGTGTTCGAATTCAACAAGCTCTAAAATCGAAAGAATCAAACAACAGAGAACCTCTCAACCAGAGAACAGGTTCTCAAAACAAAATTCTTTATTTAGATTCGAAACTGGCATTCTTACTTTACTTTGCTAGAGATGATTTATATCTATGGCAATATCATACTTGTAATTGTACCAGTTGATTGCTAAAATATTGTAGATTTTTGTTACATGTTTGCATTTAAATAGATCAAGACATTTAATGTTCCTCACTGTACCTTATGTAAAAAGGCACTATTTTGTAGGAACAAGAGAAATGCTTACACTGAAATTCTTATCTTGCTCACAATCTCAAGAATAGATGCCGTTAAGTAATCAAAAACCAGAGAGCATTATGTTATGCGTAAGTTTTATGAACAGTTGGAATTACATTATAGACATCGGATATCTTAACACTGAACTGTGCTGATCATTTATCTGTAATAGAAGCCCTTTTAGTTCAGTACATACAAAAAGTGTAACTATAACGGATTAATCACCAAAAAAGTGGTAGAAATAATTCGCAAATTCTCAATTTTATTTATCTTCCAATCGATGTAATCCACCTATTTTGATGCCTGCGTTGTTCTTTATTGAATTAAACTACAAAGTAGCCTGGCTTTGGAACGCGCTTCTCTGATACTATGCACACAATCAAAAAAGCAACCAAACACCACTCAAACACTGCAGTCGCTCGCATGCTTCTGTTGCTAATTTATTGCCAAAATGATAGCAGCTGCATCGCGGCTAGCCCAAAAGAGGTCCCGAGCGCAGCCCCCAAAAGCCGGAAGACTAATGACTGACAATTGTCTGGCGTTGGGGTTTTCTGGCCGCGCCCCACGGACGGGGCAATTTGTTTTCAATTTGAAAATTTAATGCCTTGTTTTTCAGCTTGATTTTCAATTACACCACGGCGACCACGGCGTCCCGAGCCTCTTTAATAGACCGAACCGCTCCCTGGGAACGGTTCCAGATGGTGCGGGCCACCAGTTACACTGCCATCCGTGATGAGTGTGTGTGGGGGAGAGGTTCATTCGCGTTGCATTGGCAACCCGGTACCGTTCCGTATTGGATGATTTAGCTCCCGGTTCGTTTTGTGTCTTTTTCGATGGATGGCGCTGCATCGAAAATGGTTCACATAAACATACACACACACCCGCACACTCCAATGAAAGTCAATGAAGCGGTTTCTCCCCCTCGGTTTTGTGTTTGAGTTGCATTCGTTTTTTTCCTGGTTGTTTTAGTACCACGAAAGAAAAATGACACCATCAAAACAAGGCAATGGGAATTTCCTTCAATTATCCCAACCAAAAAGGAAAGAGAAGCGAAGAAAAAGGGAAAATAGACAAAAATGTCGCCAGTTTTCAAAACGCAGCTCCTGTCAACTGGCAGTGCTCGATGTGTGCTCTTGTTACTGAGGGATGGGGAGTGTGCTCACCCGTTGGAAACGGTCCAATCCAATATGTCGTTTGTCAGTTTGAATAACTCAATAAGGAACCAACAAAAAACAACTACAACGGGGAAAGAACCCATCATTGGGGTTGACTGAATAGTGGCCGAATGTGTCTGTGTGCGAGTGTTACTCCTACGTACTTGGAAAGGAAGATCATTCATCATGAAATGTAACGCGAGGAAATGTAACGCAAGGGATGGATGGAAGTCCTACCCAAAAAGCAGGGCATTATTTCGCCTTTCCCTCTGTCTTCCCCGGGTCTGTGTGATACATTGTTTCAAACTGACACAACATTGGGCCGCCCGCACTGTGCGCCGTAGTTGATTGGATGGAATAGAAAATGGAGGGTGGCGGCTCTAGATGCAGGAGATAAAGGGCCCGGCCCCGTCACCGTCTAACACATCGGACGTGATAATTTATGAAAAAAGGAAGCCTTGTACCCACCTCGCAACACACACATAACACACGCGTGGAGACACTGAATGGAAAATGGGGAAGCTCCTGTTTGCAAAGGCTCGATTGAATTTCTTCGTTACGTTCCGTCGCCAATGATTGGAGCTGCCTTGATTTGAGTGACATTAATGCTTAATGAGAATCGCACCACCACCACCACCACCGGCAGCAATGATTGCGATTACAACGAAGCGTTTTACGGTTTTCAATTTACGGCATCAACGCGAACGCGCCCGTGCAATTACTGCCCAAACGGAACGGGCTCTCGATAAAGGTGAGGTGTGCAATTAAACTGCCAGAGCCCTTTCGATTAAGCTGCCTGCCCATGTAAAGGCCTTCTTTCGATTGGCCTTCTGACCCATAAATTGTTCGCTCGAAAAGTAAAACTGCAGCTCGGTTGCAGCTAGCTAATCAATAGACAGCTTTACAGCTGCTCGACTTCTTCCTAATAAAACTGAATTATTAATTCACACACACACAGACGCGGAAGAGCCGCGCGAAGGTGAAACTTACACCGATGAAACAAAACAGTCCACACTGGCAGCACCATACGGTTCCATTCTCAGACCTGTCGACATGTTAACGTGGTGCAAGGGGCATTAAACGTCAAACGGCTTTGGAGTTGGAGCGAAACTAAAAAAAAACTAAAGAGCTGGAGCTCACCTCACCCCCCTCTGCAAAGCAGTAACCATTCATCAGTCCAACGACACTAAAAACAGCTAAAAGAAGCCTAGTGGGTACAATAACAATAAACTCTCCGCCCGACTCCGGCGCTGGTGTGCGTTCTGGTGTGCCCACCCGTGGTGCACTTTTAGGCTCGGGGTCCTTAATTAGGCAAAAGGTGTTTATAATCGAACGCGCGAGAACCCGGGTGGGAGACTAGTGCCGCCCGCTCGCCCGTTGCTGCTGCCGCTGCTACACCTCCACGGTGCAACTGGGACGGATTTGGCTCTTTTTTTTAATTTACGCTCAGCTCAGTCCGTGATTGTTTCACTCGCTTGCCGTCTCGTCCCTCCCAACGGGTCACACTTGGGACACTTTCTTAACCATACCCCGGTCGGGTCCTGGTGGTGCAATAAAAAATTAATAAGATTACATTTATAACGCGTTTGCGTCGCCTCTTGGGAGCCTCACAACCGAAGGCGAGGAAGTAGGAAGGAGCGCTCCAAGGTTTTGTCACCTGAAATTGCTGATAAGCTTTACGGATTTTTATGAGCGCTGGGTAGTAAATTTAAATTTAATTAAACCCATCCACCCATCTCACATACCCGCCCCTTGCTGGTTGGCTGGCAGACAATCGTAACGAGGCTGCCATTTAAAAACACGTGTTCTTTCCTGATTATGTGTAGTTTTTTTTTCTCTTCTTCGCGCGGTCTGGTATCTCTCGTACGCTGCGCTGCATGCTCCATTAGCCACCGAACGAAAGCATGCGATTGCGTCGCCGATCGGGCGATCGCGGGATTAGGTTTTATCGAATAATTTATGGCTCTAACAAGAATTAAAATCAAAACCTGTCCGCGTTTGACCGTAGGTAAGCGCATTTAAATTAGTCAACAGGAGAAGATGAAGAAGAAGAAGAAAACCAGGGATAATTCGATTTTTCGATACAGGCACAGGTATTTCCTTCCTTTTTTATCATCCAATCAGCTACCATTGGTGGCTTTGCATGTGGGGATGGTGATTGTTTTGTTTTGTTTTGTGTTTTCACTGTTACCCTTGTTTGATTAGAAAAAGGTGTGATGTTAACGATAATAGAGTTTTAATAGGTGTGACTCATCAGCTGCACGCTGGTAATCTGTTACAGCAATGAATAGACAGTTGTTTTAAGGGTGAGCTGTGGACTCGAAGTGAAAAAAGGTACATTTTTATGTTGCTTTGATGTACTGGGTAAACAAGTTAATTTAATGCCCGTCGATGGTAAAATCGATTGAGATTGATCAAGGGAAGAGAACCTTTTAAAATCGTGTAGTTTAGTAACAAACAAAAGCATTGACATTTTATTTAGTACATTGAAGTACAAAAATAAATGACCTCGAATATAGTTTGGCTTTAGAGAGCATTCTAGTTTCGTTAATGGTACATACAGTACATAATATTGGAAGTTTTTACGATATAAGCAGCATTTTTATATGGATGTTGACGCTTGGTGGCTGAAAACTTGTCAACACTACATACAAAATCGTACCCAAAACAAGCCTCAGTAATTCATCCTAATAAGTAAGTAAACGAGTGCCAGACATGTTATAAACAATCCGGATGATGAATACTGTTCCACTGGCAGCCTTAAATTTCAGCTCGTTGGATGGAAAAAGAAAAGGCCTTACTATAATAATGATTGATAATGATAATGATTACTATAACTATAATGTTTTAATTATATTGTTGATGTAATGGCAAGTAAATTATGTATTCACTGTTAATACCGCTAAGATAAGAACGATCGGCCTTTCAGAATGAATGATATGGTAAGAAATAATATTATGATTTTATAGTGGTCATGTCTGAGATTATTTAACTTAAGCTGTTAATGTTAATGTTAATGTTAGTACTAAATGTCCCTGGAATGATAAGAACGTCAAGGCTCACGCAAATAATTCAGGAATCTAAATCAAAATGAATAATGGTTCTACGTGCTAAGCAGGTGTTAGACAGTTGATTTGTAATTTGATTATTTTGATAATTATTGGAAATGAATTCAACGTTAAAATGATCGTTATTATATTATGTTTAGGAAAAATATATTAAAGAAGGGGGGGCGGTCCCGTGGTACAGTCGCAACTCGAACGACTCAATATCATGCCCGTCATGGGTTTAAGCCCAGAATGGACCGTCCCCCCGTAGCAAGAGTTGACTATCCGACTACGTGGTAATGAATTAAGTCTCGAAAGCCTGTATAGGCCGGCATGTCCGCGTAGGACGTTACGCCAAATAGAAGAAGAAGGAGAAGATATTAAAGAATAATGGTTCTCAATCGATGTACATATATTTTATTCTCTCCCGAAATTGGAAAATCTCGGTCAAACTATTGTTTTATTGTATTAATAAATCATTTATATGTTTATATGTTTTCAATATTATCGTTTGGAAAGGATAAATAACAAAAAGCATGCTTAAATTTATGCACATTCACAAAACAGAATGTCAAAAACTGACACATTTACCAAGCCTTATCTTGTATAACAAACTGAAACACTACACGCCAGGTTTGTGCAAAATGCCACACACTCTGATGAAAGCTGCGCATAATCGAATTTTATCACTATTCAATATTAATCGATATTTCAACGATCCCGCAGCAGCGTTCGGCCTCCCATGCCGATGCCCTCAATAATCAATCGCAAACGCGCAGGCCACATTTAATACCGCACGGCTCACCGGTCGGTTCGAAAGCTAGCGCTGCTGTCTAGCTTCCTAATGCCGATACCGAATCCGACACCGCCCCCCCCCCCCCCTGAACCTTCCTCGCCAGGTATCGGTTAGACACAATTTTTATGACTCCCTCGCGAATTCCACACACGCTCGTTCCGCCAGGTTCGCCAAAATCCGTCGTACCATCGTGCTCCTCCCGAGCGCGCACACGCCGAGGACAGCGAGGACACAAAAGGTGCTGCGCATAACGAACCGGGAGCTTGATTTATGGCCCAATGGACACACGGGCCCATTATCTTGTGTGCGGTGCTGGTGCCCAACAGACACCAACGCCAAAAGAAGGTGTCTTCTGTTTTCGCCACCACTTCCACCATGCCACGCACGCACGCTTGTATACATAAAACATACAAGTCGTCGCAGCGTATGGGCATAACTCCTGCAGGTTGTGGACCGGCGGGACCGGAGGGAACTGGGTGCGCGCGCTTTTATCGTGGTTTAATTAATTGAGATTAGTTTACTGTCGCCGAAAATGAATCCGATCCACGATAAGCTTCCAAAACGATAGCTCTACAATGTCCAATCGCACGTTCGCCCGATTGGACATTGGACAATGGCACAAGGAGAAAGGAGGGAGTAGCAGCCGGCGGACAGCCACGGTTTCCGTTGTCTACGTTTTTGGAACCACGGGTCCGATTACACCTCGACGAGTTCCAGTTTGCTCCGCCCGGGGAGTTGAGCCAAACGTTTGAATCGGTCCAGTGGGAGATGTTGGGAAGCCGGAAAAATTATGCTGATTGAATTGTTGGTCCATAAAATGAGCAGCTGGTTGAGCGGATTTTCGGTTGTCTAATGGTGTGTTGCTGGCGCCCACGTCGTCGATTGCACTGCCGTGTGCAGAACGCTCCCCGGCTTGCGTGAATGGAGAGATTAGCGTTGCATGCGAAACCAACGCGTGAAGGCAAGAATAAGACATTATCCTTTAAATGAAGCCATTTTGGTAGGCTTTATCCTGCGCTGGGGACTGAGCTGGCGATAGCAACCGATCGACGAGTCGATCGTAAATTAATTCAATTGCAATAGGCTTACTGTGCTGATTGTGGTAGCTTGTGTGTGTGTGTGGTTGTGGTTTCCTGCTAACCAACGGACAACCGCACACGATCATGGTTAAAGCGAGAGAAAGGAAAGCGGAAACACACACACACACACACATTCGGCTTAAGGTTTAAAAATGATACAAGAAAAAACCATGCAAACATAACGCAGTCTGGGAATGCTCTTTTGAATCTCAAAGTCTGGTTATGAGGTAGTTTTTATGCAAACGACGCCTCAACTCGAGCTGTGCAGCAACAGCAGCTGCCAATGCAGAAGGCAATTTGACGATGGATTTAGAAGTCTGATTGCTTTACGATCGACTTGCTGCGATCGATCTCGGGATCGGTTGAAGTTGCAGGGGCAAGCCGTGATCTTGCGACATTCAATCCATTTTGTAACGTCTCGTGCCATTTCCTGCCCTCGATGGTTCATTTGCAGCGAGGAAGGCCTTTTTGAGACATATTAGCAGCAGTTTATTGCCTTAATGGATAAGATCTTGCCGTAGCAGAGTGAAAAAATACTTAGAATTAAATTTAGCGAACAAATAAAAGAAGGCTTAGAGACCAATATGAGGCGATCAGTATTAAACTGTGTTAGCTCTTGCCACTACAAAAAATTTTGAAGTATATTTAGAGCTGAATTAAAATAACAAGAAAATCTTTATAATATTCCAAGAAGCGATGCTAACCTGTTACCTCTTTTCATAAAGCATCTCCACCAAATCCCAACCTAGCATACCATACATCAATCTTCTTCCAAGCTGTAGACAGCTTAATTAACACCCTCTTTGTGTGGCCTTCAGAAACAGTGAAACGCCTTCAAGAATGGAGATTTCGGAGCCTCGAGCACGCTCAGTCCCGTGCACCGAGGATCAATTCTGATACCGCTGACCCTGAAAGGGCTGGCCACTCATCAATTACTGCGTGGCATCGCAATCTCAACGATTCCAAGATCGAAAAGCCCATCCCCGTCTGTTTGTGGCCCTTAAGTCCATCTTATTCCGTGCTTTTTTTCGGTATATCATCACACATTAGTCTAGTCGTTCCAAACTCCGAACAAAAGCGATGACTATTGGATAATCGTTTCCAATAAGCTGTCGATGAAGGTGTGAAAAATCGTACCCACTAATCGTTAGTGTCACCGAAGGCAACAGGAGAACGGACGATCCGATTTATTCCCCTTTGCTGCTGCCCATCTCACTGGGCCGAGACTGCCAGGGAAATCCACCTGTCGATGGCGTTCAGCTTTTGGAGGGCCAGTGTGTGTTTTGTGGAAAGATATTTTGTTACGCGCACGCTAAGCTGCTGCTGATCGTGCTTTGCTTGCTCACCCGATGACAAAAGCATAAATTATGCAAATACAGCCCACCGATCGATCGATCGATCGCTCGCGTGTATTGGATGGCTGCCCGTGGAAGGTGTCAAGGTGTTTTGTTTTGTTTCCCGTGCGACTTGCGAGCGAACAACCGAATTCACCAATCCACCCAGGTAACCGAATCGGCCACAAGCGAAAACGCTCGATGCTCATTATCTGATTAATTTGTAAATTCATTAATTTTCCCATATCTCCCCGTGCCGATCGATCGCCGCGCTAGCCAGCCCTGTGGTCTCTGCCCGGGTTGACTCGTTTCCATCGGTTGGGATTGGGAAAGGATTGATCACTTAGGGGTGAGGGGAGCGGCTCTACGTCGATGAAAGCTGATACCTCCCTCAGTTTTCCCAGGGCAACCGAACGGAACGGGTGTGAGGGAGGGTGAAGAAAAATCGTCTTTTGAACGAGTGTTGACAAAGTGTTGATCGAGTAACGATCGAATACATAAGCTCGTTCCCGCCCCTCTCTCTCTCTCTCCAGCCATCTACACCAGTGTCGTAGGAAGTGGATTAAGCCAGGGAACCTGTTCGTCATAAATTACGACCCCGTTGTCAACGTAGCTATGCAACGTGTCAGCATGCAGTGCGGCGAGGGTCGCCGGTTTAGAGATGTGTATTGTTGCCTTCCTAGTTGACACCCGCTGGCTCAGCCGACGGGTCGGTTACAATCCTGCCCAGCGTTTGGACGTCCTTTGGCCTTTGGTGGAACAATACGGGTCCTGTGTGGTAAGAGCTAAGATGGGCTGCATTGCGCACGGTAGGTGGTGGCCGTGGACGTTGCGAACGGTTAAGAACCAGTTGTCATTGTGCCGGCTGTTGATGGTGGTATGATACTGGTATTTAGAAGTGCCTTTCGATCGCTAAGAATAGGATTGTTGGCTGGGGTAATGAATGTCTAATAGCAGCTATTCTTGTCCAAGTACCCGAGAGTTGTTCTCCGATAGGCTGCAATGATTCTTTTAAAGGAATTGTATTTATCGTGTTATTGAGTACTTAAGAGATGGTGTCTTGAGATACCGGTTTGCAGTTGTTTGCTAACAATTCTAACTACTTTATCGAGAAAAAAACTCAATTTCCACACATAACTGTTAACTGAACTCCATAAAAGTTTTACTTTTGCTCCCTGAATTTTACAATGATTTTACCCGACCGTACCTGACATTATGTTGGATGAGTTACTAAATACTACAGATAATAAAGTTATAAAGTTCCTTTTTCAAACTATTATCTACAACACATTAAAAACAAGATATGTAGATTTATACTTTGAATAATCGTTTCTTAAAGATATCGATACCGTTGAAACGATCTTTGAAGAGATCCAATCCTAAAAACAGCAGAATGAAGGTAATAAATGTGTCTCAAAGTACATTTATACCAGCCTAAAATCACAAATTGTAACCTTTTCATTTGGTTGACAATCTTGGCAAAGGAAATGTGATCTCATAAGACAAACAATGTTGATGGTGAAACCATGACAAATCTAAAGGAATCGGTTAGCAATGTACAATTGTACAATATTGTTTGGACCACCTTACCTTAGCGCCAGACTTTCCCCAGCACCCTTTTGCACAACAGTTACCCCATTTTCCGGTGACCACGAAAACAAAAACCTGCCCAAACCATGTCCCGACCCAGCCAGCCAGCCAGCCGGAGCTGCGGCAATGGGCACAATTAGAGCATTATCGTTATTTATCGCACATAATCACCTTTCGGGGATAGAATTGTCAACGGCAAAAAGTTGCCAACCGTGCTCGGATGCGCACAACCCTTTCCCTTTCCTCGCGCCAGTTGACAAGTGTGCGTGTATGTGTATTTTTAATGTTACTGTTAGCCGGGCCTGTACCAAGGACCTTTGTTCGCAACCCGTCAACGCCGTCCATGAGCAAATAAATTACGAAAATTCAACACCCTACACCGTCCTCGATCGTCGTCTTTTTTCTTTCTCTGTATTCTATACAAGTTGTCCGGTTGTTGCTGTTTGCTGATGAACTCTACTGCCACGGCTGGCGTGTTGATTAGGCTTCCCAGCTTTCTCCCGTGTGCAGCCCTCCAGCGCTAAGGGACCAGTGACATGAAATGTGGTGGAAAATTATGTGAAAAGAGTGAATGAAATACAAGGGCGAACAGAAAAAAGAAACAAGACAACGTATTCAAAAACTTGTCACCAACTGGGGCGGGTGTGCTGTACAGTTAACAAAGTTGTGTGAATGTTTCAGTGCGTTTTTTTGCTCCGTACGATTGCCAGGTGATTTAGATTTTTAGCCCAGACAGAGCGCGAACCTGACCCATTTGCCCAGCTGGAACGGGGAAGGGCATGCAAGGGATGAATATGAAAATTTTCCAACATCATGCGAATCGATCATTAGCAGCTATTCACTCAAATGCGGGCAACAGTGTTGGGGCGTTGGGCTCGAAAGTCTTGTGCAGAGCGCCACGCAGGACAATGTCTGTATTTAGGGGTGCTACAACTGCTTGAAGACAATACCGGCATGTGTCGTGTGACCATCTTGAGCACGAGCGCAAAAGACACTTCTACGAAAGGCAAAACAAAACGCTCCAAAAAAAACGTTAATGTTACGAAGTCAACACGTCTCAACGCACCCGGTCCCGAGACCACCGGCTGCGAGCAGCTTGTTGATTCGGTTGTGTCGTTTCGGGGTCGGCGTAGGTCCGACAAGGTTGCAGCACCTTTGGGCAACGGGGTCAAATTAAGTCATTTGCAAGACACGACCTGAAACTGGAGCGCAGATCGCCAACCAGCCACGGTGGTGGTGCGTGGTGGTGTTAAACACCTTCCGAAAATGACGAGTAGCGCCCCGTCGAACGCAAAATCGCAATCAGCGGACCGAGCTACACCGCTGAACTACACGCGCTAACCTTTCGCACTTACAAACAACAGCAGAACGTTTCGAACTTCTGCAGCGAAACAATATCATAACCCCAAAAATAAAAATAAAAAAAACAAATCTTCATTGTGGCCTTTTTTTGTGCTGTTCGTTCTTTGCTGGAAGCTCCCTACCGGTGGGTCACTGCCGCAAACGCACGACACACCAGCACGGATAAGATTAATCACCGCCGCGAGTGGCGAGGTTTATTCTCATCATAAATAAACATCTACTTAAATCCTTTTTCTTAGCGCGACCCAAACCGCGCCAAACCATTTGTTTGGGCGCAAGGATCGACTGTCCTGCGTATGCGCTTGGTGGTATGGGGTGCCCATCGGGGCCCATGCGAGGGGCTTCTACGGACCTGGTAAAGAATAATGACTATTTTGACGTTTCAATATAGACACACAAATATAAGAATAACGATGCTCATTTGTTACGCTCCTTCCACCTCGCTGGCCCGGTGGTGGAAGTTCTTCTGTTTGGACGCATAAGCGCATTGTTGTCCAGCCAACAAACTCTACACGGGAGGTTTACAGCACCAGCCCAACTACCTTTCTATCGATGGAGGTGGAAAATGAGCTGGAATTGGAAGTACAAAGCTGGAAATGATGCAGAATGTCTTTACCGTTTGTTGATGGAAGTAGATTTTATTATGATAAAGAAATCGTTAACCATTTCATGAAGTTACATTATAAGTTCTATATTTTTTATTGAAGACTTAAATCTAGGTAATATTCCTTTGTTGATGTATTTGAAACAAATTTTGTTATTTTACTGTGCTGTTTAAAAGAACTTAATTTGGCGTTTTTAAATAATGTAATATTAATTGAAATCAAAGTAAAAATTATTCCATTGCATTTGCATTTTTGTTTGAACTAGTTCACTTTAGTTTAAGTATTTAATAAATTTTTTGTGTTGGTCGTATAGTTAATAAGAACTCGTCATATGGCTAATTAATGTCGAATCATTAAATATACTGAAGCTAACTAAAAACTGCATATTTAAAAAATTCTAAAATAATCTAAAATACTCATGAATGTGTTGATGGAACGTAACAAATATTCACAGTAATTAAAAATACAAATAATTAGAATTCAAGATCCAATAAGAACATTGGAGAATTGCTGTTATCAAACATTTTTATTCCTACAAGCAATTAAACACACATGCTACAAGTAACAATCAATCACATATTGTCAACGGTTTAATGTTTAAATTGAAAAGATCTCTCCAGACTTAGGTCACAATCATGATTGTAATGCTAAAACGAAGCCCTATCTATTTTCCTTACCAAAGTAATGCCTCATAAACGTTTCAGCCAATGTATGTGATCTCTTTATCATTGTACTCAACTTGAAATGAACATAAAAAAATCAACAATCAAACCCCTCTAGGGTGGTCGATCGCGTGATATCATCGGCGACAATCGATCGTCGGTACCATCGCGCACGAAACAGGGGAACAAAATGCACCGAGTAAACGGCCGACAGTAGTAGCGGGTGTATAATCGTATTATCCTGCATTTTTGGGCCGTTTTCAATTAATTATTGTTTGGAATGTTAATTTCCAGCATTCCACCTCCACAGTTCGGCGCGTTCGAGTCTCCGGTGATGTGTTCGAGGGGAACTGGTGTGTAGCTAATGGCGTGTAGAAGAAGTTGCTTGGTAGATTCCTTTTCGTTTCCCGGTATTCCCACATGCACCGTCAAAGCCCCTGGGGACTTTACACGAGAGCATGGCACTACGTAAGCGTCGAGAGCTTGAGAGATGAGAGTGAAACAAGAGAGAAGAATGGCAAGCGCAACGGCGCAACGGTGTTCCGGCGATGGCCATTTGTAGCATTATTTTTATGGGCAGCAACAAACACCTTGGTGCGCACAGCAGGACCAGACCAATGGACGCCCGCTGAGGTCCTAGTGTCCGGTCCGAGGGACACCGAGGGATAAATATTGTCACCTCGGTTTGACACCCGCCGGGAAGGGTTGCATGTGTGTGTGCGTATGTTTCTGTATGCGACGGGAGACGATGTGGCAGCAAACTGCATGTCCGTAGGTGTGAATGTGCTCGGGAAGAATCTTACTCCATTGCTGTCCCGTCTGGCAGCACTGGCAGCCCCGTCGACGGTGAAATCGAGCTCAATAAACAAATATGAAAAGTTGCATCGAGCGAGCCAAGGAGGGAAAAAATGTACACGAATTTATCACGCTTGTTTGCGCTGCGTCTCCCGGACCAGAGCGCACACAGTAAGCCTCTTCGCTTCCCGGTGGGCATCTTCACGCATGTACGGCGACACGAGGTGAGGGCATTTCGTGCCAACAAGTGTTGAAAGACGGATGCGGCCACCCACGGGTCCACGGGGCTTTCTCGGAGCCTGGGCGAGGGCACGACCTCCGGGGACCACCGGTACGAGCGGTGCGCGGAAACGGTTTCGATTTGGTCTCACACTTTTAAAGAGTTGTTTTGAAAAATTAGCTAAAATTAGAGGTCAAAATTATGGGTTCCCGCGTACGGGGGTTTTCGGTTCGTTCGCTCTTCCCTACCCTCGTTCCGAATACGTCAGCGGCCTAGAACGGGAACTTTAATTTCTTTTCGAACGGAGCGATAGTCCGCCAGAGCAAAACCGTGCCGTGGGCTTTGCCGGTTCATTGGCGATGACTGACAGCGGTATCGCGCCAATCAGAGGGCTGTTCCTGGAATGGGTCAGCCTTTGCGGTACTGAAACCATCACTCAAATCCGTTCCGATGCCTCAGGCTTTTTTGCCGGGAGACGACGAAGCAAGTGGACGAATCTAACCAAAACTATGAGGCAGAAAAAAGCGGTGATTAGTAGTCGTTTCGTTTTGACGACTTTTTGAAGTGTTAGAAATGGGGCCTCTTCGAGGGATGGGATTCGATTGGAAAAACGGCCACGGCAGTTATTATCATCAATTTCCGCTCTCGACGCAAGCGGTGCCGTTGCGTGATTCCTGCGAACGCCAGTTAAGACATTTCGATCATTAGCGGGATAATAATATAATTTTAGCCGGGCACTGTTGCTTCCTTGATGGGTTGCCTGGTGTCTATGATAGGAGGTGTTTATTTCTTTGAGGTGAGATTGAGCTGCGAGCCTGTTTTGTTGGGTGGTCACCAAGGTCGCACTTGACGCACGGCGTCTTTTGACACGTTAGGTGACGACGATGTGTTAGCTTTTCAACAACTGCCTGAAAGGTTTCGGGTGTTCCTCTGCAATGTTTGTGCGTGCGTGAGAGGATTAAATTTAGAGACATGGTGGGTGGCTTCGACTATCAATAGAGCTTGCTTGAGAAGATATATCAACCATTTACTGCTACTTCATGTTCGCAATGACATAAGAGAAGGTTTACAGACATCTGAGCAAGTATTTGAAATGTTCTAACACTGATCTATTTCAGCAAACTGGTAGCACCACATTGCGATAACTCGTGGAGGCAAATGGTCCTTTTGAACTCCTTCTGACTACATCGTAATGCATTAAATGAGTTAGCTCTTAATCAATAAAACCATTTCCCTGATAAAACCTTTACAACGACTGCAACATATTGTGAACACATGTCAAGCGATAGGCATATTTGAACCTTTTTTACTTATCTCCCTGGAAGCGTTTGATTGGCCGGAAACACTCGGCCGAATACAACGTAATGCGTCATTAAGTTCCTTTACATTGCGATCCTTTTCATAGTAGTTGACCCAACTACACATCTCATGATACCTTCGCGTAACAAACCATTCCTTCGGTTCGAGTTTACAAAGTCGTCCATCATTCGACTGCGGCCGGCGATAGTTGGCTGCCATACAGGACACCACAGCACCGTATAGCCGGCCGTAATAGCTTCATCAGTGCGACCACGCGTACCGTAATTCATTACGAAGCGCCCTTCAATAGTTTCTTCGTCAGCTATTCCGGTACAACATTCTTTCCATTCCGCGGTTCAGTTGAGAATGGGAGGGGAAAAAAGACGTCCTTCACGGGACGCACTAGTGTGCCGCTGGGAAAACGGAGATCGTTGCAGGCGCTCGTTCGGTCAACACCTTGAAGCGTACCTCGTACCTCGAAGCACCGCCCGATGCGCATTCCTTAAGGTCGTAATTAATTTACAATGCGCCTATCACACTATCATCAACCGCGGAAAACGCACGTTTGCAACCGACACACGATCGCGCACAGGCGCAACGATCATCCCGATGCACACCGTGCACCACCGCCATCAGACCCAGCACGGACGTAGCGCCGATTATCGTACGCACACACATTTTTTTCGTTTTTATGCGTGTTTTCGGTTTTTATGACCGCGTGGACGTTATTAACCGGGGAAGGTAAAAGAAAGAGAGCGAGTTTTTTGGACGTGCATTTTCTTCCCCTGTTTTGAAGCTTCTACGCTCGGCCCCGGAGCAGTTTAACATAGTTTGAAGTTGTAAAAATTTGTTTCATTTCAATTTTTATATACTGCACACCGTGTAGTGTCTGCTTCAGTTGGTGGAATGTTGAAAGTAGGGAAGACTTAAAAACAGATCGTTATCGACGTACCTTAATAAATGTAAATGCGGCGTACGGAAGGAATTTGAAGTGGTGCACCAAAACAGGGAAAAAAAAGAGCCGAAGGACAGTCCAGACCCTTGCACGAGTGCGTGTGTACGGGTTTTTTTTTGGGGTATAGGCCGTTGTGTTTACCATAATCATGGGTAGGCACGATGAAGCATGTATGTAGCATCGTTTTTTTCGACACCTTTCGACTGACTCACTAATCTCTTTTGGCGTTTGGGAGCTGAAGGGGGAAGTCATTGAAGCCATTCGGATAATTCGGCACAGGACAGGTGAGCTTTGTATGAAGTTGCCCGATGCGAATGAACCAGTGGAGACTTTGGATCATGTTGACGGTTTAGCTGCTCGTATCACTCATAAAGAAAAGTTTGTTGGGAATAAATTTGCCTCGCTGATTTATGTTAGGAGTTGCAAAATGATTGAAAAAGACCTGATATGAAATAAGAAAATCAAGTAATAAAACACATGCAGTATATATAGAATATGTATGCAGTATATGCCAAAAACGGACTCCAAACAGTTAAAAAAACATTACATTGATTTCTTAGGCTTTATTCTTTCTCACATAAATAAGTCCTTTGATTCTGTGGTTGGTTAAGGTGGCTAAACGATTATGGCAATTAATTAATCTATTATTTATGATAACAAATTTTCAATTTCTTCATTGCATCATTTTACTGAGATCGGTACGATCCTTAAAAGCTATTTTGCATAAGCACTTAGCTGCACCCGATTGCACCCGGTCAGGGACTGAATGATGTGCTAAAAACTTGACGCATAGCGTGCTTCAAGTTCGTTTTTGCCACTCGATAAAGTTTTGTGCGATATAGATGTATCGTTTTTCTGGAGGATGGGTAAAGAAAAGGAAACTTTTGCTTAGTTAATCAACACATTTTCGGAGTGTTATTTCGGTTGTTTTTAAAACAATACGCTATTATGATTGTAGTGACTTCCATAGCTTCCTTCAAACTCTAATGCAATCAATTGAGTTAAAAATAATGAATTTCTTATAATAACGACATCAAACCGCTCCGTCACCGCCTCTGCTACATGCCCGCAGCGTTCTAAGACTAGTTTTTAATTTTCCGCACCATAAACACCCACCGACACTGTCTCGCCGAAGCAAACGGGCACCACTTCGGTACCGACAGATGGTGCTCAATTTTCCAACCTCGCCTCGAAATGGGTGGGCCCACCGATTGGGATCACTTTTCACGGTCCAGTGTCGTCGGAATTAACTCGTCATTACAGCCATTGCTACTGGACTGGGTGCTGCCAGCGGTCGTCGTTTCTTGATTGAATAGCAAAAGGGTACGGGGGTGTGTGTCTGGCGGGTAATTTTTCATCTCGCGATTACAATCGAAACCAAGCGGGATAGATTTTTAATGTGGCCCGTGTGGTCGATGATTGTATCCTGCCCGGCAATTGATTCTGTGCACCCTCGTCGGCAAGGTGCAAAGCTGAAAAGCTGTGGCAAATTATCCGTTGTGATGTTGTGATATTGTGCTTAGCGATAGCCGGGAAGCATTCGATTGCATCCCCTCTAAACGGCACTGCCGACACTACCCCTCCACTGCTGGGCAATCGCACCACGGACAAACGGGTCGCGATCGAATTGTTCCCGTTCTGATGGCAGGAAAATCGGTTCGGTTGAAAATCAATGATTACGGTTTAATCATAATCATTTGGAATGGATTGAAAACGCTCGGGCCCCGTCTCCGAAAGGGCCCTGAAAGGCAAAACCGGCGACCGGGGGGAGCAGTATGCAATAATCGTTTATTCGTCGATAAAGCACAACGCATTTTCGCAACGTTTGGGACGAGGCAGATAATTAGCCGGATATTGCAATGTGTTAAATCGAGGGAACGGACCGAGCCGGAGTTTGGTAGCAAAGGGAAGAGAAGTGTGTGTGTGTGTGCGTGATGGGGCATGAAACTGGAACGGTTTTAGGAATGCTTTAGCACCACGGGTTTGCTCGACTTCGTTTAAGAGGATCCATTCAAAAAAAAGTATTTTCAATAGAAGTAACATACTTTAAGCATACTTTTAAAACTAAATAAATGTACTTTTGTAACACATTGATGTAATTTGATTGTAAAACATCATTGATAATTTATTCAATGTCAACACATTTAAGTTACACAAGACACAAATAAATAACCTAAGAACTTTGTTGAGTAGTTGAAAAAAGTAACATTAATAGACACAGGGAAAATATTTCAATGATTTCAAATGAAGACAGAAATTCACAAAATATAGTATAAAAAACAATTTACCCAATCATGAATGGAAATTATTCCACATCGAACATGCACAACCGATCGTTTAGCACTGTTGCATGTTGCTGCCAAGGGGAAAATCAATTGACACCGAACGCAAACGCACTCTACATACCTCGACAGCCCGGCAGCACCGGGGCCCGCATTAGCGCTCGCTTAGTTGCTTATGCATACGAATAATTGAAAATTACCGAGCCAATTTACGTCGAGCGTTTTGCGGGGATGCCTGCTGCTGCTGTTGCTGCTGCTACATGTTTCAAAATCCTCTCCACGCGACCACGGAACCGCGAACCTCGGACGAAGGTATTTTCCTTCGTCATTGCAACACAGAGCCCTGACCAAGAGCCCCGCCGAAGAGTACGGAGCACGCAAAGGGGCTTGAGTGACGGAAGATCGCGTCCATCAAGAATCGGAAGCGTTAGTGTGTATGTGTGTTGCGGCGCTCCGTTAAAACCAAAGAACGAAACGGAGAAACGGAGAAGATAAAAATCAGCTTACTTTGCGCTACCATATCCGGCCCCGCGAATGCACCCGTCCATCCGTCCCGATAGGGTGTGTGCTTGGCTAATTTAACAACCTGCGAATCGGGGTACCTTCAAACTGCAATCGGTACGATCGTGGCCGTTGCACTTGCGCCGCCAAATCATCATTGGTGGTTGGTCGTTGTTTTTTGTCGAAACCCAACTCCTTCGTAAAAGGTAAACAGTGCCACAGCTTTCCGGCGGTGATCAGTACCGATGTGCAACACTGTTTTTAAGCAACATCTTACAAAAGATCGTTTTGTTACGTGCTGTTGTTCGTTCGGACTCCCCCAAAAAAGGGAATTTTCGACTAAAACTATTGCGCAACAGCGCCAGAAGGAAGAACCCAATAAACAAACCAACCGCCAAGAAGGGAAATTGAAATTAGCATAATTAGCTTCCTGTTGCCGGCGTGTTAGGCGCGTCATTTGGTCGTATTAGACCAAATTAGATCCAAAACGCGGCAGTTTTGCACCCTCACAGTAAGGGTTTTGCAAACGTCTAAAGCAGAATGACGATCATGGGCGATCTTCAAACGAAGCCGCAGGTCAAAAGGTTAAATGCAACCACGGAAAGCGTGTGCCTTCTGCAGAGCGAACAAAGGAGCCCTTCGCTGTGTGGTTCTTCCAAAATTCTGCCAAATTAAGCTTACTTCTGGGGTCACTGCACAAGGGTCATTGCTAAATTAATAGCCGGCCGATGTAGTTAGGCTGACAAATGAGTGAATGGACCAGAACATGGCTAGTAGAAGGGATTAAAGAAGCCACGAAAATTATTTGATTTTAGTTGTGAAAATTCTTTCAGCCTGTTCTGCCGGTGGAACATTGAGCTAGAAATGAATCTGGAGAGTTGCAAGTTCAATGGACGAGTGTGTTTAGAGGTGTAACAACATACAAACTCACAGATACTTATAGTGATAGTTCCTGTGTTGGGATTTGTTCCCCTACCCGTAACGCCAATGCCAGCGAAGCGGCACATGAAAAATGTCAGCTGGCCGATGATTCGTGAGCATTAGCGGATGTCATCCGGCCGAATTTTGGGCTGTTTCGGGTTGGCGAATGGTGAGAGGATTGAAAATTCATACCGCCACGGCTGGGGACAACGGACAGTTAGCAGGCTCATGATTAAAATATGAGCTAGAGCCACATAAATCATCGGACAGGCAGCCATCGCCGCCGCAATGGTTCATGATTGGCCGAGAAATGAATGTGCCTGGCCAGATTAACGGGGCTGTTGATTTGAAATTCAACAGTGGCTTTCAGTGGAGGGAGATAGGTTTCTTTGTTCAAAACTGTGAGTTTGCTTGGAATTCATCGGCTCTGCTGTATAAATAACACCCTCATCATGGTAAGAAAATTTTGAAGTAACGAGGCGTTGTTGAGTTGGTGAAGCAGATCCCAAACATCTAAAAAAACAAACTCCGTTGACATTTACCGACTGTCATAGCGTGTCAACGCGCATTTTGAAGGGTTTCTACCGCCACACAATGAACTTGTTAGGATGTTTTATGGGAGCCACTACTGAAATGCATCACCGTCCACCATTGCATTCGCATTGGTAATGGCTGTAAAACTCTCACAACTGTATCCGCGCGGTAAGGTCCAGTTTAAGCTTGAGACCAACAAAATGGAAGAGGTCGAGGTTACAACAATGTGTGGACCGACTTCCAAACGCGGCCGAGGTAAGTTCATCAAATTTGGGGTGTCTAGGGAAATAAAAGACAAAAAAACCACTCCAAAACATGGTTGCTACTAGTGCTGTGGGTATTAATTTGCGGTTTGTCAGTTTTCAGAGATGATTCCCAGAGTGGACTGAGAAAGAAACTGTTGCTGGCACTGGGTGATTTTTAATTGGAAGTCTTTGCCGCCGTCTTGGTTGGGTTGAGCAGAGGTTTTTGGTCAGCTTTGCGATGAGATGAGCAATTGACTTACAAATTAGTTGCCACCCTTCGTTGCTGGATCGTTGCTCCGGGTGCGGGCTGTCAAGACCCAATCAAAAACCGCCGTTCCTCTGGTGCGTTTTACTACGCCTGCTCCGTAACCAACTACGCGAATTGTTACACTAACCCACCCTTAGCCACTTCAATTGCACGTGATCTTAACGCGATAGCGCGCGCGCACACACTGGGTTTGCTTTGTTACGGAAATACACGTCTGGCGAGCGGGATTGTGTTGATGAGGTTGATAGCAGCACCGTCGCTGATGAGTGTCGCCCACTAATTAACGTGTTAATTGATTGTTTCAATTGAATTGTGCACTGGGCGGGCAATGGCGGAAAGTCGAGCTGGTGTTTATTGCCAGACTGGGTGAAGTTTTGGAGTAGCTTTTCAGTGCTTTCGGTCGGCACAGGAACGTGCAAATGTTGTCAAATTAACGGGTGGATGGAGATGCACAAGGAAACACAAAATGAAACGTGAGGTTGTACAGTTTCGGTCGAAATGTTGTGTCGAAAACTCTTATTGGAAAGAAAATGTCACACAGCGAAAAACGTGCTTACAGTTTACACCTCGCCAAGCATTTTATCAAACAACCAGCCGCAATTAAAATAAAATGTGTCTAAGATAAGTAACAGCACAGCAAACTCAACACAGCGCAGAAACAAACTAAGTGTGGCAGAATCAGGTCAGAATGCATTCTACACATAATTATCATCATCATTACGTGTAATCAACCTCACAGCGACAATCGCTCACGCCAACGTTTCTGCACCGTTTCTGTCTCTCTCCCATGGGAAATGGAAGGCTTCCCGCTGCAGGCCAAGTGCAAGTGCAGTTTGCAACGAACAACAAAACAAAAACCAAGCAACCCATTGCCCCATGCCTTCGCTTTTCACACACTCACACAAGCACAACCATCATCAACAGCGCAGGGGAGCTAAGGTGATAATTTTTATTCGATTAGCCGTCCCGGCACCCCGGGCACCACCTTGCCACTCCTCGTGTGTTCTCAACAAACCACTGCGACAAAGAGCATGCAATTGTGTTTGTGCTGCACGTTTGGGTGCTTTCTTTCGCCCTCCGCAGGTTTGCAATTTACACCTTTTCCTTTGTCAACCGTGTGCGCTTTACTATCAAAACTGTGCCCAAGTGCCTAATCATAAGCGAGCAAAATGGCCTGAATAGGGGGGTGGTTGCATTGTCGAGTGGAGGAATTGTAATTGTATATTTGTGAGTATGTGTGTGTGTGTGTGTGTTTTGTAATGGATGAAGGTAGATCAATGTAGACGGCACACTCGTGGAGTATGAACTGCTGTACGTTGAAGGAATAGAAAGGTTTAATGATTAACCCTTAAAACGTATGTTAAAACGAGCTGAGCTCAAGCTGTGATTAGGGATCGTGTGAAAAATGATCAATTTGTTTATAACTTAAAGGCCGGTGGACACTGTCCGTACTTGCTAGTGTAATTTCGATTTTCACTAGCGCATCTGGCGACGGCTGGTGGAAGCTTTTTTAGGTATTCGAGGGAATGGTCATGCCGAATCTCAAAATTGAGTAGTTTTTTGATCATTTTTTGTCATGAAAATGGATGCGATGCGTGCTAAATATGTGCATCTACTTTTTACAAAACTTTTTTTTCATCGGAATTAATAAAAAAATATGGCAAAATATATTTATGTTGTTAATAATGATATACATATTTACTGAAGCGGCTCCAAATTGTTTAGTAAAATGCTTCAGTCAGCCGCCGCCAGATGGGCTAGTGAAAATCTAAATTACACTAGCGAGTACGGACAGTGTCCCCCGGCCTTAAGATCTCAAGATCACAAACACTCATCATATTTGTAACAACAGAATTGAGCTTTTTGTTGTTGTTATTAATAGGCTATATGTTAGGCGGTTTCACTTTTAACAAAAGAATCATATTGTTGTTTCCTAAAATTGTTGGAGTAACAGTTGTTGCCACTGAGTTTTGGCTCTAAAGTATCCATTTTTGATTCAAATACACCTATTTTTGTTCGCAAGTCAACATTTTTTTACTGTTGTGGATTTATCATAATAAATTTACAATGTTTTTGAGCGGATTTATGACAACTGTAATTTGACATAACAAAAAAATTACATAAAACCACCTTATAGGAATACTATATTTTTGGGGAATAAAGCTAATGGAATTTTATAAATTAAAAATACATTGTTAACAATCAAAATGATATGCCTTTTTACATTTTTTTCTAAAATTGGCATAAACATTGTTACAGTTGAAATTACATCAAATTCAATAATAATATCTGAATTATATTTGAATCGATCAGTTAGAATTAATTTAAAAACTTAAAACTTTGTTTGGAATTCTTTTGTAATGTAGTAACTGAAAATTTAAATTATTTGAAAAAAAAAACAGAAAAACAATTGCCTAAAACTTGAAAACATTTTTGTTTACATAAGTTGAATTAAGAACCATTTTAATTGAAAATATATAATATATTTTCAATTTTTATTTTTATACTTAAACGGTTACACGCAATTATTTAATTCTTGCACAAATGTCTGTTGTGCATTGAAGAGTTAGTAGCATTTTCGTTGGAAATATTGTTGCACCACTACAACCACTGTTGCCCGGCTGCACATTAATTGAGCCCATTTCCTTCGCCAATTTTTCCACCCCAGCCTTTCCCATCCACCATCCTGCCGTGCTTCGGAAGGTTCTCTCTGCCGTCATCCCCATAAGGGTTTCCTTCATTTCCCTGCATTGACGTACACAGCTCACACTCAACACTCGTGCGCGTGTAGTAGAACGCAATGAGTCGTTTGTGTCTGTGTGTGTGTGTGTTTGTGTAGTTCGGCCCTTGCGCTGAACCCGGGGTGTTGGTGGAAATTAACACTGCAAATCATTATCGCGATCGGAAAGCTGTGAACAAGCGGCAAAACATGCTTCTGCATCGCCTCACCACCACCAGCGCGAGGTGTTACAGGCCTTTACCCTGCACTGCTGCTCCCTGCGGGGAGGGGAGAGTAGGGCGGTAGAATAAGTTGCTGCATAAGAGGTTTGCAAGCAGAAACGGAGTGCGAGAGGGGAGGATGTATTGGGTGAGAAAAAAAAAGCATAACTACCTGCACCTGAAGCATGCGTGGCCAGCGACTACAATAACCGTTGGAAAGGCATAAACTCACATACACACACGCACAGGCAGTAAGTTCTGAAAAAAACGGGCTTGCGTTGCATTGGTGTGCGCAACACGCCAACTCGATTGCACTTCCTGTGCACCGGTACCCCCCCTTTTGGAAACGGGTGATGGTGGAAAAGGTGATGATAATGATGATGATGATGGTTGCAATGATGGTGATGACGATGCACACTCGTGCACTTGAGCGTCATAATACCCGGTGAGCCCGGTGTGGAATTATTTCGCGATCACTAGTTCCGCACCTTCTAATCTGCGGTTCTCTTGTTTTTTGCCCGGCCCGTTTTCCCTTCCACAGCGCTCCTTTTGCTGGTGGTGACCTTCCGTCCCCGTTGCAAGAAGCGGCCGGGTGATCCTTGGACGTGGCACCGACCAATTGCTGCTACAAGTTGAAAGAAGTAATTATTTTGATTAAGTCCTTCGCAAATGATGCATACGAATACGCTGCTCAGCGGGACAGTAAAGGGTTGGTAGGGGCGGGTTAGGAGAGAGAAAGGGAAGGGGTGGTATACTTTGATTGATGACATAACTCTTCGGGCACTTGACACCGGCCTCCGCGGTTCGGGGTGAAAATGTGTCAATTGCTAGATAATTGATGCGCATAATGTCGACCTGTGTTTTTTTCCGTCTGTATTATTTGAATGAACGACACTTAATGAAGATGAAGCACTGTGTGTTGGGTTTTGCTGTGGGTTCTTAGACGAGATGAGTTAGTAAATCAGTGTCTATCCTGGCCATATAAAAGACTAATCCTTTTAAGATGATCAAACACACTTGTAAATGTTTGCTTGTGTAACATGATTGACATAATACGCTCTGTGTGTTGTTAAATGTAAGTTTAGGTCACCTTTAAATAAATTAACAAAAATGTTTGTTTAGGCTATGAGCTTCAATTTAACCAAATAATTAATAATTACAAATTTTATTATTTCAATAAAACCCTTAACATGTATTTTGTCAAGTTGTTACTCATGAATTGAAATTCTTTGAAATAATCACTAGTGATACAAATTAGAGGCTGTTGTTTAATACGTTTTCGCATATTATTGTATCATAATTATATATTTTTTTAACGTTCATGTTCTAAAATGTTTGTACATTATTCGAAGTTCAAGCTATCCGTTTCTAAAATGTTAATTTGCTTCCATAGTGTTGAGTAATGTCTTAACTTGTAGCAGAATCGTTCAGTTTTCTGAGTACATTAAATAATTATCTCAACATTGTAAGCATCGTTAAACATAGTAAACAATGTAATGAACACAGCTATTGAAAACAAACATCTAAATTTAATAAAAACACTCCATAGACTTTCGAAAATGAAGCTATTAAAGCGGGGGGCGAGCGCTCTCTGCTACGAAACTGTTATTCGCAGCAAATAAACAACCTTCGATTGGCTCTCCATACCTCTCCAGATGAATGATGATCGAAGCAACCGAAATATTATGCTTCCCAGCCGGCCATCTAAATGCGGCCAGCCTTTGGAGCGTCTCCTTACCCAAGGCCAAGCCGTTGATTAAGCTAATGTGATAATTTTTCGTTTGCCCATCTAATTTATCACCAGCAGCCACCACCAACCACGCACGTGGACGCACAGGGCACACAGTCCACTCGGAGCACCCGTTTGTTCGCTTTAATTTTATGCATTCGCTCCCCAAGCTGGCAAGCTCTTGAGGCTAAAGAAGGAGAGAGCGAAAAAGGGAGAGAGGAGTAGCTTTGCTTCATTAGGAATATTTTTATCACTTGTCCAATAAATAATAAAAGTTTTACCCCGGCGCGAACAGTTGCCTGTCCCGACGGTACGGCCGACTCCGACTCACTCACAAACACGTGTAAAAGCACGCACACACACACTCACAAGAACAATGATCAATTATTCAGCGGGCAGGTGACATTGATTATGCTTGCAACAAAGGTCCCAGCAGTAGCAACATAAACCAGCACTGGCAGCCGGCAGCAAAGCGTTTCGGGATCGGCGCACGGTGACACGATGACGCTGGTCGCTTAATTAAGTGACACCCGGCCTCTGCGAAGGTTTTGCGCTGCTCTTCTTTTCTATTTGCTTTTTTCCGCCTGCCGGACTAATTTCCCCCGGTTGTTTTGGTTCCCGATCCGTGTTCTCATCGTTTGATCTTATTTTATGCAATGCTTGACGCGCAATGACACCTTCCCCCGCTTTGCGACCCTTCGGGATGACATTTTTGCGCAACACACGGGCCACAGGGCAGGATGAAAAGGCCTCGCGACAGCTTGTCAGTCATTTGTCTGGTTACGCGTCAAAACCTCGTGCTCGCCTCGGTAGTGCAGCATCGGGGTGTGATGACCCGGGACTCGGCCCGGTCGGCCTGTCGCGGTCTGTGTCACTCCGGTGACACTCCCGGGAGCGGCTGTCAGTGGGTTGTGCAAATTGTGTGTCGTGAAAACATTTGTGCGCTCGTGCGGGAAACGGGAGGGAGGGCGAGGGGGGGGGGGCGGGCGATGATTGTTGGTATTGTTGGTGGCCGTGGCCGTCGGAAAAATCACATTTTGACACGTTCAACAATAAGTTTAATTGATGCCGGATGATAGGAATGATGTTTGCGCGACGAGGAGGAAGCTTGCGGAGCTGCGGCGAACGTTTGCTGGGTTTGTATGAAATGAGGAGGAGTTGAGCGCGCGAGGAGCAAACATTTGTTTCATTTGTGGTAAAAGTTAATTCAATGAACAGTGGGTGCAATTATGTTGGAGTGAAGAGCAATTACATTACATTGTAAGGCACGTTAAAGCAGGGAAGTGTCCTGGTGAGGCGTGAAGTGTTCAAATTTACATGGGACAGCTTCTTCGACTATCTCTTGTAAGAAACCGTTGGTGAATTGCAATAAAAACATTTTTAGACAATTTTGTTTTTTTCATAATTTGATAACATTTAATCGTTATACCTAGAACAAGACGACACTCAACAAGGCTGAATTGTATGCTCAAACTTCACGTTTTTCACAAGCAACTCTGCTCTTCTCCATTCCTATCCGCATAATAACTGTACTGAATCGAGTATCCAATTGCTACAACGAGTTGTCTCCTTCGTCGCTGACAACAATCGGCTGACAAATCTGGACAAATTTTATGGCGTCATGCTATCTAATGCTCGACACATTTACAAACGCACGCCGCACGATGCAATCACGCAATCAGAATCGCTTCCCATGTGTTTCTCTCCTTGCCCAAAAAGGACACTCCAGCAACACACACACAGAGGTTTGTCGCCTTTGTCCGTATGTCCGGAAATTACGATCAACCCAAAAATTCGTTCCGGGTTTTCCGAATGTCCGGGTGGACATTACACAACAGTGTGACCGCAAGGCGCTGGGTGGGGCACAAAATTTATGACCCAGTGTACGATAATTTCGTCCAATAATCATAACCCAGCTAATCTACGTAGTAAAATCTTTATCGCTCAATACACTGGGTGTTACGAGAGTGTGTGTGTGTGTTAGGGGCTGTTTGTGATTAGTACAGGAAGCTAGTAGCAAAACACGACGATTGTGTGTGTCGTTTCGAGTCGCGGTGTATCCAAAAATCTGAACCGATTTCTGAGTTAGACCGTTTTGGGGAGGAGGGTGGGAATTCCGGAGGTGACACCCCTTTCAATTTACGCGAGGGAGTGAAGGTTGTGCAGTTGTGCACTGGATGTCCACACCCACCCGTGCGAGGGGTCTCCGAGCGAGGACATAAATTTAATTGAATAAAATGGCCCCCACCGGGCCGAACGGTGCCGCAACGACCGAAAGGAGAGGAAGGGTGAACGGTCACTGGAGCGCTAATATCTCAATCTGAACCAAAGAATGACTTAAATTCCGTACCAGGACGACACAAAGCACCGTCGTCCTGCGTTGTGTGTTGTGCAGCAAACGGGATAATTTATTGGCTTCCAGCGATGGTGGGTTTAGATAAGCGGGCCAAATGTGCTCATTCGTTGCTGGTATTGGATTGAGTTTGGAATAAAGGGCGGTATTAGTAAATGAATTGTTAGCTAATATAAATGCAGGTTGTGCAGCAAATGCTTAATGATTGTAATTAAATTTGGTTTATTATTGGAATGCATGGTGTGGATATACACATTTACTCACATGCTTTGTAGATTTCGTGCAACGAAATACATTGAATTAATTTGAAATTTAAATTTAGCGAAATTAGTTTGAAATACATTATGAAAAGACCCAAATTTTTGTTTCTACTTTTATGCTACCTCTAAACACTGCTTATGTGAACATATACAAATAGTAATGAACGTACCCCCTGTGTTGGCCTGTCCCGTAGTACAGTCGTCAACTCGTACGACTTAACAACATTCCCGTGATGGGTTCAAGCCCCAAGTGAACCGTGCCGCCATACGTAGGACTTTTGACCTATCCTGCTATGGGGGAATCAATAAGACATTGAGAGCCAAGCCCGCAAAAAAGTGGTACAGGCAGGCCTTGACCGGCAACGGTTGTTGAGCAACAAAGAAGAAGAATAAGAATGAACGTACAGGCGGTTCCCAATATTTACACGGTTTATGAGGACCCAAAATGGCCGCTAAATAAGTGGGTATCTTGAATTTCCGCGTAAGTCCATCTCGTGATTTCCAGCCAAAATATCTCTAATTTTTGAGTAATTCTGCAACTTGTCACTTATTTAATTATTTTACTTGAATTTAGCTGAAAAAACCATTTTAAACCTTTTGAAGTGGGTTTAAACATTCGATCGAAAGGAATATTATTTGGCATTTAACCATTGATGGGCCAAATCAGTATAGTTTGTTAAAAGAACTGTCAAATTGAGAAAACCGCGTATAAGTGGTACCGTGTATCTCGGGGACTACTTGTACATGTATGTAAGTGATTTATTAAATTAACGCACGTAAAGAATTAGTATAACTGTGTTTACTCAACACACCCTTGCATATCCTACGAGGGGAAGAAATGTTAAATAACAAAGAATTCAATTTGTATGATTTTATGAGGTTGGCGTGCCTTGGCAAACTAGAATTAGAACCTTTGCCGTTGGTCTTAACAAAGAGGTGTAGACACATTAAAACCTGCCGTTAAAAATATTTTGGCTTGATTTAGATGATTATTGGATTCATTGAAAGTATTTGTTGCATGACAATGAGTAGAAGCGGTAACGAACCAAACATATCGACTATAATAATATTCTGAAAAGACCGAATGGTATTTTTGAGAGCTTAAGGGCTTTTTGTAACAATTCACAACAAGATTCACCCAAATGGAAAGATAGTATCGATCGAGTTGTTGTCAAATTCATAACTCTGTAACAGCTCCTTGAAAAAATAAAACAAAAAAACCTTCAAAACGTAACGGCCACTCATCGTTACTGGTGTCCCCTATATTATCGCTCCTATCTGCAGACGTACATACACTTTGACACACCCTAGATGCACCCGGTTTTTTTCGCGCAGACACGTTGCACACTGCTGACGTGTGCGTTAACGTGCGCAAAGAAGATGTGCACCGCGGATAGGCAGCGCGGTAGTTGTGCATCGGTCGCTCCCCGTGTCGTGAGCCGTTCGAGATGCAACGTGTCGATGGCGTAGATCGGGAGGTTCGGTTTTATTTTGCAACGGGTTGCAAAGTGAAAAACAAAAGCCCCGAGCGCGCCCTATCGCCCGACCATCGGCTCACAGGAAAAAGGGCTCACAAATTAGCAATTATGAATTATGTTGCTTATCTGCAATTATCACGCTTTAGTAAAAGCTAAGAAGGAGGCAAAAAAAAAGTACGATGAACGAGCAGCCAACAACATCACAACAAACATGAAATGTTTGCCCGCGCCTTGTAGCAGGGCAGACCTGTCAGGTGTGTCTATTCGCTGGAGGGCACACGCACACACACATACACAGAAAGACAGCGGCCAAAGCTGCCCGAAGGATGGAAGCAAGGGGGAAAAGGTGCTAGATAAAACTTGAGAAGCAAAAGAAGCAATATTCTTCGTTCGTCGCTGCAAAATATGGATGGTTGGATAGGCCGTCGTGTCGAGCCTGTTTCTACCCCTTTCGAGCTTTGCGGGTGGCCACCGTTGATGGCGAGTGAGGCGAGGTTGCGTGTCCCTAGCGTGTACACGGGAAGGGTTGTTAATTTTCAATGTTTTCGACATTCGAGCAGGGAGTTTAGGCTTTCGGGGATCGTGTCGTTGCCGTTGCCTGCATCGAATGGACTGTTGACAGGTTCGTTCGTGGCTGGAACCGGATCAGGCGACATTGGAATTCAATGTATGTAAGATGTGATAGGCAAGGAAATTCTACAATCAATTTCGCTGGTTCAGAGTTTAGCAGAATATACCAACTGATCTCGGCTGGCATCTCGACAAGCATACAGTAGCCCGCTACGCTGGGTATTGAAATATTGAGCGTACTTCAGCAATTAATGTTTGCTCGCAGCTTCCAATCTAGTCCATCGAGCGCATACCCTATTGACAGGCTAAGTGTTGCAGCTGAAACCACAACTCAAACGCACTGCTGAAGGTGCTGCTGCGGTCTCAGACGGCACGCAATCGCTTCGATCGGGCAGCAGAAACAACCTGCGCACCATGGGTGGGCAGCAGGACACCTCACCGCACTCGCACACCGTACTAACCACATGTTTTCTTCATCTGCCGTCTCTCCCGTCCACAGGCGCATGTTCCCGACCGTACGCGTCTCCTTCTCCGGTCCGCTTCGCCAGGTTACGCCGGCCGATCGGTATGTCGTGCTGCTGGATGTGGTCCCGGTTGACAACCGGCGCTACCGTTACGCGTACCACCGTTCGGCCTGGCTGGTGGCAGGGAAGGCCGATCCACCGCCGCCCGCCCGGCTCTACGCCCACCCGGACACCCCGCTCGGGGCCGATGCCCTGCGGAAACAGGTTATCTCGTTCGAAAAAGTGAAACTAACCAACAATGAAATGGACAAGAATGGTCAGGTAAGTCAGATCGGTTTGGCACCCCCCCCCCCCCCACTCCCACCAAAAATCATAAAAACTACCCCGTTAAAGCAAACATTGTCCAGCACACCAGAACAAGGGAATTCTTACCGCGCACGTCATGCGCACGCGTAATTTGATACGATCTTATAAATCACGACCACTAGGAGCAGCAGCAGCAGCAGCAGCTTTTGGAGCTCTCCTTTGGAAAGAAAACCTCCACTGCAGGCAAATCCAATCGCTGAAGACGAAAGGGCTGGCAGGCAGAGGAAAAGGTTGATTAATTTGGAATCATTAGCCAGTCGACAGGCAAAACATAACCTTCAGAATTCCATCGAACTGAACCTGGCGTGTGTTACGGTGAGGGTTTTGTCTGCTTTTTTGCCCTTTTTGTTTTGGAGATGGAGATAGACGGGTAAAACCCGACCCCAAGCCACCGTGACTTCCCCAGTGTGCGACGAGTGAACGAAAACAAATTATTTACACGATTTTTGTCTGTCAAATTATTTCAAACTGACTTAATTCTTGTCGTTAGCGCTGAGATACGGCCTGACGCTCCGGAACCCCAGCTGGAGCCGCCGCGGTTAAGACGTGTCAGTGGAGTCAGCTTCTTATGTTACAGCTTCTTTTGTGTTTTTGGCGTTTTGCGGGTGGAACGAGCGAAGTGACAAGTGACTGGTTTTCCTACTCTCTTTCGGAGAGAATGAGAGAGAACGAGCAAGATCGCCATACTTTGATGAGTTGTTGAGCTCCCGGTTTCTTATTTTGGGAGGGTACATTGATCGCTAGAAGTGAAAAATCGTCCTACCAGTTCCCGCGGGAGCATCGCTACAGATATGGAGCTTCTGGGAAAACAAATCATTCCAAACCTTTTCCGAGAACCTCAGAGACTGAATGGGAGCATTCCGGGGTTTGTATGGCGGGAGGATGACTCCAATCTCCCAACAGTGCGTGGCGACAGTGGCTGGCGAAGGTTGTGGCGCCAGTCGATCTTTCACGTCCCGTTTCCCCGTGAAACGATACGAGTGAGTTCATCTGTTCTTTGTTTTGACAGATGACAAGTGCATCGTGACACGTATTAATTATGAAGTGCACTGGCGCACACTGTCAGCTGGAGCAGGAGAAAGGCCAAGGCTGCAAGGAATTCTTGAATCTGGGTGCAAAGGGAAGAAGTTGATGCTCCCAATGTCTCTAGCTCTTATTAACACACTTTCGCTGGAGAATTTCACTGGAAAACGTAACGATCTACTGCGAGAAAATCGAGTTGTTGTCCCTGGTAAGAAGTGAAAGAAAACGCATAGAAATGTCATTTATAATCATGCTCATTAGGAGCGGGAAGTATCAATCGTCGTAGGTCATAATTTATTGGTACCGTTTCGATAGACTCCGTTAGAAGAGAGCGGAGAATTTCACCAGAGAAGTAACCAGCAAATGCAGCATCCCTGATCATTCAATCGAACACAAAATCCTTTTCAGTCAAGATTCTCCATACTATGTTTCAAAAGTCCCCTTCTTCTCCGCCAGTTTTCGTATGCAAAACAGCCTGCCAGGCTGTTGTTAATTTGCAGTAGCCTTGCAAAGGCAGCCTCCAGCAGCCACCCAGCGCGGTGTTATTATTTATTGAAACGAGTTGGCTATAAAATGGATAGAATTTCTCGCACGCTTATTTATTCGCTGAAATTTTAACACAGCTGAGCGGGCCCAATCTCCGGACCTTCCAGTTGAGCTTATGCCAGAGAAATCAACGGCAAAGACCACGACCACCACCACCATCACCACCACCACCGCGGCCAAAAAGGTGAGAAGCGTAAATGGTGATTTGATGAAACCGATATCGATCTTTTTTCGAACGACGACGCTGGACGACGTTCGGAGAAAGGCCCGCATCGTATCGAAAGTGGTTGTGCCGAACGTTGAGACGAGGTGGCGAGCGGAGAAAATAAATATCAATAATAAAGATATAAATATCTAAGACATCGATACAGTGTGGCGAGGTATCATCGTTCATGTTTCGAATTTATGACAACTCTCCCTTTGGCTGAGCTAGGCCCTGCCTCACCCTTGGTCTGGGGTCTGGCTTCATTCGTGTTCGGTCATTCGGCTTGCACTGGAGTTCAGAATGGTCCCCTGGTAGCGATGCGGGCAATACTGCAAACTAGCCAGCGGTAGAAACACATGTATGTGTGGCAATGGTACACGCGTCTAGATTACGTTAGGTGGATGGTGAGATTAAAAAAGAATTACGTACCCGTGGACCCGGTGTACCTGGGGACAACAAATGTGAGGATATAAGCGAGCTAATCTAAAACAATCTTTCTCCCTAGGGAGAGAGTATCATCCATTGGCCCGTATCGTATAAGAAAACACGACTCGATTGCGATCGAAGCAAAATTGTCGATCGAAATCGAAATCGACTCGAAATAGGTATCGCATACGATTTGTCGATTTCGATCGAGAAAACTTATACGATCGACTTGTCGAGCAGTTTGCGTTCTGTCAAACAGCGGTTTGTTTACATTGCGAATGCAGGGAGCAGTGAATACATGTGAATGAGAATACATTTTATCATTGTGCTTTGCTATTTAATGATGATTGCTTCAATTTTACTGTACAATCGTGATCGTCGATCCGCAAATGTGGATTTAAAGAAATATCGGCGAAAATTGCGAAAGGAATTAGATCCTTTGAGTTTAGACGATGCCGCGTAAGTAAACAGTCCGGGTAGAAGAAGCACTTGTACTGATAGCTTGCTATAGTTTTAGGAAAAATTTCCGGATTTCGAAGGATTTATTTTTAAATAGGTTTTGAAATAAATAGTAAAATCCACAAATGTTGCCATTGAACAAATGTTGCCATTGAACAAATGTTGCCGCAACATGTTCATAGACCTGGGCCTTAAAAGAGATCGGAGATTAGAGAACGTTAGGTTATTAAATTGTTTTTTATTTATTTATATAATATTTTTATGTAGACAATGAAGCCATTCGTCTCATTTGCCTCTTTAAATCAATGGTTCAATCTGATTTTGTAAACTGACATTCTTTTTTGCAAGCCATTTGTGGTTTGGAATTGCCTTATTCCGGAAAGTCTTCGTAAACTTAAAACTTTCAGTTGATTTTATTAAACATTTTTATCTGGTTTATATGTAGTGCTGGTTTGTATTCTCTATATAGCCAATACGTCTCAACATTCAAACGATTCGCCCAAAGTTAATGAGAATTTTACTATAATAGAATTATACGACAGGTATATATAAAAAATCATATTGCTACAGGAATGGCAATACATTTTTTTTTGTTTTGGTTATACCGTAATCTCATGCAGCAATAGGATAGCTACTTCGTCATCGGGAAGTTGTGACAACACTCGTGTAGCTAAATAGGGCGCACTAACTGTACCGCATGTGACGGCACACAGTTTGTAAGTTTGCAGTGATTCGGACGGTGCTGGCTTCCACACGATGAGTTGTAACGATGTATCACGATCATTTACTAGCTCATGGACTGACGAGAAAAAATTCAGATTTGTTTCGGTTGAAAAAACGTGTCAACTAAAAGGCACAAATTCAATAGTTGGCAGGGAATCGAAGTTCAACAAGTGAATTCAGCTTGTATCAACTTTGGGCCACTTTGGGTATTAACTTTTTCTCTTTTGGTGTTACCGGCCAGTCTAAGCAACCCATAGGCTATGGTAACTTTTGGTTTAGACTTCAAGAGGTCTTTGACTGAATGAAATATGGGGCCTCACAAAATGTGAGGGGATTTAAAATTGTCCGAGACTAGGGACTAGGGCCAAAAAGCTCAAAGTCTCTTTAAAAATCAATAAAAAAATGTGTGTGTGTGTGTGTGTGTGTGTGTGTGCACATATTTATGCATATTTAAAAATATATAGTTTAATTTTCATTACAAATGTTTCAGTATTTTAAAACAGATTTTTATTCATTTATTGTTCCATAAATTTATACATTACTGTTTTGTAAATAATAATTTCACTCATATTTTTCATGTCTGCATGCATTTTTTTGTTATTTTTCAAAAAAAAAATGAATGAAATCAGATTGTACAAGAGATTTCGACTACCCCCTACCTAGTCGAAATGAATTCGATCGACAAAGAGCGTATGCGATACCAATTGTCGACAAAATAGTCGACTGCTCGATGTTTTACATAGGATTTGTCTACTGGTCGAAACTGACTTTTCGATTTCGATTACGATCGAATGAACAACCCGTATGCGATACCAAAGTGAATTTTGTTCATTCAAAATGAACTTTTGTTCATCGGATTTCGATTTCGATCGCAATCGAAATGGTATACGATACAGGCCATTATTCGCCATTAGGTTCGAGTGCGAAGGGTCGAGCGGTGTATCTAGGTTTGAGGGTGTTAGAAATTGTGATGCAACATACATTTGCTTCAACTCTAGCAAAGGCTTTTATCTACCCAAATGTGTTAAACATTGTTATTGCTTTATGAAATACATTTTACATTAAAATACTTATATCGTTGCCTCATTAGCTTGACATTCGTTGTTTGCTTTTAAAACCACAGTTTTGTATAGCATAGTACATCATTACCTAACGCCCTGTTGTACATTTGCATTAAACGATGTTGCCAGTCGTGCCCCGAAGCGACTCGTTCGACATTACAAGAGGGAGGATCATAACGTTAATTCGAATGGCTCGAGGGCGATTGATTCTAGCTGAGCAACAACTGCTGGGGTAGGAATTGTTCCAGATGTAGTTGGATAGGGGAAGATCTGTCCGAAGCCACAAACCAACAGACAAGCAGGCAAACAAACAAACAAACAAACAAGCTGTTACATCCAGATCAGTAGTAGGAAACCACCAGTCTCGTTAGGATAGCCAATACAAATACTGCATCTCTGCGTGTATCTGTTGGCATGTTTTATTAACCCTCGAGGGTGGTTTCACGCCTAATCGTCGATTCGGAGGGTGTATCGAGAACGAGAGAACAGGACCTCTGTTCGTCGTGTTTGAACCGGGAATGTAAGTGGGAACAAAGTGGATATACAAGAGTAGCGACACCCTGATAGGAGGAGAATCGAAAAGGAAACTACACCATACGAAGGGTGGTGTACTGGTTCAGCAGTGTGATTGTAGGTAATGGAGTGTTTTTATGGTGGGAGTGGGTGTACGCATAAATGTGAGCCATAGATTTAGGGATAAGGCTAAAATGGCTGCTGGTTCAGTCGGCTTACAACATATGACTTATATGACTAAGACTTTAGAAAATGGTCTTAGGAACTAAACTTAAGAACTACTAAATAGTTATTCATATGATTGATAGATATTCTATCTATACTAACTATGTCAGATTAACTTGCAGTTTAATGTTCATAGCATTAATTGTCTAACACAATTTAGTATTTTTTTAAATAAATAACTGTTGCTGTATAAAACAATATTTTTTTAAACTACAAAGCTAATATGTTTCATCTGTAAATTGTTAAACATAAAATAATGATTTACTTCCATTTGTTGTTGAGTAAAGATATCAAAAATATTAAGAAGAACAATCATAACTGAACTGAGAACTACTGAGGAAAACTGAGTGCTATATAGTCAAACAATGTATACGGAGCACTTTAAACGATTTTTCCTAATAAAGTATAAATGGATTTTTTTGAAAAAAAGGAACTGCTAAGGCCCTCGAGTTAAAAGAGTACCTAAAAAATACCCTTCCCCTAGCGATGAAATATTTTTTTTTTGCTGCAAAATTATTGTAATTTAGTAATAGTAATATATGTTGTGTCATAAGATGGTTTCAATGATATGAGTAAATCGGTTTAAAAAATACTTTGCGTTTAATTATTGGATCATTTGTTCCGTGTATTTTTGCTTTATTACAAATAACAAACCTAAGAGCAAATTAAAGTCTTTTTATTCAATAAACAAATTTCATACATATGAAATAGAGGAATTGATTAGTCGAATATGCTCTTTTAAATGCTCTTTAGACATTCCGATTCCTTAGTACAAATAAATTTCAGACAACCGATCACTAACGTCTCGTCTGCTTGCTCTGCCCTTTACAGATTGTCCTCAACTCAATGCACCGCTACCAGCCCCGGATTCATCTCGCGAGGCTAGGGCCGGGCCAAAACATACCCATCACACCAAAGGAGCTGGCCGAGGTCGATCACAAGACGTACGTCTTCCCGGAGACGATCTTTACCGCGGTCACCGCGTACCAGAACCAGCTCATAACGAAGCTTAAGATTGACTCGAATCCATTCGCCAAGGGTTTCCGTGATTCATCCCGCTTGACTGATTTCGATCGGTGAGTTTTTTTTTTGTCTTCTTTGTCTTGTTTGTTCAATTGCTCCACTACCTCACGCGTAAAAAAGACCGTTTCTTTAGAGTTTTTTTTGGTGCACCCATTTCAAGAGCTTATTTAGTCGATGTAACGCTTCGGTTCGGTGTTGGAACACATGGGCGGTATGTCAAACGGAAGATTTAAATCGTACGCGCTGGTTCCGTCTCACCGAAAAGGGAAATTGTGTAAGCGGCTCTTAACGGGACCGGCGGGGCGGTGTGCTGTTCCGTCATCGGCCAACCTATAATTTTCCTATCGATGGTCATAATTCTATCCGGCACGATGTGTGGTGCACCACCACGGTACACGATCATCGGCAAAAATCAATCGAATTCGCCCCAACGAGTTCGTCTGCCAACGAGTTTCGCATCACTTGTCGCTAATTGGCACACAACGCGGAATCGCACCACTCAACGCATTTCAACGGTGTGTAACATTGGCTTAACACAGACGCAAACATTGGGGTAAAATCGTTACATTTCAAGTGCTGTTCGAGCCGGCGTTGAGACATGATAAAATTAATTTTCTTGCATCCGTTTGATCTATTGAAAGCAAAAAGTGGGGGGAGGAAACACCATCACGCGAACAATCGACCGGCAGACCAGATGCTCTCCGATGTACAAGCGGTGCACGTCTGGTGCCGCTTTGGTGCAATGTTGTAGCTCATTAGATGGTGCAGGTTCATAAATAAACCGTAGCAGCAAGACATACATCATAAAACGGGAAAAAGCCAAACCAGCTAAAAAAAACACACACACAGTCGTAGGGGGGAGGTAAAAAATCTAAAACCCTTCAAACAAATCATCAAGTCAAATGCCGCCGTTCATCATTATCATCTTCGCGATTGCGAGCGCATTGCTTTGCTTTGTGATGCCGTGTTTACCATGATGGATGGATGCACCTCCCACTTTTCTATGGTGCAATCTCACCCACCGGCGCGTGGGATCGTGCGCGGTCGGCGATTAAATGCGTTTTCTTTCGTTGCTGCGCGTTCGGTTTGATTGCGAACGTTGAGCATTGAGGTGAAAATCGTGCCCCTTGAGGTACGGTGATCTTTTCAACACCAAAGTGACATACGAAACAAAGACATAAAGGTGGCAAAGCACTGGTTCAAAGATATTACCATTACCATCCCAGCGCAGCAGTAAAAGAGGTGGTCCGATCTGCTTGAAAAGACCATTTCAACATTAATAAGTTTAAAAAATGGAGTCGTGTGAATGTGACTTGCATTGTACAGTGCGTGTTGCATTTTCCAGTAATTATCGCATCGTTTTGTACTGTTCATTCCGTGCTCTTGTACTTATGTTTTACGCCCCTTTTGCTGCAATATTTGTTTTATCATTGGCCGCTCTTGTTTTATATTGTTTTATGTTATCTTCCAGAATGTAATAGCAGTGCTTCTATTTGTGTTTCATGTTTTGATGTTGCGCATTTGAAATGTTAAGTTTTATTTTATGCAATATTTCCTTAAGAGAAATTTTATAATATTTTATCTATTTTTACCTGAATAAAATTCTGCTTTCTCGTCTTATACTTATTATTCTTCTTCTTTAAAAAGTTTACTTTTATCCTAAGCAGACGTTTTGCTCATTATTTGTCTTGACATTATTTTATTACATACATTGATATTTATTTACTAAAAAAAAGTAGTAGCGTGCAAGTGAAATTTATTAAAGCCTTTTATTTTAACAGCATCTTGTTAAATGGTATGAAAATTTATCGATTAAGGATAGCCCCAATTAAGGTTGATATTTTCTTTTATTTTGTTTGTTTTTTTTTTGCTGTAATGAATAATGTAGTAATAAGCGTAAATTTTATTTTAATTGTTCTACTTTACATGCAAACAACTTGAATTCATCGAAGGGTTTCATAATTCGTAGTCCATAGATGTCAGATATCAAAAGGTTTTTAGCTTCTGCTTCTATAAGTAATAATTTTGAATAATTGATAGCTTTATACATATTTTATTAAAAAATGAAAAAAAGTAAATTAAGATTAAAATATTTATAAAATTGTTTATTTGGAGTAAGTCGATGATTTCAGTAATCGATGTAATCTTTTGGATAAGGATCTTTAGTAGTCCTTATCCTGAAGAGATTGTTGATCTTATAATTGATGTTTTAATGACATTAAAGCAAGGACACCTTTATTTGGCCGACATGATCCTTTAGGTCGTTTTTCCTACAAAATATCATTGAAAGATTTTAATTTTAAATTTATGTTTACCATTTAAAAACTATTCAAACATGCTTCTTTAGGCACAACAACCGCATTCAAACATGCATGAAAATGAATTATGATACTACCCATCTTTATGCAACTATTCATCGCGTATCACAACTCACAACAGAACGACAGCAGTAGACGACATAAATATTGTTAATTTAATAAGATCTCATTTCCATCATTACTTTCGGTACTATTTACTGCTGCTGCTATTCTTCCCTTTTTCCATTCATCATCCCTTCACTTGCCCGCGACAGCACACAAGCGCATCCCACACCGCCTCGGACGACTATGTTTCATACTTTTGCAAACACTTCCCATCCGTACACCCATTCGTCTCTAAGCTGCTGATTTGTTGCACTAATGGAACATTCGATCCACAAAACAGACGGACACAAAACACAACAGGAGAGGCAAGAACGCAACATTAATATTCGCGCGCGCCCGTTCGTTGGTTCGCTTCTGCTTTGTTGCCCTGTAGCTGCCTGGTCTGTAATTAGGCCCGAAAAGCCGCCAACATCGCGGAATCACTTCTCGTTCCGTTGCTCAGTAGTTTTCTCGGTCTTTTCTGGGGCTTTTTTTTTGCTGCTGCACCCATCCCAGTTTCGACTGGTTGAATTTTTATGTTTTCGCGCATAAAACAACAAAAAAGAGAGAACACAAATACATCTAAGCGCGACTACAATAACCATAAATATAGACCCACCAGAAAACGAGTCCGCTCTGGCCACACATTCGATAGCGGGACCCTCGTTCAGTAATGGGACGATTGGACGCACAATTTTCTTTCCACTGGTAGCCCTCTCTCTTGCTCTGTCTCGTTTTCTCTAGGAACATCGCGAGAAAGGATGTATGGTTCAATTTTCCACCACCTCGTAGACCGGCGTATGAGTGCAAGTTTGTTGCTCAAAGCGTTGAAGCATTGCTTCCTTCCTCCCGCTCAATTTTGCATCGAGTTTTCCGTTTCTTTTCTCAATTTTCCCACTCGATCGATTGCACGTTCTTTTTTTTCCCTTCATCCCGTTGCAGGGGCATGTCTTGCGAAACAAGAAAGCAAAAACTCATCGATTCTTCTCAAGCACTGCGCAAAGAAAATGCGAACATTGATTAATGGCAGGTTTGGGTGGCACACTGCTGGGGTGAAGCAGAGCCGGGGTAGTAGCGGACAAAAAAAATCTTTTGCCCATACCGACATCCGGTCGAGCGCTTTCCGCAATAAAACTCAACGATCCGGGCTGGGGGCTCGTTCCAGTGCTTGTACCCCGGGTTGACTCCTCTAGCGTTAAAACAATTATTTTGCAATGAACAGTTTCACCCGTTATCGGAAACCTCCCGCTGCCGACGGGGGCCCCCGCTTGGTGAGAAATTTCAATCAAGTGTCTTTGGTGGACCGTTGTTGCTGCGTCGTCTTCCGCCAGCGACACCTTCGCCTTGTGCGTTTCTTTGTCACGATCGATCGACGAAACCGACACCGGGCGGTTGGAAAAATAGATGGGAAATGCCGACACACCGCTGATGCCGCTGGAGCATGATTTATTGGGCCAATTAGTGTTATTGATTGCTTTCTGATTGTTTTCCACTTTTCCTGCTGGTGCTGGATTACGTGTGAGTGTGTGGTTTGGGGTTTCAGTTTTTTTTGTTTTTTTTTTTTTGTGTGCTTGGCTTGTCTGCTTGGAGGCTTGGTTTGGTGGTTGTGTAAGATATTTTGTTGCCTAGAATCAGTTCTCAAGGAAAATTAGTTTCGTCTACCAGTGGGCGGTATTGGGAAATGAGTATCAAAGGCTGAAAATAGAAAATTATTATGAGGTTTTCTTGAAGAAGCTTTTCTGTTGTGTTGCCTTGTCATTTTACTAAATTATGAATTTCAAGCTCATCGAAATTTCATAAAAATGTTATTCTGCAGTTTAAAACACACGAATATGATATTATTTACCATCAAAAAACTTTTCAAAGGTGTTTTTTATATCAACACATTGAACAAAACTGAAATTAAATTGCTAAAAAGTAAGGCGCCTGAGTACAAAAATAACACTGGAAAAACATTTCCCCAAGATAGAGCTGTTTAGTAACACCTCCAAGTAGCATAATTATTTTGACAGCCCACTCACTGCTCCGTCACGTTGTGTCGGTGGCCAGTTTGTGCCCTGTCGGCAAGATCAAAAACTCCGAATGTGTCCTTCCCCCTAGTCGTTTCTGTCACGCTGCATCCGTCCGTTGCAACAACAACAACAACAAAAAAACACAAAAACGGTTGAACCAATTTTCTTCAATTTGCATACCGCTGCATTGATTTAACCCACGGCAAGAAGCGGCCCGCTTGTGCAATGCGAAAAACGAGCAATCAGCGGCTTCCGATGATGCACTCGTGTTGAGCTTGACGCGAAGAAGAACAATGTGCCACAGTGCCCGGGCCACAGAGAGCTCAAAGAATCCGCCCGTGAAGTGTTAATTTGAAGAAAAATGGCCCCAGCAGCAGGTTTTGGGTTGGGACCGGCTTTCGCCTGTTGCAGTGCACCATCTTCCATCTACCGACCGAGGGAGCGGTTCGCGGTACCACTGGGTTGCGTAATTAACGCGTAATTTGAATAAATTGTGAACTAAAGCAGCTTGGACCGAGCGAAAGAATTGAAGAAAATGGGAAGGAAAATGCTAAGAAATGTCCCGAATTCGACACCGAGTTTTTGCTGGCCTCGGTGAGTGGCGATCGATTGATCGTTGCAGCTCTGCTCAGTGTTCACCCGTGATCCGGGCCAACACTTTACAATGTCGGTTCGCGCGTTGTTGTTGATGCGTTTTGCTACACCTTTCGGGACGCCCTTGGAACGTTGGCATGAATTATGAAAGGCAAAAACAGAGGGAAAAGAGCGCGGGGAGAGCAACGTACCGGCATAAATGATCCGGTCCGGTCATCTTACACCTCTCCCCATGGGCAGCGTTGGGCACGATAGCGGGATTTGTAGCACCACCTTTTCGATGTTTTCGACGCAAACCGAACGTTGTAGCGGCTCCCGCGTGTGTGCACTTCCGCTGCACACTGCGCACAAATTATGCACCACGCAACAGTTGTCCCGGTCGTAGTGGTGGTGGCGGTTCAGGCAAGCAAGAACGATGCATACAGACACAGGGAAAAAGTGCAGCAGTGTGCGAGCAACCGTAAGCACTCCGCTGCTGAGCAGGGGACTGGGTGCTGTGTGCGGTGTGGTGGTTTGGGTTTTAATTCAGCTAAAATTAACCTCAACATGAACAACTATTAAACTTTCACTTGATGATGACGTTAGAACGGGCTGTGGAATCGGATTTTTTTTTATTCGACTCTCCTGCCGGCTTGCACCACGGTGAAAGGTGCAATGATGTAATTGTGGTTGTTCTGCATGCGTTACTGCAAGGATAATGATCAACAGAGGGTTTATCATGTTTTGAGCCTAACTTTTGTTTTTATTTATATTCCTTGCTGTATGAGAGCTTACATTTTGTACTACTTCACACAAAAGTGCACATTAAGTAATGTGATTTCTTTACGGTCGATCAACACGAAGTCGTATTTCCAACCAAATGCTCGAATATTATGGCTCTGCTTTGCGCGAATAATTTCAATAGTGGCATCCATGCTCTGGACCCAACAGTTGAATAGTTTGGTTATTAAACATTGTGAAATATTTCAATTGTGAAAAGTGAAAACAATTACTCAAGGATTTGTTCAAAATCTATTTAAAACATTTGAACATTACCTAGATGAGTTGACTTGATTTTTCTTATTAGAATTTTTATATATCCTTAAATATTCTTCGCTTTTCTATTTAAATTAAACTTATCTTTAATCAATGTTACACTTCACTACGTAACTGTTAAAATTTAAATAAAATTAATAACAATCGTAAGGTAACAGAGGATTGCAAATGTTTGATTATTTTAAATTTTGTTAATTTTCTCAATAAATATGCAAAAGTTTTGTCCACCTTTGTGTCCCGGCCGAGCCCACTGTTGATGAAAATTGCCGCCAAAGAAAGGACCTCCTTTTTCGCACCTTAATTTCATTAAATTTTCACCTCTTTTCGCACAAACGCGCCGCCACCGTTGCACGCTGGGCACGCTGCAACCATCTCGATTGCATTGTTTTGGGCCGTAAATGTACTCGCAACACGCTCCTCCTCAGCCAGTGGCCCTTCACCACGTGCACTCCAGTCCAGGTCCGTCAGTCCGTCCAGCGGCCCAGTGAATGACCAATCTACCCGTTGAACCAAAACCCCCGCCCGAAAAATAATACGCCCCGAACGTGGTGAAGTTCATCCTTTCCAAATGTGATGATTACAGGGCGGCACAAGGCAACTATCAGGGACCGCGTTCGGGGCTCCAACCGGCCCAGTGTGGGTACTTAAATGGTTGTTAAAAGTGGTGCGTAATTATTCTGACACTTTAGGCGGCCCGGGCAGAGCCGGCCAACATGGCCTGCAGTCTCCCAGTCTCCCAGGGGGGGCCGCGAGAAGAGCACAATGCCCTGCACGCCACGCACCCGCGGTAATATAGCGTGCCCCCACGAAGGACGCTGGAGATGAGTGACGAAAACAAAAACAAAAAAAGACACGGGTGAAACAGAAACATAAATTATTATGTTGTCCGTGCACCATCATACATCATCAGCGCGCCACACCGTGTGGTAATGATTGATAAAAATGCAAGCGCGTTTCGCGTTACGGCGCGTCATCTTGCGCGTCACACCGTTGCCAAAAAAAAAAAAAACAAAAAAAAACAAAAAAAACAAAACAAAATATATGCTGCTGTAACCCGAGCTCGCCACGAAACGCACGCTGATGAATGCTCATTTTCAGCAGCTTCTGCAGGATGTGAGGCCCACCGGTTGCTGGGTGCTGGCGGGGCAACTGCTGGGCGATGGTGATGTGAAGTGCGAAGTGGTAATTTATTCGAAATTGATGAATTTTAATGCAAAACTCGTTTCTCGTTGGAAAACTTTGCCGCGGTTGGAAGCTGCGGAATGGGTATAGCGGGCGGCGAAAGGGCGGGATGGAAAAGTGAATGCAATTTGGCAATGCACCACTGACCAGAAAGGATCTCTAACCCGGTAATTTTGTTTTGCTCGGGACTCGGCAAAAATGATCGCAGGACGTGCGTTAGCGAATGCATGCTTCGGGAAGTTGTGAGGTTTGAAGGGCTCCTATCGAGGTTGATGTCGAACCAGACGCAGTGGCGCGTCGGTTTGCGTTTGCGATGCGGGAGAATGGGAGCGGTCGGATGGCGCGAGGAGTGTAGTTCGGGCTTTTTACTTGCGCGCGTTAACAGTTCTTTTCACGAGTGTATCGCAGGAAAATTGTGGCATTTTGTAATGAGAGATTAATAACGACTTTCAATGTCGAAAAGCATTAGCTTACTTTCCCTCAAATCGGGCTGATACGGACAGTTTAATTTATGCGTTAGTCAATCCCGGGCACTTACGATTTTTTCAATGGCAAGAAGCTAAAACGTGTTGCTTTACAAAATTGTTCAACAAATTATTTTTCTCATCTAAATTATTCATTAGAAATGTTTCAAAATGAACTGACATGAATTACCAATGTATTTGCATACAAAACAAACAATTAACAATAATGATTTAATCAATTTACTTAATTGATATGAAGTGTACGGAATTGTATGCTCGTGTTAAATAATATACATATTCTTGGTTTTGGTATGAAGCTCTTGTAATTATTTTCTTATTTTTACATACGTGCATAGAGATAAGGTAAGGGAAACATCGATAAGGTTTTGTGACGAAAGATGGTCAGTAAATTTGTAGAGAAATCCGTGAAGTTAAGAAGGTTTTTAAATTGCAAGAGTCCGAAATGGGCTGACCTATATTGTATGCTATATAATGTGTAATATAAGTATTTATAATTGAATTCAAGCATGTACAATCTTAATCTCAATAAGACAAAGTTAAGTTATTGTAATTGATTTTTGATTTTATAATATTTTCAAATAAAGAAAAAGATTTAATTTTAGGCAATCCTTCCGGATATGTTTTTTTAAATCTTATTTGCTTTATTCGCTTGCTGCAAGCATTTGATGATAACAATAATTTTACTTATTTATTTGTATCGTTATTAAATGCATTTTACTGGTGAATTGCTGTTGCAAACCTGAAGCACTTCAGATTGTTTTATTAAAACAGTTGATTTTTTTCTTTTCTGTGTTTCTGTGTCTGTGTTCGGTATTAAGGGTTATCAAATTGTACTTAACATAAGCGTTGTACGAATCAAGCAACTCCTGCAACCAATTCAATTCTCAACTTATACAAACGCACAGCTAGAATAGTTAACAGCTCATATTTCTGGATGATTCGATTCTTTTTTTTTTTCCTTGGAAAATAAAATATTTTTTAGTTTTTGTTCAGAAAAGTGCCGTTTTTATATGAAAAGCCAGGATTGTTTTAGCCAGCACAAAAAGTTTTGGAACTATTTTAAAATTTCCAGACATTACAAAAACACTTTTGAACCTGCCAAATTGGCTCCAAATCCTTCCTCAAGCCATAAATGCGTGGAAGGTTGCCCGCGGGCATCTTCCAATCATCCGTTCGGCGATGATGATAATGATGAAGCTGATGGTTAGGTGTGAAGTTGTCTGCTGCACGCAAACTCCACACGGATAAACGTGATTGGAAGCTTCTAACGAACATTTTCAAGCCATTTTTTTGTAGATGCTCTCTATTGTTGTTGTTTTGGGCACAAAACTAAACACTGAAATAATGAGCACGTGCAGAGCACCTTCGAAATGGAAACTTCAAACTCCACTTTTAGCTATATTTGTGTGTACCTTTGGTTTTTAAAAGGAGAATTTAGTCGTTTGACGGTGTTTTTGGAGCTGTCTCGTTGCTCAATCCTCGCCGTTCATTAGCTACGCACGGGCGTTGCCAAAACCAAAGGCCGTCGTGCAATGCGAGACAATCAGGCGACGAGTTGATTCCCTTTCGTTTGCACACCAACAAACCAACACATCCTTCACACGCACAGAGAGAGAGAAAAAAAACACAAAAACGCACCAACGATGCAACGAATCGATGATGCTTGAGGCGTTGACGCGGATTGCATGCAATGCAGACTCACATTCCCGGGAAATGGGCCACTCTTTCCCTCTCGCTCACTGGCTGGAATTCGCTGGCCTCTTCAGGAGCATCCTCCTGAGCACCGGCATGCACCTCAATTACACATGCCCCCCCTTTGCATCGTGGAAAAGGAGCTGAAAAGTACAATTTCATCAAAGGCTCGCCGAGCCGCCCTGTAATTTACGCCACAGTCGGGGTTTGCCGGCTGCGGGGCCGGTGCTGATTCGACGGTTCGACCATTCGCCGAAAGGCTATTCCCTAAGGGCGCACTTCAGCTCCCCGCGGTACACGACAGCATCCTGTGGCTGTGCAGCAGCGTGGCTAAATTGTAACTCGAAGCCTTTCCAAGTTTCCGCTCGATGTTTTTTTGTGTGTATGTGCGTGAGTGTGTTGTTTTTATTAGTGCACGGAATAGTATCCGGCCGTTTCGTCAGGACCTTGGACTCTTTCTCATTCATTCCCGTCTTCATTTTATTACCAGTAATTGCCTCAAATCCAATGATTAACAGCTCACCTCATTACCATTCGATAATTGCTTTCATCACTCACACTAACCTTTTACCATCTTTTCTCTTCTCCCTTTCTTCCCCCTCTCTTCCTCCAGCGACCCAATGGATGCCCTACTTTTCGAGCAGCATATGCGATCGCCGCTGCGCCTGTTTCCCGATCCGCTGATGGCACAGTTCACGTCCGGCCCCAGTCCTGCCGACTTTCAGGATGCATCTTCCGCCGCCCTGCTGGAGAAAGCACGCCAGCATCTGCAGATGTGGGGCCGCTCGCCCTACAGCGAACTGCTGCTGCCCCAGATGTACCAGCGGCCGCAAGCGCTCGGTGCGCTCAACCTGGGCGTTTGGCAGAACTCGGCCAGCTGGCCCGCTAGTCCACAGCTACCTGGCGGGTTTCTGCCCAATGCAGCGGCTGCCGCAGCGGCCGTTGCAGCAGCAGCTAGTGCTAGCGGTGGCCCTCGGCATACTACACCACCACCACCGCCGCCTCCACCAGCAACAGCACTGGGACCTTCTGGAGGGACGATCCTATCCCCATCGACACCGCTAACGCCGACAAGCTCCTCCGGCACGCCTTCGCCGGATCCGCGGGCCAAACACTTCACCCGCTTCACACCATACCAAATACCGCAGGCTCAGCATCGATCGTCACCGGCACCGCCACCTTCCTCTCTTCCACCAGCCGGCTCGCCGGGCAGTTCTTCCAACTGATCAGAAGCGAGCAAAAGCTCCCCATCAGCCCCAGCTTAGTCATGAGATTTCGTTCCAAGTTCAGTATCATCAGTATTAGACGAACGATGCACGGCGAATGCATCGAGATGAGAAAGACTTCCACGCAGGAGAAGCAAAACTATTTAATTTATTTATGCAGATTTGTTGTGTAGCTTCCCGTTTTGGGGCTTTTCGTTACTTAATCACTTACGAAACGTGTGTGTAAAGGCGAATGATTGGAACTACTTGTAAGCAGTCAATGTTGCAATATGGTGAGAAGTTGCTCGTGAGTGGATCACTTGTGTAGTCAAATAAGCAAAGGAATGCATTGGGAAGAGTGCTACATCTTTTGTATCTCTGCTCGAGGAAAACTCCTGAATAAGCATGAGCAAATCAACGAATAATCACCAAAATTGTTATACCAAGTAAAACTTATCCATTAAATAAAAGAGTTTCTTTTCAGTTTCATGTCAGAGTAGAGAAGTTTTCATTCGCGTATAAAGCTTGTTCAAGATGATGACCTAATGTCCTTTTACAATCTGTTGTTGGCCCTGGCAGCCCAAATCAAGCAACTGATCATTTGCTGATGATAAAATTCTTCCTTAATCCTAACAAATGGAACCAAGATCCAAGCTTATACCACAACACAATGTACGCACCACCATTCGGAGTTCAGACGTTGGCTGTGATCGTATCGGAGCATCTTAATTTATTTCCCCAGTTTAACCCCTCACACGCACACAAACTTCTAGCACGAGCTTGAAAGCGTTGTCCACACCAGCTAATCGTGTAGCATCTGCTGCAATCGAACGTGCAAATCTTGCTTGCTACTGTACAATGTTTCTTGCCGCTGACCTACTAGCACCTTCTAACGACCCCGTTGGCCTCTCCCTTTCGTATGGTCTACGGTGTAAAGAAAGTGGATATTGCTGCTGTCCAAAAAATGCCATTCCAGAGGAAATTGACGGCGCAACGGGCAGTGTGCAACTGCATCGTTCGAATCTTTCGGATGATAAATGATGCACCCGTTTCCCGCAGGACTTCCAACACACTTTCAGCCGTGCAGTGTGCAAATGTGGACAGTTGAAACCTGATACCTTTAACAAAACCCGGAGCATTACTGAAAATGGCTCCAGCAGTGGAGCGAATCGCGCATCAGGAAGCTGTGAATGGCTTTTTTTGTTATTGTGTGGATAAAATGTGTCAAACTTTAAACGCTGACGTTACCACGAACGAATGCGTGTACGGGAGACGCTGTAAATGTCGACTTGCTGCAATCAGATCACAAGTGGCCACGCTCAGAGTGGGAGTGTTTGCTGGCTTAGCCAACGGAGCAACCGGAACAACAAAAAATATTTAAAAAAAAATCTCCAAAAATTCGTGATGATTGATGACAAACAATTAATCAACGTAGCGCGAACGAACTAGCGAGCGTCTTTTTATTTGGGACAATCTTAAATCAGAAGACCTAAGCGAGAAAGAGAGTGAGAAAGGGCAAAGGAATGGACCACTTTATCCATTGACGCTTTCTTGACACGGTGGAAAGGTGAAAAAGAAGCGCTCGTTATCCATCCGGCTTTTGTTCGGGCTGGAATTGGACGGCGGGTTTTTTGGGGTTCCGCGAACACAGCCCTGCAAACTGCCAGAATAGATGGGTGAGCTTACCCACGACACGGGTTTCGTTGTCCTGCTGCTTCGTGCCATTCGATGACAGGGAGCTGATAATTTCATCAAACTTCAACAGTTCAATCCTCGGCTTTGATCATCGATCCCGCTCGATCGCTGCTGCGATCGAAGGGTGCGCTTTTGTTGCCCGCCACAAGAGATGACGCGTACCGGATAACGCTCCGGTCTAGATGTTGAGTGAAATCGGATGAATGATTGGCTCGAGTGACAATTGAAACATTGTGAAGCATAAATGGTAAATACAACACTCAAACACACAAAAAACCCTCCGCGAATGCTTGGTAGAGTCTATTCTTTGTGGCAAAAGGTTACAGGCATTGTTGACTTTCGGTGCGGAGTTTTGGTGGATTTTCTAGGTCTCAAATTGAAAAGAAGCATAAAAATGTCATCCCGAACGTGAGGTGTACCTTTATTTCAAACTGACCATTTTGTTTGTGGGAGCATTTCGACAATCATTTTGAATCAGTTTAATAATTTCTCTTACCAGATCTTCATCATCATACAAGTTCGCTTTACCATTCATCGCATCGCAATTGTGCCCAGCTGCGAGCAGCTCAAGCGAGTGCGTTAATGGGCTCTCGTAACGAAAGTGTTAATGGCCACTTCCAGGCCGCTAACGATCAGTGAACACCAAACGAGACGCTATCCGAAAGCTCCCATGCGAATGCGGAGCCCCAGCCGACCGGTCGGTCGAAACGAAACGTCCTAACGAACGCACCAGAATAAAGTAGATGAAATTGGTTTTAATATTCTGTTCACCAAGTTTGATACAGTTTTCATTGGCAAACCCCCTTCTTCAACCCCCTTCGGGAGCTTCAACGATGAAGCATTCGTAAAGCTAGCAGGGCATGGTTGGCTGTTTGTTGTAGCGCGGGCTGTTCTAAGATCCGTGGATGGCCTCTGATGCGCCAAACCCCGTTTGCAGGCGTATCGCGGGAAAGTTAGCGACGCGAGGCGAAATATCGTAAAATGCAATAATTTATACCGGCTAATTTGTAGCGACGCACCGGCAAGAACGGCTGGGAAGGATAGGGAAGGGTTGCAATATCAGCCATCATCGGTCGGTATCTGCGTCCAATTTAACCGAACAATGCCGCCACGCCAACTGGATTGAGGGTTAGTTCAATTTGGATGCGTTGTAGGTCGAAAGGCCTTTTCTGATGGGGTTTAGTTTTATGTTACTTTTTTTGTGATCTTGTCAATTTAAGTTGCTTTTAAGAAGGTGGTTTTTTTATTGCTCAGCAAAATATTTTCTAATTTAACTCACTTACTTCTAAAACAATCGATGGCGTTATTCAATCTTTAACCAGTAGCTGGAATATATTTCTCTAAACGCGGCGCAGATCCTGGTAAAGCTCCAAGACTGGAACATAATCACAACTAGTCCAGAAATGGAAAGGCTTCAGTATCAGTTAGAGGACTGCCACGTATCTAATGCAGGACTGGAATGGGAACAGTTCCAGTGTCGGTATCGGTTCAATACTTATTTCAAGTGTTTTTTTTTTGTTTTTTTGCTTAATCATGAGGAAATAGCAGTACTGCTTAATTCCAGGTGTATTATAGACCGTAGAATAAGTTTCTTGTGGTGTGCATCTTGAATTAAAGAGGCAACTGAGCATTGCGTTGTAAAGCCATGTACCCGGTACTAATTACCCTGTTAGCAACAAATTGGAGATTGAATAATCAACTATACTATTCTATTTCATAACGTTTATTGTTTTATTTATACTTCTGATATATATTGGAGTTCATATCCTTTTTGTAATTTTAGGCATTTGTGTTTTGATTATTTACTTTTTCAGTACATTTTAACAGCTGAAGTTCGAAGAGGCTTTGTAAAAATACACCTGCTTATAACGATTTTGAATGCGTTTTGGATTACTACTTGTATTACTAAGGAGTAATGTTGAAAATTCCGAGCAAATGATTATTTTACTTTACAGAAGTTGACAGCAGTCTTTCACTGATGCCTTAATTCACTGCCAGCAGAAGAAAAATGGATACTTTTTACCAGAATCATCGAATTGACAGCATTGTATTGGCATTTCTGAACAATTATAAAATGTATAAAATAACTAACGAATCCCTTTATCATAATTTATGTCGATCATAGTGTTATTCTATTTTATTTTTTGTAATGAATGATTTGAAATACACCAATTGCTTTTTTAACACGCTATGGTTGTTAATTTAATGGTTGGGAGGACATACTTTACGACTATATACTATTAAATCTCAGAAATTTTTATAGGTTGACATTGTCGCGAAGAACGTTGGACCAAAACTAGGAACCAAAAAGTCATTTGAAATAAACGATTAAAATGTTTAAAAAAATACATAAACATGATAACACAAATTAACTTTGAACTGTGACATAACGTAGTCTGTAAAAGACAACAACTAAGATTTCATGTTTGAAAATGTAGATGAATAAGTCCAGTAACGCTTGTAGCATAATTGGTTGCAACTGATCTATTGAGCACGCATTAAATACGGGATTTTCATTATTTTGTAGTACGAAATCAATGTACCGTAAACTTTTCAAGTGTGCCTTTGTGTAAAAATATAGTTAAATATTCAAAATAAACATCACCTGAACAAAACGCTGTCAAAATGTGTGATTATTATCGAGTACCAGGCTAATATAACATTTTGTTTCCTCAACACTTATCCTACCAACACAAATTTTGAAAAATAAAATAATCAAAAGTACTTTATCTGCATATTCAAACCCAGTGCAATCCCTAAGCAATAACACACCCTTTTGCTAGGCTTTGCGAATCAAGCCCATTTTCTAGCTATAAAGGCAATTGCTTTTATCCTGTCCCTAACCGGTGCTTCCGAATCTCTCGCTCAGCTGTCTCGCTTAATTCATTTCAAGCAGCACCGCGAAGCCAAGCATACGTTTCGGTACTTTGACTTCTGCCTCCGCGTAATCCGTAGGGAATTTGCATTGAAAGAATGAGCAGAGGATGAGCGATTAATTCACCCTCCAACACACACACGCACAGATATACAATCGGTGTGCGCTCGCGAGAAAGGCAGAAAGGACGAAGAACGCGGTGCCAGCGGACACCCCATGGGTGGAACCTTTCCGAGCGAACATCCACAACCTAACACCATCGGGTGGTGCCATAAATCGATTCGCTGTTTATTTTGTATAATTTAAATATCTCTCCATTCACGGGGCCCGGGGAGCGCTGCGTTGCAGCACACACGTCGCGACTGGCGATGAGATGCTGGCCGTAATGGCTTCTTTTTGTTCGTCCGTTGCCCCAGCACCCGTTGGAGTGGCTCAAACCCGGGGCAGCCGGTTCGTGCGTTTCAGCAACGGGGAGGCCACCCGTCGTGCGCGCTCAAACGGGGAAGCGATTCACCAAAATCATCATAAACATCCCAAAGTCACAGCTCGGGCTTCGGGACACTGGTCGTGGAGTCACATTCGCTTGGCCGGAGAGCTTGTCCGGAGAGGCCCCCATACGGCGACGCGGGCATGTGTGTGCATTCTGATAGAAGCCTACGACGCTTATTATTCAGATGGTTTGTGGTCGTTTCCTTTTTATTTTTGTTCCTTGCGCGCTGCTCAGTATCAGGTGACGCTGGATCGTCCACCCTGATATCTGCATGACCACCTACATGCGTGTTCAAGCGAGAGAAAGGCGATCGAAAAAATGCACACGACGGAACTTCTCCTGCTGTGTTGAATGTAAGACCAAGGGAAGGGGGTAGAACCTTACTGCGGGGAAAGAAGAAATCAGAGGAAACTTTTCAATAAGCCAAAGATAATTCTACAAAATCAAAAGCTTTTTACGGAAGGTAATTTAATGCTCAAGTTGATCAATGTTTCTTTCAATTAGCAGAAAGGGGTTTCGTGGCCCCAAGCAAGAAGTGTTATCTGCTCTTCAGCTCACGCATCAACTCTTGGGCTTTTTTGGAATAGGCTAGTGTGTTACATTTTGTTGTAATGAATCGGGAATCTCGCCCACGACGTCACATTTCTTAAGAATCTTTTCAAAAAGGGGGAAAAACAGTGTTCTTTAAATACAAGCCCAACCCTGACAGCTGATTGACAAAACAATAAAACAGCAAAGCCACACGCAAATCGCATCGGCGGCGCTTCGGCCAGGCATCCAGCGCATAATTGCATTCGATTGAGTAAGATAAAAAGGAGGCCTGTTTAATCGCAGTGCGACTTGGCAGGGTGTGCGCTTTCGCATCAGAGCCGTCCGCGTTGCTCGGTCTAGTGGCCAGTCTAGTGCGTCTGTAACGCTTCATGAGTGTGATGGTGTGAATTCCACCTCTATGACTGTGTCGATCAGATGGACGGGTCTGTGACATGACAAATGAGCGTTATTCACGCTCATTTACACGTAATTATTCACCCTCCCTCGCCCCAGGCTGCTTGCACCGAAAGGCCAGTTCACTCCAAATGCAAACGACAAACTGCATGTTGCATTGCGTGCGTATGAGGTGGATTTGAGATTTTGAGTAAAATTTTGTATTAGAGTTTGGCGCAATGTTAGGATCAATTGCTACTGCTGGACACTTCCAAGTAGACGTCAATAACTTAAATCAATTAAATATGCAAAGAAGCGATGTATTTGTTTGCAAGGGTGAAGTATTTCTCATTTTTTTAAATAAAGCATTTTAATGATTATAAAATCCCTCTTGTGTAAAAAAATGAATATAAAACTACTAGAGCTTGCGGTTCATCACATGCAAACTCACGATTGAAATTCGTTTCATTTTTTGCATATGTTGCATCGTTTGCATATGTTGGGAGCAGTGATTGCGGTGATTAGCTGAAAAAAGCGTAACGTAGCGAGAAGTAGATGTTTACATTAATTAGATGTAGTGATAATACAATACTTTAAGCACTAGGTCTGATCATAAGAAGCCGCTATTAGTAGAGTTGAGCAAAGGCGTCAATGCAACATTGTAACATCTCTATTATTCTGTTCAATTCCCTTGTATGCAGCTTCATTCTTCACACCATTTCACACGCTTTTAGCCTCCCGGTATGAATAGGAACTTTATACTGGAAAAGTTGTCGATAATTTTGCATACAAACGCTTGTAGAAATCAAAATTGAGTACACATTATTGTCCTATTACAATATACTGTCTAAAGTGTAGGTATTCCCCGATAATCGTAATACTTGATGTATGAGATTTCGTTATACGCGATATTTAATGACATTTTTTTTTTTGAGCAATTTGTATCAATTTGACCCATTAATTGTCAAATGCAAAATAACACTCTTGCGGTTGAATTTCAAAAATAATTTTAAAAGGTACAGATTTGTAATCTTCACTTGGAATCAGTTCAAATAAATAATTTTGTGGCTAAAACCTACCACTTCAAGCAAAAGTATACGAATATTTACTATAATTGGATTGAAAACCTCGAAATTTGATAAAGCCAATATTCGAATATTCGAGATACGTGATTGCCGCCGGTCGCCATTAATAGCGTATATCGGTGAATACCTTTATTTGGTGGGATCTTGACTGAACAGCTTAGAGTATATGAATTTAATTTTATTTATTTTTATTGTTTTTAATACGATACGGCACAGCTAATATTGCAATTGTGGAGTAAATGTACCCTTAGTGGTGATTGTACCAATCGTGGTAGTAGTGCAGTAAAATACATTCTATATGATAATTTAGAATCAATTTAGTAAATTATGACTGTATGAAATATTCTCTAGTCATTGACAAAAAGGTTATATGTTAAATGGTACATTTCTACTATCTATCGATCGATATTATGACAGTATTTCTCACAGTTCCTAACAAACCATGAGTATTTTATTAAATTCGTTGTTTTTAATGTTATAAATGATTGTGTTTGGAAAAAACTTAACGAAATTAAATAAATAAATAGATAAATTTAATCTTCTGGCATTTTAAATTAATTACAATACACCTGGATCACTACAAAGGGCACCGTTAATGGTACATGTATGGTAAATACTTACTATATACTTCACATTTTAGTTATTTTAATCAATAAATTTAAACATTTCGCATTACATAAATTAGGGATTGAAGTTTTTAATTATTTACTTTGATTCACGATGGCTATTGTATTGTACAAAACTGGAGCGAAATAATCTATTTTTCAATATCAATCAATCGTTTCCTTTGCGATACACTTTTCTTACCAAACCGAAAAATCCCACCCATCGCTCAATAGATTACACCGTGGTAGATTAAGAACAGATTTACCACTAATTACTCACCGGGAACAACCAGCGTAGCACGCGCGACCCCTTTTTCCAAACAAAAATGACATCTCTCTTCGGCAGAGTATTATGTCACCCTTCTGACCCGGCTGCTTGACACACCACGGCCCTCCTGTGCCAACAGCTCATCACCAGCTAACCATCACCATCATCGAGTGAGGCGAAAACTCCCATCCCACCGCTTTCCCGGGAGTTTCACCGGGACGCAAGGGGTGTCCCAATTACATAAATTACACTTGTTCCCTGCTCTCCATTTTCGCCCGAAAAATCCTCCACCATCCTTATGGCACCGTATGGCACACGGAGTCAAGTGCGATTTTATTAACTCCTCTCCTGTCGCTCTCTCCCTCTCTCACTCGCTCCCTCTCCTAACCCTACGCTTACCAAGTCAACACACATTTGGTGCAGCCCCCGTGGTAAGGGTGTCGATCTAATGCAAACAGGATGCTGTGGTAAATAAAAGGACAACCCGGCAGGCGCACGAACTCAAACACCCCAACGCCATTATCATGCTGCTGTGCAATTTGTGAAACCGACACTGATAACAATCTACCAGTGCTCAATCTCAAACGCGTGTCGGAAGGCAAAGGGGAAGTGCGTCTCCGTTGTGTGTGTGTCTCAATTTGTCTCCCGGTTGCTGTTTTAGCCCGGCGCCGGGAACATCTCTCCAGGGGGTACCAAATCCCAGCGGAAACGGAAAAACCGTATTGTGCAACTTCACATTCCTCCCAGGACACGGTTGTAGCGACGTATATATGTGTGTGTGTGTGCTTCCAATAATGTTGTTTTTATTATCAAGAGTGAACTTTTCCGGTCCTGGTTTTGCAGCCGTCTGTCTGCATGACCTTACGACATCGGGCCCTTGCTGTGTGTCGTTTGAGATAAAAATGACCAAAGAAATGAAATTAGTCCCGTGCCCGCACGCAACGAACTTTAGAACTGTCTCCCGGGCGGGTGACTATGGGAATACGCACTTGATTCAATTGTCCAAATCCCCTTCGGAATCTTCGGCAGGGTTGGTAACAGCACTCGGTCTAGAGTGTACCAATGTCACTTGTTCAATAGTCATCCTCAGCCAAAAGGGGTTGCGGGAAAAGGGACCAAGCCAAGCTTGTAAAAACAATCCACAGGAGCTTGGCTTGGTGTTTTTGCTCGTCCCACCAACCCGGTTCCAGGCAAATGGGAATCGAAATAAGTGTGATTTTGTTTAATTTTATTACCACTCGGAGGAAATAAATTGAATATACGGAGCTCTTTTGGGGAAGGATCCTTGTGCATGCCGTTACCAATGGGTCGAATGCACTGGGTGCTACCCGGTATCGCTGCTCGAACGCGTCTTTCAATTGTCCAGGGAAATGGATGGACATTTTGATTGCGGAAAGATGCAGTTTCCTATCACTCCTGGGAGTGGGCCTACACTGGTGCTGGTCCAAGCCCAGCAAAACAAGTGAAAAAGGCTGTTCTACAAAGACTGAGGTACTGCCGCAGTGGATGCAATTGCTGTCGGAAAAATACCGACCTAAAGGTAAGAGCTGCTATGCGCATACAGTCTTTCCCTTGCTCTCTCTTTGAGAAAAAGAAACACAAGCCCTAGAATATTGGAAATTTATTATCAATTATTGGCTCACTGATAATCCACAATGTGTTTGCTAATTTTATTGCCATTGTTCCGTAGGAATGCTTCAGAGTGTGTGGTACTCGTGTACGCACTGCACACAACGACGATTCTCCGAAGGATTATTGCCATGATTTAGATGCACAAAGATATGAGTTGCTGTAGTCCAGCTCAAGAAGGTCTATAAATTTTCATTTAAGCACGCATATGAGTTGAATTAAACAGGTAAGATCTGTAGAACACATATACATCCAGCAATCAATTCTATTTGCTGTAAAAAATAACTCTCGGATTTTAATTGCCGGACAACAGCTTTGTTGTAGAATTGCCTATTAATGACCCTTTTAAGCTATCATTACATACACACGTGAATACAAAACCCTTCCATCATCTCAAAACCCGTTTTTTTAAGTTCGCTTAGCTCATCTCCGAATGCCACCCGCTTTGAAGTCACAGGTTTGATTGACGGATTGATTTCATAATTTTTAGGGTCAACTGTAAGAACGACTCCGAGATCCTTTCTATTTCTTTGTTACCCATCGCCTACTGCCACACGCAGGAGAAAGTAGAACACGAAAAGGAACAACCTTCCCGGCGAATGGTTTTATGGATGTCACTTTTGATGATAGATTACCAAAGAAAGTGACCTGTGTGTTGTGGATGAAAACACCTGAACAACAGGACGAATTCCCATGATTCAGGACGTTTGGTTTTGAAAATCAATTGAACGCTCCAGGTGATGAGCTTCACGCTTTTTCAGACTGAAACGTACGGAGGGTGCTTGGAAGCGGTGCGGATTTTTTCTCACGACTCCCGTATCATCCCGTATCGGATCTCGGGTTCTGTGTAACACATGTCGCAACAGCGGCACCAACAACAGCAACTTGAACGAAAGTCAGCGCGAAAAGATAAAGAAGAAAGGTTTGAACACACGATATTGATGAAGGTTAGGGTTCGGAAGTGATAAAAGTGTGATGACGAAGATGTAAAACACAGGGACTGCACTGCAGCGAAAGGTTATGGGCCTCCGTTTCCTTGAAGCATAAAATCTCTCCGGGAGATGCGGAGAAAAGCAGCGCGTGTGTGTGTGTGTGCGTTTGGGCCGTTGGCTGCGTAAGACGCGCCAAGAACCAAGAACGGGCTAGCGAGCGGAAATTACTCACTAATTAAAAATTATCGCCACGCTTAATGACAGCGACCAACAAGATTTACGATCGCGTAAGTGTTCCTTTTCAAGGAAACGAACGGCTATCGGTAAGCGATTCTTCTCATCGTCCGTCTTCGCGCAATGGTTTTTAGCAAACTTCTTGAAACATTTTTGCAAACACTGCGCCGCAATGAACGGTGCAGTTTATGTTTTATGATTCTCACGCTCGGTCCGCTTCCGTGTCTTTCCGGTCCGTGCGAAACGGCAAACGTGTGACGATTGTTCTTGGTTAGTGAGTCGACATTGTAATACAATGAGGATGACACTGCAACAGACTGCAACTGCTACGATTGCGTCCAGCTGCAAATGAGTGTGTGTGTAATAGATTGTGCACCACATATGACCACGGTTTTTCGAGCGTCGGAACGGGATGTAGGGCGTTGTAATGGGGAGACAATTCATAAACATCAGTTTGTGTCTTTGGGTTGCAGGAAATTAAGAGATAGAACGTGTCAGTACGCTAAAAGACGTTTAAGAGCAATGAAACAATCAATTGCAACGGACAATTTAAATGACACATGTGTTAATGCTGCTTAAAGTATATGGGAATGGTTGCAGGCTGTTTTGGTTTCAATCATTGATTTTGTAAGCTAAAATTTGCAACATTTGCGTATAAAAATGCAAGGTTGTTCTCAATTCTAAAATCTTTATCTTTAGGACTTGTCATATGTAGACCGATCCATCAGGTCTTTATAATAATAAGTTACAGCTATGTGCTTCACAAACATTTCGAAGCATGCTGGCGGTTTCTGGCACATTTAGGAAAAATCATCGAGAAATCCTGTGCTGTTTGGTTTTTATCATTTTCAAAGAAGCCATCAACTAACAAAAAATAAATCAATACTTGAAGATTTGAATTTTGACCGACTCCTTTACTAAACCACGAAGCCGTCAGACTTAAATTAGATTCAGGTTTGATCTGTTAGAGAGGGGCAGTTATCGTACCTCATAAAACGATCATAAGTAAATAATTAAATAAGGGTATTTATAATTCCGATTGAATAGTTCCAAGGGTAACTGTATTCTTGTTAGTAAACATGCATTTTTTGTCCAACTAGAGTTTATTGTATAGTTTTTAAAACAATTTTTCAAGCTTGGGAATTTCAATCACTTTTCTGATAACTTGCAAAAAAGCACAATATATTATTAAATTTATCATTGAATAGAGATAATACACCCAAATCGAGTTTAAACAGGTTCAAACCAATTTTTTCAGATTCACTGTCATAGAAAAATCCACTCGATCTTTCCCCAACTTATTTCAAAATCTTCTATTTCTACTTTTATTTTGACAAAATTTGAACAAAAGCAATCCTTAAATCCAATTAAATAATTGTGTTTTTCTACTAATGGTGTATGAAATTTCTGATAAATTGAAAATCCAAAGTCTTGTATAATGGGATAGACCCATTAGATGTGTTCAAATATTGAAACTGCTGAACGCCTTACGTATCTGGGCCAAATAATTCGATGACCGGTTTTACTGCACCTATTTTGAGTTAGATTGAATCTTAATCTACTTATAACCTCGCAACCATTACTTATTAACCAACGCCAGGCTCAATCTTGTTTGTGATTTTATGTGAACGATTAGCGAACATCTTTATCCAGCCATTAAACCCAATCGCCTTCTCTTACAATCGAATTTTCCTTTGAGGTGCGGCGTTAGTACGCGTCATATTAAATATAACCACTTTGGTTGGTGGTGGTCATCGATGCAACGGCACTTCCCGAACCAATAAACTATTCACTTTATCCCGACCATAAAGTAATCGCAATCCAATAAGAAAAACTTTGTGCTTTCTGAAAGAAACCACAGCCCCCTGCAACAACCGTCACTTCCTATTTTGGCGTCAACTGCACCGATGTGTGCTCAGCGCCGGGCAGTAATCAGGTTGAGGAGGAAATTTTTCCACTGCTTATTTGAAACCGTGTGCGTTGAGTTTACTTATCGAAGGAAATTTAATGAAAAAGCGATCGTAAAAACTTTCATTGCAAGAAAATCGAATTCAAACAAAAGTCTCGTTAGCTCTCGTTGGCGGACCCTCGGCAGAACAATTGGCAAAATGGTGGAGAAAGGACCGCTTACAAACACTCCCACACACACTCACACACACACAAAACCAATCGTCAAGGATTGTGAGTGAGAAGCAAAACAAAAAAATGTGCCAACGTTTCTCCCCGTCACAAATTGAAAGCGAAAAGCCGAAGCGTCGGTGTAGGGAAAAAATCTACGCGAACAATTTCGCACACAGTGCAGCGGCCGAAACTGCCGATGCGTTAAGGAGGCTAAGGAGGCAAAACCGGGCAATTTGGAATGAAATTTTACGAGCCCACCCAAAGAAGCCCGCCCGCCCAGAAACGTTCGCAATGCGAGCTTGATTCGATTATTTGGAATGCGAACGGTCGCCGGTGCCCTTTTCGCGGCACTGATGGCAGAAAACTCATCGGAAAATCCTCCAACGTAGCAGGTGCAGCCGGCCGCGGACGAAGGGAAGCATGGTATGGCAAATAACAATCGACCACAAATCGATGAACGGAAAGCGATAAATTATATCGTTCTTATTGCGAGCAGCATTTTCCACCTCCTTGCTGACGGTGACGGTGGTGGAAAGTCAGCTTTCCTCCCTACTTGGCGTGTGCACTTGAGTGCGTGTGTGTGTGTGGCAGGAGGGAATCGTAATTTTCCTCCGAGGCGAGTCTCGTTTTATTGAGCACACACATAATCTCGCGAGGATTATTGAAATCGCAATTTTATCGAAGCTGTGTGCTGGCTGGAAAAAAGGGAAAAATTAATTATGGGAAAATGGGAAACATTCTCGTGAGAAATTCGCATACGATGGCTTGATCGATTGAATGGAGTGGTGGGAAAATTGTTCAACAGAGGGATAAGAATTTATTCTAGGAATGCTTAAATATCCTTGCATTGTGTTGGATAATAAGAAGCTACTTAAAACGTTAAATGCTACGATGTTGGAAAACGCTTTGCTTCATTCAGCACTTGATGAAACGCTATCACTTGAAGAGCCTGAACTGAAACCACGTGTGGCATAAACTCGACCAGCCACGTAGATCGCTTCAGCAGGCAGAACACTCCTGAGCGCTCACCTTAGGCCTCAGTCCCCCCGCACAGACTAAACGGCCATCCATTTTTACCCGTTCATTTTCACGCTGCTTGCCGGCACGTTATTGGAACATTTTCGGATGATAAAATTTTATCGTCCTTTTCCGAGCGTCGTTTGGCACACCTCGGCAAAGGACGACCATGGGACGAGGAGAGGTCGCTACTAAAAACGCCGATGCGAAAAACGAACCACTGGCTGCTGGTCCTTGCGCTGAGTAGCCGCGGCACGATCCGGCCACCGTTCGATCCGATGCAGCCGTAGAGGTGTCGAGCATAAACGTGTGTGTGTGTGAGCATGAATTTATGATTCTCACACGTTGCGCAGCACACGGCTCGAGCACCAGGCTTGCATCAAAGGCTCGGCGACGAAAAGGCGAGGTTCGGTCGTTTCGAAATCCGCGCGCTGCTAATTTTCGGTAGTGTTGAGGGTCATTTATACACGTTTGCGTTAGCGCGGTGTGCTTGTTGTTGAGTGGATTGGAACGAGGACGCAGGATTGGAAGGAGCGGTGCACGAGTTGGAGTGGATCTGCGCCACATTTGACACATTTTATGCCACCACATAAATCGACACGGTGGAGTGCGAAAAGAGCGCATAAATTATTTACCCAAACACGCTCACACACATTCACGCAGAGAGAGAGAGAGCGAGAGACGATCTTCTACAATCGTTAGCCGTGTCTCATAAGTGGTCCGTGGGCTTGTTTGCGGTGTTTTGTTTGGTACGGCCAAAGCGATCAGCCCTAAATGGGTCTCGAAACAAATGAAATCGAGCGAACAGATGATCTAATTTCCTGCGGATTGTGCTTAGAGCACAGCGCAATCGCATAGCCCTAGCCACAAGGAAGAGGATAATAAGTCATAGGCAAAGGCAGGATGAAGATCAAATTACACGAACGCGGTAGGACATGCAGCGTCCTGACCGCGAAGTGGTTGTGCAAGATGCACGAGGGAAAGCAGGAACATTTGTCTCTCGGGCGGGCGATAATGTTGGTTAGGAAGTCGGAGCACAAATGCCACCCAGGACGATGCGATTTTGCGATGGTGGTATGTTTTGGATGTGTCGCGAGGAGTTTTATTAAGGAAAAAATATGCTTTATGACATCATTGGGTGGGTGTAAAAAATCGAGAGTAGTTAAGAAAAGGAAATTATGACAAGATTGAATTTTTCCAAACGGGACATTGGGAACAGTATTGAAAATAAATTTTAAGGATTTCTTTTTAGTTTTACTGAAAAATTCACGGCAGCTTCATTTTTCTTTGCTTATAAATGACTTGGATACATTTCACTTGTTTGTTACCCATAGAAAGATGAGTGTAGCATGAATGATACATGGTTCATATAAGCTTTGAATCTAATAATCCATGAGCCCAATATAAGAGTTTTACAATACTTAATTATATGTACAAAATATAACCTGCTGATCTTCAACAAGTTTCTGATCGTGTTTTCTTTTGAAAAGTTCTCTATTTTCAGTATATTTTGTTTAAAAATGTATTTCAAGTCAACATAAAAATTCAAAACATTTGCTTTAGTTTTGGTAAAGTACTTATTCATAACTGCAACTCCAGAAATATTCGTTGGCACTATTGAAATCCTGTCATCTCATTTGACTGTTTATTTTAAATCGTAAACAGTATAAACATGCACTAGCATGCAGATGAAAGTTTTGGATGGTATTCATAAATGGGAAAGTCGGTTCTTCCAACATTGTATCCAAAACTGACTATAAATAAATATTTAAAACATACTCTGTAGTTACTTGAAATAAAGTAAAACTATTAATAATAAATATCATCTTAGAAATTAAGGGAAATTGGACACAACGTAAAGAATAAAAAACATTTTCAGAAGTAAAAATCCTTGACAAAACAAATATCTGAATAATTTTGTATATTGATTACTTTCTTTTCTTTGTTTTTCAAACTTGTATAATTAAACTCCTACTAAAGGAAAAACAAATATGTGCCATGCATTAATTTAAAATTTATTTAATAAAACTATTATTTTTTGTATTTTCTCGATGTTAACGTACCCTATCACATCGTATCTCACTCTTATCTCTAAAGATTCTGAAGATGTCTAACGCTAAAGTTTAATAGAATTTATCGGATCAGTAATAAATGGCAATGTAAACAATAAACCACCCTTAAACATGATAAAACGGCGCTCACTCTGCACCTTAAACTATATGTAAAGCAACACTTAAATGTGACAGAATTTTCCATTCTTCTAAACAAACTTCAGAGAACACCCAACGACCCCACGATGTCGTTGTGGATCCGTTACATAAATATTTTTACTTCGCTGGAGTGTGAAATTTTAATAAGACTGTCTTTTTCAACAGTTTTTCACTCAACGCGGGTGTGCGCACGTCTGTGACTGTCTCCCTCACAAAACCAACACAGACACCCACCCACCACAGGCCGTCACCGAAACGATTCTTCACCATCTTGGAATGTGACGGAGTGTTTTTTTTGTTTGCTGCCTCTCCCACCGTTTGTTCAAAAGGTCTCCCCCTGACGGAGGGGCCTTTCCCGCAGCATTAGCAGTGAGCATCTTCTGCGCATGCATCACTTGCAAACAAAGGCATAAATTTTCCTGACGAAGGTCCGCCACCGCCTCCAGAGTTTTCCGTTTTCACGCTCGCTGCCAACCGATTGTCACAATCCTGTGTCGCTGTACTGGGTCGTTTCCACTCCACCCGATGTGAAATTTCAACCCAACAGTTTCTTCTTTTTTTGGTCACTACTCTGTTAGATTTTTCATATTTGAATAAGAAATTGTCCGTTTCGATATCGGCTGTAGATAGCACACTTGTACCTAGTTTGTGTTTTTCATGTAGAGTGCCTCTCGCTCTACACACTTGGTTCAACCAAACCATTTTCCTTTCCCCTCCCAAAACGTACCATTTTTCGTCAGGATCTCTTGTTATCTTGTCTCTTGTTTGTTATGCTTTCCATGTTTCAGCACCGTTCGCTCCGGGCTGATTCTTTCGCTCATTAGAGCCTCTTCCCGGGGGCTTGTTACGATATTAATCATGTTAGGGAGCAGAAAAAAACACACTCCGCCTCAGACTGAAACTAAATCATTGGGGTTTGGGAGTGGAGGAGGAAGAAGCAGCAGAAGAAGGAAACGACTCGACTTCGACTGGCAAACTTGGAGAAAGCAGGCAACCTTATTTCCTGTTCTGGCAGGAACAAAAAACTCCACGGCGCGAGGATATTGGCCACCATATGCTACCGCCTAGTTAGCTCCTGCAGATGCGTTGCACACGCCTCAGACTGACATTTCTGGCTCGTTTCGAGTGCATTTGTCATTCGGTGCGTTGGCGGAAGGGAGGGTTGAAGAGAATGGTGATTGTGTTGCGTTTGACAGGTCGGCGGTTGTATAATACATTGAGCGTGTAGGATCCGGCCTGTAGATTCCGGCGTGCCTTCGCTTCCGGGGTGGTCCTTGGTAGGTGGCATTTTGTTGCTGGTAGTTCGGAACAATTTCAATGCACCTTAAGAAAGACTTTGTACATGGTATTTTGCAACTATTTAAACATGTGATTCCCTTTTTTATTCCACACATCACACATATGTCTAGCGGTGAATCAGTTTTCATAGTATATTTAATTAAATTAGCCCCAAAAACAAACTTATTGTAAGCATGCGAGCATCCTTACACCCTGACTGAAGCATAAAACTCATAAAGCTATAAAAAAGTTAGATCATCCATTTCTCGCCCCGCTCCATCGTTCGCCTCAACCCATCACGCAAAAGCTTCTGTGTTGCTTTGTTACGACTTTCATAACGACTGCAACCTCATTTCGACAGTAGCGGGCAACTATTTCTGCCGCGCGAGCAGCACACAAAACTTTATCATCTCATTAGATAAGTTGCTGTACGGCTTTTCCCGGCTGCCCCGGCCACGGTGGGAAATAACACCCCCCCCCCCTCTGTTCGAACAAATCTTATCCCACTTCCTCCTCCCGGGGGATTTCAGTTGCCTTCCTTTCAATGGCGCAGTAAAAGCGATTGTATAAAACTTTTAAACCGTACCGTAAAGTCGGCCCCATTGTGCCCCCGATGATGTTGTCAATAGTGTGTGTATCGAAGAGGCGCGCTTTCCACGCGTTTACTGTTTAGCTTGGCAAACTCATAAAGGAAGAGGGAAATCGTGAGTGAGAGCATTTTTCTGCTGATTAAGACATTTCATTTCGTTTGACGAGAGCGCATAAGGTAAAGTCACAGTTCACATGATAAATCGGCACAGGCTTGCAGATAATACAGTGTGTCACAGCGCCATCGCCAAAACTGAGCACTTTGAATGGGTTTTATGGCTCTTTGTTCAATATGTCACAACAATTGTTTGGAATTAAAGGTCTGCAGATAAAAATTAAAAAAAAACTAGTAGAATTAAATTTCAGGATATGGTTTGTTTGCGAATTATCCACAAACAAATTTGCAAGAAAAATATAAAAATAAGTAGTTTATTTCAATTTTAGGGAAAATAACTGTGAAATGTTGAGGAAAAATTGGACTCCAATCTAATATCACTAAAAATGTTCTGTACAGTCTGTCCCTGTCAATTTATAAGTTACGCGACACTCGAACCCTACAAATTTGAGATAATCTTTTTTTATAATTTTAACAGTTGACATGTCTTAAGCAATACGGCAAAGCTGTCCCTACTAAATAAAAAAAAAAACAGTTTACATGTCAAATCTGCTCAATTTTCGCCAACAACTTTCAAATGGACAATGCACTGCATTATTGCTAAATGTTTTAAAATCGCTAAATAGATAGAAATACGAATTGTATAAAATTATAATCAATCAAATAAACGCATTTTTCCATAAAAGTATTCGCTAATGATTCTTTGCAGAGAATAATTATAGAAATTAGTTTTAAGTGTTATACATGTTAATTAATTTTACGCAAGATAATAAAGAGACTAAAACAATCATGTTATTCATTTAAACACGCTCTAAAAAATAATGTCTTGCGCTTTTGCTGAATTAGTTTGTGAATTATTATTTCTAAAATACTGATAATGATTTCTAAAAAACACAAACTATTCAATAGCTTTAAATAATAAAAAAGTTAATGCTACCACACTTTTGTTACACACTGTAATACAAAGTAAAAAAGCAACAATTTTCTGTTCAAATTTGCTAGCCCTTTTGCTCCATTTCGCTCTTACAGCACTAGAACTTGATAAACAGCACCAACCAGCAATAGACATGATGCTTAACATTTTCACAAAACAGGAACCAGTTCAACACTACAAATCCGCCCATACACACACTCACTTACACCGGTGGAAAGGCGGAAAGCGGAATGAAAATATCGTTCGCCCCCTCCCGCCGGTTGATGAATTAAAAATTTACACAGTAAAAGTTCACTCCAAGACATAAAAACAAAACATCAAGAAAGGAAATAATAATAAAATAAAACATATTTTTACGAGCCGAGTCAGATCGTTGTCCGTGTCCCTCTCTCGCCCCGCACCGTCCACATTCGGGTTTTACGTTGCACGGGATCAGTCTTCGGTTTAGTTTTCAATTCTAACTGTAACCAAAACAGACGGCACGGCTTGAGGAAAGTTTTTTCCCTTCTGAACGGTTTGAGCAGCGGGTTTGTCTGATCTACCGCCCCACGCGTGTTGGATACGGTTTTCTTCATACGTGCCACGGAGGGTCTCTTTATTACCTTTTGCGGGTCGCGCGCGCGGTACCATCTGACTGCAGAGGCAGAAATCAAACCACACACACACACACGTACACACATTGCCTGGAACCAACCGGAAGCAGCAGCTTGTGCACCCATAGAAAAACTAAAACACACACACACATCACCGAGCGGTCGCGGACCGAAGGCGGAATGATTGTTTCCTGACGGGCCTGGCCTGTGGGGCGGCGTTTGTTTGCCGCGTGTATCATGTTTTTATGTGCCCATTAGAAAATCGCTCATTCATATGCATGACGCTGACGGTGATGATCACGATGATACACACAATTATGAAATGGATAAGGTTCGAGTTAGGCTGGCTGAGGTCTGTTTTCGCGTCTTGATGGGTTTCATGGGGAGCGGGTAGCATCGAACGATATGGACATGGAGTGTATCTGTGATAGATTTAACGTTTGATGTTAACGTGTTTATAAATATCGTCACGTTGGTGATACGGATGCCTGGAATGGCACTACCAGTGCCAGATGCGCTTGTCCGTGCGGGTTTGTTCTCGTGCTCTTGATTAGCTGCCTTTCTTTTTGGTTTCATTTTATTGCTGCTCTTTTCCCCGACAGCTTTTAATATATTGGTTCAAAAAAAACGATAAGCTAAAATATTCAAACGCTGGAAAAACGAAGCGTACTACAATGTATTACCACAGCCAGCAAAACAATATCTACACGGCAGCTGACTAACTGTTAACCAGCGACGAAAGACACTTCTTTCGTCTCCATCGTTTCGCGATTTGTGACGCTCAGCAATTTATCAAATTTTCATCCATTTGGCGTGAAATAGAGCTAACAGAAACTATCCCTGTCTACAGTGCTGGTAAATGAACTCGGAACGATTGTGGAAAACGTTATACAGCACTCATCGAAAGGCAACAGGGCTGGAACAAGCGCTACCAGAAAGTATCAGCTTACTCACTCAACCACAGCCCTGGTGGAGTGTTAACTGGTGGACATATTTTCACCAAAACTGCTCCAATTTTCCACAGTCTCTCAACGGGCACAGTCGTTCGGAGTCGAAAATATGTTCGATTTCATGCTCATTATTGTCGAGCATATGGTTCTGCTGGCGTTGTGCGGCCCTTGGTGAAGAGTTTTCATCGTTTCACGCTATGAAGTTGATGGATTTTTGAGTTCAATGCTGTATGGCGATTCATCATTGAGGTCAGATTTCAGGGAATTCACTTCCGCTGTTGAGGCGTTTGGATGGCCGATTTCCAATGGTTAGGAAGTCTGTTACACTGTTTCTCGAGCTGTTCGCAGCACAGAATGTTGAATTTATTACCATCTGTTTATATTTGATCTACATTTTTTCATTTGTTGAGATATTGCCGAAGCTGTTTGAAATAGAAATGTCTTAACAATAGAGCTTGAATTGCAGTTTAATTGATTTTAGATAATATACATCCATTTTGTGTTTAAAGAAATAGTTCAAATCTGTCTTTTTTCAAAAACTGTATGAGAAGTAAGGTTTATCGTCTGATTTTTTATTTATTTGAAAATTATTGAAATCTTGCTAAATGCTTTTCCTCTTTTATTCCACACGATGTGATGAGCATTTGGCAAGATTAGAGCGATGAAAAAAGAATAATATTTTACAAAGGAGACATCTTATCACTTGCTTGGTATTTTTATTGGATTTTATTCTTTTCGGTATTGATCTGTAACTGTCCATGACAAAGAATATATTTTTATTTCAAACATGCAACACTATGAATGGACTTGAACTGTATTTCAAGCTACGTTTAACTTTCACGCCAAAAAATCATCGCCTCCTTATCCTCGGTGCCATCTCACTGTTTTTCACAAACTCATCAACACGATCTTGGCCAAACTTGTCGCTACTAACTGCACCTAACGAACAGCGAGCTTAAACTGCGTCACCGAGGCATTGTAAAAAGAAAACCCCCCCGTGCAACAACTGACGGCCAACGAGTGTAAGCCCAACCAAAAGGCGAAAGAACCGAGCCCGAACCCATATCTCAAATTCACACGTAAGTGAAGACGTTCACATTGAATAAATTCGCCATTTCAACAGCTTTCAGTTCGCTCGAAACGATGCCCTGTCCCGCCCGGTAGCGCAGGATCACCGTTCAAGCGGTAGTCTCTGCATCCTAGCCGAAGAAAATGTCTAATTTACTAAGCAATAAAATTTACATTTTAATCACATTAACAATCAACCTCGGCGTGTCGGTGCGGCCACCATCGTCAATGTCGTCGTCGTCGTCGTCGTCGTTGTCGACGGCGAGGTGTGCGCCATGTTGGAAACCATTAGCCGCGGCTGGAAAATCGGACGATGAAAAGGCGACGGTTTTCGCCTCACACTATCACACATACACAGTAACACATAAACAGGGTGTACATCAGACAGCAACAGCATCCCCGCTGCGCGCACGGGTAAAGAAAAGCTGCCCGATAGACAAATGCGCTTCGTTTGCTCATCGTTTATTCCTTTCTACTAGCGTGCGAAAAAGGACGATACTGGGCAGTGCACAGGGTGTCCGCTTGCTTACCGCTACCGCTCCATAGCTCTCCCAGTGCCCTGTTGGTGTTAGTGGTGGTGGTGATGGTGGGACTAATTTCGCGCTAAAGAAACGGCTTGCGAGGGGGGAGAGTAGTTGTGCTGATCGCACAACTCCAGGCCCAAGGTAACGTTTTTCATGGTGCAAAGCGTCAGCAGCCAACCGTCGGGCGAACATCGGATCGGTACACGGTGCTGTTTAGCATAATGATACATTTTAGACCAAGCCAAACCACTAACAAGCGCACCATCTGTGAAGAGTTGGTCGGGTTTTGGTCGGGGAACAAGAGCATGAGCGCATTTGCTGAGCGCTGCTCCGGTCGACGATGAAAAATTGCCCAACAAACGCCTTGCCAGGATACAGGCGGGCAAACGTTGGCGGTTCGTGGTGGTGGTGGTAGTGGTGATGCTTATGAGCTCATATTTTAAACCATAACTAAGAGCGAGAATATTGATCAACCTCTAGAAATGGACTGAGAATGAGGACAAAGCTAAAGAAAGTGTATTTTAATCGGGTTTATGTTAAATGCAAAGACAACTGCTCAGTATTACACTCTTCACTTTTGGGGAAAATTAATAAAATCACGTAACACAACTGCTCGGATGCATCGTAAACCTTTCACCAAATGCATTCAAGGAAAAATGGAAAGCTCCGCTTCCTGAGCGGAAAGGGTTTTAGCGGGGGGAACTGTAACCACAAAATCACCACCCAGGACTCTGCTGGACGGGCTGCTAATCCTTTACCCCACACGCTGTACAGAAACTAGTTTTCCGCCTTAAAAAGGTGATGAAATTTTACAGCCGCTCTTGTGTCTGTCCCTCTCTCTCTCTCTCACCAATGGTTCTGTATGGGGCTACACTAATACCACCAAAGCCCCCTCCCTGGGGAGGATGTAACTAAACATTCGGTTAGGGTTCGGTGCCAGGCACCAAAAGCGTGCAGCTTGATGAAACCCAGTCACTTCCGAAATCCAATTTAGCTTCTGCACGAACATAGACGCTCCACTACTAAGTTGAAAAAAGCTTCACCCTGCAGTACATAAGCACACATACCCACACACACACACACACACAAACACTCAAAAAGGGAGCTGGAGCCACGTTTCGGTGGTTCTCCGACTCGGGGAAAGGGAAATCGATTTCATCACTTCTTCCTTGCCAAGTGACTAAAGTGACCATTGCAAACTATCAACGACTCGTGGCAAACATTCTACACCCCCCCCCCCCCCTTCCAGCAACCATCCCCATCCGTACTAGGAGTGCGGGTTTATACGGGTACGGTTCCACTCACCTCAACCAACCACACCATCATCTCTTTCTCCGTCGTCTCGCGTTGCGCCTCCATTAGCGTTGGCAAACCATGCAGCTCACCCATTCCAAGGGCTGCAACAAGGGAGCTTTCCGCGAATGTTTACAGGGTGGATGCTGTCGGTTCGAGCTGCTTCTTGGAACTGACGGGCTGGAGCAGCTGCTGCCATTTTAGGCTGGGGGCGTGGCCTTCACCAGCCGTCGGTGAGTCTGCGAAACGAGGCTTTCTGCGCAATCGCGCTCTTTTTCGACCGAGCGTGCTCCCTTACCCTGCTACTTTGAACTGCAGCTCTCGAGAGCGTGTTGGCAAGCACCTTTGGGGTAAAGTGGAAAGATGATCCCGGGAGCTATGAGAAGAGAGAGAGAGAGCGAGCGAGCGATAAACATTAAGACAAGGAAGAGACATGATTGCAATTTAATAACGGTCGGTTGGGGAACGGTACGAAGGAAGGGCGAGGAGCCGCGTGAGCTTGGAGCACCAGTGAGCCCGATGAGCTTTGGGTGAAGATTGTAAGGTGAGAAACTGAAGACGGTGTCGAAAAGGATGCGCTAAGGTGTGAGCAAGATTTACAAAATCTTTATTGTAAATATTTATGGCACATCATTGGAAGTGTTTAGAGTGTTTTGTTGCGATGGTTTTGCACTGGGTAAGGTGTGTAAATAACTAATATAGATGGCTTTATCAACTCATTTGTATGATACGTTTTATATATTCATAATTGAAAAATAATATTTCACAAAATGGTTGGCTGTCTGTTTAGTTAATCATTAACAAATGGAAAGAAATAAAGAGATAAAATAAACACCGGCGTATTATTAATGTCATGAAACAAATGGTTCGAAGGAAAACGGGTTGATCCCATTTTCACGCAGCAAAACATTTTCTTCCCTAGAGCTTAGTTTTTTTTCACTCAGGCAAGGGTGTTGATGCTGTGTGGCATCGGCTCCCAAGAGACACCAAGCGTTGAATTGCGTTAGGGAAGTAATAGGGTTCATTTTTTAATATTTTCTTTGTAGCTACGTTGCGGAAGGAATTCGGAGGAGTATTTTAAATTTAAGTCTTGATGTCAAACAACTTACACAATTAAGTGGGGGAAAGTTTATAGATACGCCATGTTAAACAAAATTTTCTGCTGATGATGATCAGTTTGATGAAAATGATTATAAATATTGTTGAAGTTATAAGAACTTTATTAAAACGAGGATATTCATAGAGGATTATTTACATCGATTGTGATTTGTTTGTGACGGATTAATAACAATAAACTGTTGTATGGTATTTCAGTTTGTTGAAGTCAAAATTTTGATTCTTGGTCCCGAAGCTCAAGTTATTTTTAGGCAACACATATATGTACCGTTGCCTTTCATTAGTGCATAAATCACTAATCATCAAAGAAGTTTATAAATTTGTCTTTCGAAGGGACAGCTAATTTTGATTTTAAAATTAGAGAACTCGATTATGTTTCAAACAAAGTTTTTGTATGAAATTGTCAAACGCACGCAGCTTGACAACACGATTTCATTTTATGTTTAATTGCCTTTGGTGAAGTATATTTATATCAAATAATGTTGTGATTTATTGAGGTCAATGTAATATGAACATAATTTTAGGCTCATTGACAAAAATAAAGCATGTAGAAAAGTAAACTTGTCAATTTATTACATATTTATTAGATAAAGCTTTGATAGCTACACTTTCAAAATTGTACTGAAGCTATACTGATGCTAAAATATACAAACTTGTCAACAAACCATGTTCTAAGGTTCAATGCAAAAATAAAAACCAAAACAACAAGGTATGAATTATGCACTATCTTAAAGCATTTATTTAACGCTTTTTCTCGGTGAGCAAAGTTTTTTGATTGCGAAACAATTCTGCAGCTGTCGCTTCTGCTTGACGTTCTGCTGCGATTAAGCGAGCTGGACGCGTTGCGATGATTTATCTATTTTCCCTCCAACCTGGCGCTTCCTTCTCCACCATCCCCTCAAGCAGATCATCTCGAAAGCGTAAACCCATGTACTCGCACCGCATCTAAGTAGGGTACTACCACCAGCAACAACAAAAAACAACGCACGCAAACGCACCATCGGCTTCATCAAAAAGCGATCAATCGCGGTCAGTTCTAACGGGAAGCTGCACGGGAAACAGGTGAACGAGGTCGAACGAGAGCCTTTCCAAAGTCCGACTCCGACGCTACCTGCTCCAACCTGCTGACCGGCCCGAACCGGGGCGGATGGATCCTCTTTCACTCGGCGATATTATCTGACCAAAGAAACGGTAATCAATATAAACAAAAAATTATGTCTAATTATATGGATTAGAAGGAACAAAAACCTATGGGGGAGCGTAGATAGGATTCGTTTGCTTTTGCCAGTGAGCCGCTCGGTGCTCGGGCGCAGATGGGACTGGAGCGATAGGTTCTAGGTGCTGCTGCTGCTGCTGACCCTGCATCTGTAGGACACATTTGATTCAGGTGTCGAATAATTGTACAGCCCGGAATGGTTGCACCCGGATCCGGTGGGTAATTATTTCGAGCAGGATCTACCGAAACTCACAACACAATTACAGGCGGTTCGGTTGTGATCCTAATGTTTGTCTAGAAAAGAAATGGGTCCGCAGTAGACAAAAAAATGGCACAAAACACAGCAAAAGGACGCCCGGTGGCTTCCCGTCACCTCCTGTTTGCGCACGATCAGCAAACAAATATTATTTATTGGATGGCAATCAATAATTGACATGTGGTTTTTTGCTCGTCTCCCGTTGCTTTCGAACGCCCCGAGCAAGAGGTGTCTGAAATGGGGGAAATTATAGAGCCAGAGCAACAAAGTTTCGCTTAATTATTTCTGATCCCGAAAATGATCCAATTTGATGTGCGGCTGCCGTCTGGAGTGTTTTGAATTTTCTGACAGATTGTTTCTCGCCTTGGCCAACACCTTACGCAGCCACTTCGGTATGTTTCCACTGCCAGCGGCATAATGAGTGACCTGAGCACGCCGGCTAGCGCGTCAGGTTGATCCGTTGGCCGGTGATTAAAGTATTTATCAATCGCGCAACGCAGCCCGATTCGGAACTAGCTTCGGAACAAGCAGGTTGTCTGGAAATAAAACCTAGAAAACGACAAAACCGAAACAAAAACCAGACCAACACGTGGCCGGAATGGCTAAGTGCCCTTCGAAAGCGCGACTGCTGGTAAAAGTCAAGTGTAATCGAGCACGAGCCCGATCAATGAGTGCAACCTTTAATCGCGTCGTCCTCCCGGTAGCAGGAAGTAATCTCAAGCGCGTTCCATCTCCCTCTGAACCCTCCACCACCCGAAAGATGATCTGACAACGTGAAGGTAATCGAGTATGGGCATCAAAAAAAAAAAAACAAGAGCATCGTGAGGCGCACGTTAAGCGATCTCTGGTTTGTTTCAATTTCCCTCGAAATGATCCATTTAAGGGGTGATGTTGGCGCATGATTGGCCTTTTCCTTGGTGTTTGTGAAGCCGGGTTGAAGAGAAAGGGGCAAAACAACTGTTCGCCTTTTTAACAGATAGATAGTTCGAACGGATATGGCCTATCTTCCGGAAGACGACGAATTATTTCCGCATGTACGCATGTTGAATGGTTTAATCAAGTGGTTGAAGAAAGTATCGGGAGCTGCTGGAATTGATTCTGGCTGTGTTGTTTGTCACGAAAAAAGATGAATTGATGAAGAATGACTGCGTTCAATGAGTCTTTTTTGAGGTAATGTATTCATAAGATTGGAGATGAGATTGAAACATAAGTAAAGATCACTTAATGGCTTCAATAACATAAAGATCACTACCCCCATTTTCATGTCGCAGTGACACATTGCTTTATTGAACTAATTTTAACATGTTGAGAGAATGTCATAAATTCATGCGTTAGATACAACAATAATTTAACGATAAGGTTAATGTCTGGATCTGGTAAGTGTTCAAATCTGTTTGATTGAACTTAAACACGAATCTGGTTTATATCTTCAGTTTATTTAATCTAGTAACAATTCCAGTTAACCTAAAACTCTTCTTATATTCCTGCGTCACTTATTATCATATTTTGATAAATATCACAAAATTGGCGGGTTTTAGGTTCTAAAATGTCAATTGGGGTTAGTACATTGTCTTCTTTCTTGATTGATTTGTTCACGTTAAACTCCTCAAGTACCTTTCACTGAACCCTTGTATGTTGTATTTTGAGCAAATCTTGTTTCTATACATTAAGCATTGTACATTTCACAATAGTCTAATTCGTATTTTTATTTATAATGTCATTTAGCTACAACGAGCCTACATATCTTTACCTAAACATAAATTTTAAGAGAAATCTTATTACAACAGCTAAGTGAAGCTAATCAAAATGTTGCATATAAATTAATTACTATTAAGATCTTATTGCCTAAACCATTACACGACCTAAACAGGACAGTGGGTTCCTAGAACCCGACGCAATGGAGGAAAAACTAACATCTAACAGGGGTCTGAACCTAAGTGGTCTGCAAGGAGCTATAACTTCGAAGTGAAGGAAGAGGGCAGAGATTGAGTAAAAATGTAATCACAATTCAATCATTGTACGAAGACTTAATGTATGTCAACATTAAAAATGTTCTAGAACAAACAATAAATTCCTTGAATAAGACACACGTAAATGCTTGTTACTTGAATACATGCAAATGATGTGTAAGTACTAACGACAGCACATAACAAAGATTTTCGGAGCTTTCAAGAGGAATCCCTTAGCTTAAAATAGCGTATTTTCAAAAGTAACATGAAATGTTCAGCTGTTATTTAATTGTATATATACATAAGGTAATGAACCCCGCCAGCGCTTAACATGTGCCTCGAACAATATCGAATAAAATAACGAATGAGAAAAGCGACTCGGTCTTTACGAGATCAAGAAGATCATTATCTGTAGGAAAATCATCCCAGGATTTATTCATCGTTTCTGATTCATTTTTGGGTCGTTGCCACGATTCATTGGAATCTTCCGATCTTATAGCAAAAAATTCTGGAAAACTTTCAATAAATCGCGGGAACAATCAAAAAACCTATGGGAACGCTTGTTCAACATTTTTCGGGGGAAGGAATGGGAAAGAAGAGTCAATCAGAACATCGTTGGAAACCCTGTCCCACGTTTTTTTACGATAGTAATGTTTCCAACCATCCCAAACATTGGAAATAGTTTTAAGGAAACGATTTTGTCTTGTGTTAAATTGATAAAAAAAAACCCAAAAGACTTATGCTTGGTGTTCGTATTTGCAATGTTCTTATTGATGACTCTGTCACAAACTGTACCTTAACAACATATGTTTAACCTTCCACAATAACAAGATCCAATCCTGAATCGCCGTTGATATCAGCATCTCAAATCTTCCGCCTTGTTTAAGTCAAAATCAACTCACCAACTTGATGACACCAAACTGTGACCTCTCCCTGCAAACAAGTTAGTTTTATTTCTGTCGTGACAGTAATCGCAGTGGTGACAGCTTTCTCAGTGCATGCGATACGATCCATTAGCAAAATTATAGCACACATTACGCAACTCGGAAACCACATTCGTTTCGTGAGCTATGCCTATCGACAAATAGTGTGGGTACAATTTTGCCGAAGCCACCAACGCTCGCTGCTAAGTTGTCAAGATACGTGAGTACAAAAGCCCTAAACTGACTGTTGATAGAACGAAGGCTCAATTACGCTCTTCGCTGCACCTCCACTAGCGTTTGTCTCCGATACCGCTTCCAAGGGCGATTGGAGGATTGAGTTAGTTTACTGCTACTACTACTACTACTACTACCACTGCTGTTGCTATTTTCAACTAAACAACCCCTGCAATCAGTGGGCATTTAGAGGTGATATTAAGTTTGTTTAGTGTGCCACCTTACATCACCAAATTAGCGTCGTTGCAGTTGCAGTCGCTAGCAGACCAAAACACACCGCGTAAATAATGCATCTCCCCACGTGCAGGACGGTTGGCGGGCTGATCCAGTTGATTATAAATTTATCGTTCGGTGCTGAATGTTCCGGTGCTGACATGAGACATATCGCGACGCCGCACTGTTCTTACCGTGCACATGCGGTACCTTGGAAAAGATGAAGGAAAAACAATCAATTGAGCACGCCGAACAATGCACACAAAACTGCAGCCGGAATTGCAACCTGCCTGCAAGATGTTGCACAAACTAAAGAAGAAGAAGAAAAGGCGGCACAACAAAAGCAACTAACCGTCGTCCGTTTACGATGATTGGAATGGCAAATGCACAGCCTGCGCAACAAAGCGCCAGAAAAACTAACATCAATTTGCCATCCCTCCACACCGTAACAAGCCAATAAATTAGCCCTTGCCAAGATAAATAAAACAGCCAATGCTCATTATTCGATTCGCTTACTAAACCAAATAGTGGCAGCAAGCGCGTCCAAAGCAAATAAAGCGAACGCGCCCGGGAAGCGTGGACACAAAATGTGGCCGCCTTCTGTGTTGCATGCAAGCAGCGCAAGATGGGAAATAATTTGGCTTCAAACCGTTTCCGAACCAGCTCTTTTCTTTTCCAATTTTTAACGACTTTTCGGTGAAAGCCGCATGCAAACGATGTTCTTCTGTTTTGCTTTTTTGGTCGGGGAAGTATGGGAGCTTTGCCGCCAATGCGGCAGAATCTAATTAGCTTTCGGGGCTGAAGGAAAACGCATAAAAAAGCATATGGATGGATGGGAAAAATGTTCCTTTGAGCGATCGCGAAGAATACAATTGGCTACCGGGGAGCAGGTCTCGTTGTGGTTCGTTGGGAAGCTTCAAATTAGGTATTTTATTCTTTAAATTAATTAAACACAATTTGTTTAAGAAAAGAAGCACACACAATACTCAAAGCAAACAGCGATTGAAAAGATGAGCAAATAATGCGATACTTATCGTGCTTGCAAACGAGTGCAAGGGAAAATAGAAGCACACCGCAATTCACCATACCGCGAAGCGGTTTTAATCGAAGGACAGTAAAGTCAAATCCTGGGCAAATAAAAATCTTCAATTACACGCTACGCTAAGCGCACTGACGGATGGGGAAATCGACAGAAAAGAAATTTCGATACCCGAAACACCCCAACGAAGCCGTTCCACCGTGATGGCTGCACAAGAACAACAGTGCCCCACAGGCAGTAAAAAAAAATGGGCAAACAAACAATATCAGGCACGAACGAATAAAATAAAACGAGCTCCCTATTTGGCCGAGGATCACGTGATGAGGTTTTGCGGGTGCTTTTCCATCTCCAAAAGCGCAGCATTCACTCGCCTTGGAAATCGTTGGAAAAGTTGGGCATTGGGCAGGAGCAAAAGAAAATCGCAAATTAAAACAAATAAAAACCACACGCCCCAAAAGAAGACTAATGGATGAGAAAGCGCCAAACAAATACCTTCAAAGCGGAGAAGAGCGAACAAAAAAACCGAAACCACCCTAATGCCTCAGGAACTCATTTGGCTCGCTTTGTTTGTTTAGTTGAGCACGGCTATTCAACGACACATCCTCAAAACTGGTCTCCATCCATCCTCCCGCACATCCCACCACAAGCCTAAAACGAAAGCAAACACGATAAGCTATCAAACCCCATTCCAACAAAAAACAAAAAACGACCGTCGAGGGAAAATGGGCAAAAGAAACGCGCAAAGAAAATCGGTTTCGAAAATAACCGTTCGGCGGAAAATGGACGGTTTCCATTTTGTGGCCAAATGTCACTGGAGGTGTCCAGGTCCCAGGTCCGGCTCGCATGCACCAGACCGAAGAAATAACCTAGCAAATGGCGACGACGATTGTGGGTGAAGTTGTCCAGCAAAACAACAACAACAACAAAAAACATAGCATAAAATCCAACCAAAAATGTGAAGAAAAAAAACACAAATCGTTTATGATACGCCCCCGGGAAAGGGTGTACTTTGCTGCTGGTTTGCATGTCATAATTAAGATGGCCCGGCTGTGATATCGGTTTGAAGCGTGGGCGAAGGGCTGAAACTGCTTCTCGGAAAACCAGCGCCATGTACTTACCGCCCGTCCCTCTGACTCGTTTACATCCCTCCACTCGTTGAAGACGAACGATTACCAGGGCCCACAAACTACCCCGAATTGCCCTTTTCTTTCCTGGGGGAGTTGATTTTGGAGGGAACCGGACGGGTTGTTCGTTTTTCTTTTTCCTAGTCTCCCCTTTCGTAAACTATCCAATGGAAAGCCTGGTCTGGAACGAAATGACGACAGGATGAACACCGAGCACTGAGCACGGAAATTGACGATAATTAGTGTGTGCTTCCTGTGACACTTACTGCTTGCGTACTGGTTGTGTTTGTGTCGAATGGTGTTGTGAGGGCGATTTTCCAAACCATGGTGAAATAAATCACGAACCCAACACACATTGGATGATTTTGATCCAACCAATGTCCTTGCTGTTGGTGCTGGTGCTGCCAGCAACGATGGAATGAGGAAAAAATGCCCCAATTAAGTAAGTTATAACGTGAAAATTTTAATGACACCTGCTTTCGCCGCTTCCGAGACGAATTATCGGTGAAGGTTGTGCTGTGTTGGGCTCCCCGCGCGATTCGTCCAAATGCTCCAAGCGATTAATGATGTTTTGTTTGGCTGATTCGAGTAAATGGAATAGAGGAAAACTTCCACTTACGGCTCCATCAAACGGCGAAGATCTTCCAAATGCGACCTCATCTTTCGCGTGTCCATAATGGCGTATTTTATCAACAAAGCACATGGTAAGATGCCTTTTTTCGTTGCTTTCTCTGGTGAAATTTCTCCTTTCGTAAACAATTCACGTATTTTTAAAGCATTCCTTTACCAAATAAACTTTACAACTGTGCCCCACTCCTGTGTCTCGCTAGCGATTAGTTGAGTTAATTACGTTGAAAACGATAATTCGACTTTTGGGGGCCTAATTTTTGTCAGTTAAACAGTGCGTCAGCCGCCATAGTGTGTTCAGGTTTTCTAGGTTTTGTTTGCATAGACTAAATCGTTTGGAGTGGTTGAGGTCCCGGCCCTATCAGCTCATTTAGATCAGTGGCAGGGTTGGCTGTGGGGGTACATTCGCTTCCGCTCGGGGCCGATTCACCGGCTTCATTCAATGACAATTAGACAATTATCTCCCTCGGGGCTCTCTGGGCTGCTGACCTCGTTAAGGGCGGCGCAGGGCCGGGTCGTTGGCAGCAGGGAAAGGGGCAATTCGAGGCCTTCTCATTTCGGGGTAGCTTCGTTTTTTTTCCTTGTCAAATTAGAGCGATCAGAAACATCGGAGAAAATGGCTTCGCTGGTTGATCGTCATTACACGACAGTTGCGACAATAGGGCCAAAAGTGGATTTGGGACATTGAAGCGGAGAATGATAATGATGTGAGCTTCCACAAAGTTTTCTCTGTACACATGTCACGTGTTTGCCGACAATGCCCTTTGGAATAACTGAATGAAGCTACAAAGCTATTTTTGGTACTTGACAGAAATGTTAATTCAAAAATGGGTCCTTAAACTTAATTTAAACGAATTTGGCATCCAAACTGTGAAGATTACCATACCAGCATGAACAATGATCAGCGGAGCTTGTAAAAACAGTTAAACGGTTGGAATTACGACACAATTTTAATACATCATGGATACCATTTTGCAGAGCCTGTATCAGTAAATGTGATGTTTAACCTTTTAAGGAATCTTCCACACCTCCTCAACCCGAAGATTGATCATACTCACCACATACGACAAGCGAAATAAATGCATGTACTGCCCAAAAACCCGCCAGCCTCCACGAGGCAACGCATTGGCAACGCCGAATGACGAAACGTCTTGGTCGATCCACGGACCACCGGGGCGGAGTTGCAGCCGTGTGATTGATTACGTGTCCATCGATGGTAAAATATTGGAACACGATCTTGCCATATTTCTCGCACTCGCCATCGACCTTTCCTGCCATTCTGCGAAAGGGGGAGCCCGCACAGCGAACCATTGCACCACACGGCAGCACGGCAGGCCGGGAGTGCCTTGCCGGGGTGATTGTGAAAGAGGGTAATTATCAGCGAATGTCGATCAGTGAAAGACAACAGCACGGCCAAGTCTTGCCTCGAAATCGAGAGGAGTGGCAGGCGGATCGAAATGCTCGCGACAGGCAGGACCTTGCGCACCGATCCTCTCGCACCGATCAGTTATTAATGAATGATTATCGATTTTTATCGGAACGTAGCTCCCGGTTCGTATAGCGTGATAGCTTCTGCACAGAGAAGCACTGCCACAAAGGAGACCCAAAGAGTGATATACCAACCATGCATGCACCTCCCAACGAGAGGAAATTCCACAGCGAATCAATCGATTATGAACATGATCGAAAGGACACATTAAAACGACAAAGGCGTAAGCCAAGTTCTAATTCTAGTGTTAACCACCCGCCGAGATGCGCTCCGATCGCGGGCTGAATGAAATCCGCAGCTTCCGAGGCTCTACACTGAGCTTATGGCACAGCGGGAAGGCACACTCTAGCTATATGGGAGTGTGTGTAAGTTTTGCTCTGAATCTAACCTTTGGAAGACGTTTGGATAAGAATTGGAAAACGATAATAAACAATCTCCTGGCGATCGAATGGAGCTGTCGACTGGTTGGGGAAATTGGAATTATAATTTAATAACCATAAATGAGCGGATGTTTTCATGGGTTGAGAGCGATAGAGAAATTTGATCAATGTATGGTATATGCTGAATAGTTCATCGATAAAAATATTTTATAAAAACATATTAGATTTGCATCCAAGATATTTTTAACATAAACTTGATACTATATGGTATAAACAATCATCGTTTTAAGCATTGATTTTGTGGATACAAAAATCGAGAAATTGTATTCATTAGTGATACAAGAAAAAAACATCTATTTATTCAAATGTGTTCAATGAAACAATTAAAATCAAATTAAAATTGGTAAAATACTATTCAAAACCATGTAGAAAAATAATACATCAACAAATTCAAAACATACTTTAAAATCATCAAATAACTAACGCCCTCTCGCTCTCGTTTTCTCTGGATTGTTTTCGGTGTTCAAAGATGTATTGAGCCCGGCCACGACAACACGCGCGAACGTTAAACGGAAGATATAATTCAACACCTCCGTCCAACCGTGGCTGACAGCGGCCTCTAAATACCGAAACCTAATCAATACACCTTTGTGGAGAGCCCGGTTCTCCTTCCTTTCCGACCCACAACGCTCATCTGAGGGGTCCGAAAAAATATGACATTAAAATAAAATATCAATTCATAAATAAATGATAAAGCAAACCCATAACTCGACGTGTGATACGGGTCCACGAGCTTAACAGGCGTCGAAGATCGGCTGCAGCTCGCATTTAAACGAGCCCAAGAAGAGCGATCGCCTTTTTGTTATCCTTCCTTGCACCACGCTTTTTTTCCACCCCCGGGGAGAGTGAGAGAGAGAGGGTTAATGAGACCGCTCCAACGATGTAGAGCGCTAGAGCGGGGTTGGGATTATTTAAATTTCTCGATCACCCTCCCGAAACAGTCGTCGAGATCGTTTTCTAGTCGGATATTTTAATCCATTCATAAATAATATCACTACAACAAACAAACCGGTGAAGCTTCGAGCACCACACACTACGGACGGTTGGGCAAGAAGGTGTGTGCATCCCCGTTTTCTGAGTGGGTTGTCCACTGCCGAAGCTATCATTTTTAATGCCATTAACATTATCATCGACAAAACGGTTCCCCACTCACCGATCTGCCTTACTCGCTCGTACGCTTTTTTTCTCTCGATCTTGCCTTCAAATGGGTCATTTTTGAAAATAACTAAATTTTCGTAAGCCCCCTTAGCCGACCGCGTCCAACAGCACCAAGGATGGTGAAATGAAATTCACACTTCGACAAGTGCTCAGTTTGAGGCTGTGTGTGTGTTAGCTAAAGAAAGAAGCGAAGCTTTCATGCGCTTGGAAGTTGTAACAAAAAAAACATCATCTCCATCGATCGTTTACTTAAGCATCATGTTCATCGAGTGGCATCGAGCGACAGGATTATCATTTTTGTCACCTCTCCACTGGCGAGCGAGCAGGCAGGCACACACGGTACAGGCTCGATAATGAGATTAGCGTAACCGGAAGTGGGCGTTGGTGTGTCCCGCAGCGTGACGAGTGGGTTTTCTACAGGGCACTCCCAGTAACACACACATAACGATAGCAACCTTTGCATGAAAGATTCATTCCTGGGGGCTCCCATAAACTCTTCAGGGTGCTTCTGAAGCGAAGTGTCCGTTCGAAAACGGCCGTTCTGTTCGCCGATTAGGTTGTCCGCTTTGGCCGACTGCGCGACTTAACCATCGTTGACATGCCGGGAGGTTTCATTCATAAAGTTTTAGCTTACCACCATGACGACGGGACCACGGGGTGCGAGCAAGCGGGTTTTGGAGGGTTTTTGGGGGATATTTTTCAAAATAAGGAATAAGCTGTACGAAGCGACGTGATTGAGCAAGCGACACCAAACCAAGCCTGATGGTTGATGATCAACGTTGTGTGCACAGACGAACAAAGCGATGCGAAAAATAAATCCCATCTTTATGGCAGTGCTAAATATGCCGTTGCCTTTTCGGAGCAGGGTGAATGATTTTGTTTTCTTGAATATATCACCTTGGGATAAGCATGAGAAATAGAGGTAGATTTTGTGTGATTTTAAACACAAGAATACAAAAGATATAGTTTAAGCATCGTTATAGACAATCTTATCGCTATTGGGTATACAAGATTCAATGACTTATTGTTGTGCATAATTTACTGGAATATTTTTATACCAGTTCGAGCTTTACTTCTTATTCCACTCGATCGCAAATCCAATGTCGGAAGGAATCTGCTGTAAACGTTGATAGATGAAGGTGGTGAGAGAATTCCTCGTGCCACAGAAGCCCCAGAAGTCATCGTAATCCACGTACTGTAGTATCACTCCTCCAAGTCGCTTTTCCTGCACGAAGTTCATTTTCACTCCAATGGAAGTCGTATCTTCGTAGCTCATCCACTGATTACCACGAACGGCAAATGGCATCTGTCCTATTGGATCATAGAATAAGCTCCAACCGCTTCGGATAAGTAGACATAACTGTGAAGAAAGAGATGGTTGTTTCTAGGTGAGTTTGAGTACATTTTGGATGTTTAAAATATTGTTAAAAATATGTCCTTACCTCATAATAAGGATAGTAGCCTTCGTAGTAATATTGTCCTTCCGCACCTGGCCCAACGGTTGGAGCACCTACGTTGTATGATGCCGGATTGGCTAGGGTGTACGCCTGCCCAAACAGTCCAATTCCTAGGATCAGCTTTTTCGGTGGACATCCAAAATCGATCCACGTCTCGACACCATCAACCTGTGTTTGTTCATTTGAACAAAATTTAGCTCAGACAACTAACTAACAGCCGTGCCTCATCCTTACCACATTCGTTCTCGCGCGGTTTGATTCCGTCTCAAAAGACCTATTGCGCATCGGGGCATGCACATCGGCCACATTGTTTGTGTGGGGTCGCATATCAAAGGTGAACAGCGTCACGTAGTCTACCAGCTGACAGATGCTGGTGACGCGGTAGGATTCCCTCAGTACTTTCGGATATACAGCACCAAAGAAGAGCAGCTCCTTGTTCCTACTCTTCAGACCCGCTCGTACGTCCGTCAGCAGCGATATCAGTGACTCACGATCGCTGGTGATGCCTCCAAATTTAACCATTGTTCCGGGCCACTCCCAAGCAATCTCGACTCCACTCAACCCGTACTGCTCCAGCAGCTCCAGAATGGCCTTTACAAAGGCACGCCGCCGTTCGGGTATTTCAGCCATGATCGAGTAGGACAGTGCTTCTTTGCCTCTTTCCAGCACCGTAACATAACTACGCACTGCTGCCGATCTCGCTTTGACGGTGTACATAAACCCACCTAGCTGTTGTATTTCTGCGTTCTGGAAGTAAATACAACGCTCATTAAGACATCATTTAGAAAGATTCCAGTACACGTGGGGTCGCACGCACATCAAAGAAATATGATCCTCTCCGCCATTCAGGAAACGTAATGCCACGATAGATCACATCACTGCACAACTCCAATGGGATCTCGTTCGCCGTGTACCGTCCGTAGCCCTTTGTTTTTGGGGAATCACTTGAAAAGTAGCACATTAGTCGTTTTCCGCCAAGACCATTGCCACTACCGAACATGAAACAAACTAAGCTAAACATAAGCACAGAGCGCCACATCATTGCAACCTTCGCGGCCAAGGGACTGCTAAAGAACTGATACAACAGCACAAGCGGTTGAAGTTCTGGATGAGACATTCTGTGTGATACGTGCTAAAACCTGTTCTTAGATCTGAGGGAATACCTACCTATCATAAATGGTTCCTCATGGATTGTGTATACATGTGACGCATGAATTGTAAACAATCTAATAAATAAAAACTGGTTGTGGGTATGGCAGATTGACCAGGGTAGCAAAATAAGGGAGACAAGATGCTAAATAAACATTCCTTTTGTATAAGCCTCGCTGTGTTTGTTCCATTAGTTGATTCTTTTTTATGTGTTTTATACATATTCAAACGTTTTGGTGACTTGTTTTGTTGTGATGACATAACTGAGTTAGGCTAACTCAGGCATAAGCCAAGTAGTATTTATTTTTATTTAAAAATTAGCTTATGGTTGAAACTTAAATAACAGCATATGTTTAGGAAAGTCAATGATCATTTTTCAATTTAATTTATACTCATCCAATAAATTCAATCAATTCAATTCAAATCCGTTTTTTCAGGAAAAAATTGCATGAAATTTGAATGAAAATATTTCCATCGATCCATTGATCAAGTATGTTGATCCATTGATTCATCCAATCCAATATGTTGATTTATTAAATAATGTTTATCTGTTTATTGACTTTGAATTTTCAAATACACGAATTAATACAATTATCTGATACGGTTTAGTGCTTCTATAAACAACATAATGGAAAATAATCCATTAAGCAGCTCTTACACTAAACTGTGTCATTATAAATTTTCCCCCAAAAACACACTGGGATATTGTTTATTATTCTCTAGCGAGTTTTACACATCGGCTAGCAACTGCACGCAAAACAATTACAAAACACTGAGCACGTACTACGCCGCTATGCCTACGCTTCCTCTCGTAGATTCGAAAGATTTATTCAAACAATACATTGCAACCCAAAAAACTGCATCGGATGCAACAACGGCCAAGCATTCAGCATCGAAACCCTCGCCGAAAACGAACGATATGTGCGTGTGCGCTCGAGGAAAGCGATGATCATTAGTCGCAAAACGAACTTCTTCACACCATATCGTTGGCACTGACACCGCTGGCCATGATAATCGTTCCGTCCGTCAGCGGATTCGAGCGAACTCCTCTTCTTGCTGTTCTGTGTACGTACGGAACGGCCTGCACCGTTTGAGAGCCACCGTTTGCATAAGCAGCAGGTACATCGTCTCGTACAGTGTGGTTGGCTTCATAAAAAAAGCGAGTACGTGCGGCTTGAAGTCCACTGAAATGACCCAAACGGAACGCACCGCATTGTTCTGCGTCGTGACCGGTCTGGCGAAGTTGGCAGACATTCGGCAATTTATTCGACATTTTATCACCAAATCGTTAAGTAAAACCAATAATCATTTGTTAGCCGTGGTCGTTACGAACGTAACGAACGTTTCATCTCTCTGTGGCAGTGCGTTTCCGGAATGACGGGTAAAAAGTGGAAAATTCTGGGAAGGATTAGTGTCGTTTTGGATATTACTGGAACAAGCCACTTTGAGCCAACAGTGAACAACAGATTGCAGAATGGTAAATACAATCGAGGAAATGGATGGTTTGAAAGCCAAACTCAATAGACAATTTATTTGAACGTTGTTATGCAACTTGCAACATATTTTGTATTTATTCAAAACTATTTTGCCACGTATTTTTATCAAGCAAATTTACAAACTATTACTTGATTTACTTATGATAATAAAGAGTTTTCAAAAAACCTGATGTTCCGATTCTCATTAATCCTATTGCAAAACGCTAGCCAGGCGTCTCCATTAACGCTTACATGTGTAAATTGACATCTTCAAACAGCCATGCTCTCCTTTGACTGAACCGTTAGTTTCCTTTTCGTCAGCATGCTTCTAATCATTATAGCAAAATTCTTCGCATGCCTCATTTTCAATGTGATCGCTCAAAGCCTCGAGTTTGCGTCACTGTAATTCTTTCGACCGATTCTACCCTTTCATCCTGTAATGGCACAGGCCTGTCTCGCTATTATGACTTCTCCATCGCAGAGCATTTGTGCATTCGCATTGCCACGGGCATTTGAACTGGAAGTGGCGAGAAATAAATCCCACCCCAAGCCTGTCGAAAATGTTGTTGTCGGAAAATAATGACTCTCATTTGTTCGACCTCATCCGTCCTCGGTCCTCCAAATGTCGATCGATTGTATCGGGATTCCGCGGGACCGTTCCGGCAATTGGAATACGATTTGCGGGTACGGGCAGAAATGATGAAAAGCACCCTCAAAACGCTCCCACAGTGTGTCCTCCAGGCTGGTTGCTTCTTTCCGTTCGAAATGAAAGAAAAAACAACACTCCCTCAATCAATCGTTCTGCTCCGGCAACCCCTTCGCCAGCTTCCTCGATGTACGGGGCATGCACGAAAAGTTGTGTCTCAAATTGAATCAACGAAAGATAAACGCCCGCATAAAGCAGCTGCGATTTTCCAGCCCGGGCGGCAACGTGAAAGATGGATGGATTTGAATATTTTAACCCTGGCACATCGTTTTATTTATTGTTTTTCATATTCCTTTCCGATTGCATTTATGTGACAATAAATTTTACCACCGGCACTTGGTACAGCGCCGACTGCCGGCCGCTACTCCATCGCTACTCCGTTCCATTGCGCCCCGGAGAAAAGTGTCGTTTCGAGTCGATTTCGGCTCACATTAGTAGGAGTGTGTTTCAAAATGGACGTACCGACGACCGTTCGAATGGGACAGTTTGTATGCGGGAGGGGGGGGGGGCTAGCAAAGGTGGAGCAGGAAACATACTCGGCTAGTGAAATATTAGTGCAAAGCAAGTACACACATACGCGACCGAGCGCGCCCTAGCCCGGCAGCATATTGGTGGATCGGCAGTGCCGGGGCTCACAACAAACAACGCAAACAAATTCAGTAAAATGATTTCAATCATCATTAGTCACAGCTGCTGCTGTGCTGGTGAAGCGCACACTTTTCGCGAACGTGGATGATAATGCGAACAAGCTTCACCCCGATGGAAGAACATATGATGGGAATAAGTAATATATACGTATTTGTTTTCTTTTTTTCGCTTTGTTTTTTCAAACAGAGGAGGGAAGTATTGCAAACATAGAATGGGCATGGAAGCAATGAGTGATTCGTTTGCAACAAGGGGAGCACTGCCGAATGCGTTTATCGATTGTTAACCATAGGTCATTTATTTGCTAAACGTTCGTTCTGGCTGATCGAGGCGCTAAATGGTACAGAGAGAAACAGTGCGAGGGCTGGATGAAGTTCATGTTGGGAGTTGTTTATTGCGTAACAAAGTAGTTTAATGTTACAACTACATCTTTTTCATAGTCGAACTACTAGCTGCCCTTTTCATCTATATTTTACACGGTAATAATTTAGCAAAAATTATTGGTATTATGAAATTATGCATCAAAATGGACTATGATATTTAAAGTCTGTAAAAAGGCTAATTATCACTATTTTCTATTTCTAGCCAAAAAGCTGAAATTTCACTCTATCAGTGTTGACATGCTTGTTAAGCTAATCTGCGTTGTCGTTGTTAAGCTAATCTGCGAAAAATCGGTGTTTGTTTAATTTTTTTCCGACTAAAAACAGCTCGTCCAGTTCGGTGTGTGGTTTTATGTAGACTGTTCACATGATTTTAACCACCCAGTGTCAAACTTCATTATATCAAAGCTGGCTAGAATACAAAACCCACCTATTTTTTGTATCTTTTGATCACTAAACATGATGAATGTTTCTACTTTCATGAAACGTTAGGACAACGGACGAATTTCTGTGCCCTGATCTTGGCACATGGTTCGATTTGCATTTGTTCTGAGCTCTACCATGGACAGAGCTGGCAATTCAACAGTCAAAAACAGACTGCATTAACACTTTCAGCCCTATGGCGGACATCAGGGACTTTGGAAGGAAATAGTTAGTTGAGTATTTTAGGTTCTTAAAAATTGATAATTATTTTTGGATTATGTCTTCTCTGTTTTGAAGTGCTCTAAACCTTGTTGAACATATAAAAGGAGTCTGATAACTCTTCGCTCGCAAGCAGGGATGTACCAAATTTGATATTTTCAAATTCGGGAAAAAAAATCCAGGGTATTTACCCTGTAAATTCGGTATTTTCCCGAGAAGATTGGGGTTTTTCAATCGCCCAAAACCTAATGAGAGTTTTTGCATATTGGATGTAATTGGTATCTATTGGTATCCAAAGTAAATTTGAAGTGAGAGCAGACATTTTGGCAAGCATTATGCCCGAAGTTTAATGATTTCTGTAGAACTTATCTTAAATGAAGAACACAGAAAACATCAGTCCTATATCTCTTAACAGAGAGCGCTTAAGCACTTGTATTAGTCATGAGCGGGTCAATTCCAACCTACCGGGCCGGATCAATCCATAAGCGACCCGAAGTCGTACGGGTTCAGTAGGTGTAACGATTCCGGTAGGTGCAAGTATACATAAGCGTCCCGAAATATCAGTAGATGCGAGTAAGCATCTGCGATGCCGACCCGTTGGTGCAGTGAATTCGGGTCGGGTCGGGTCAAAATAGGTGCAATACCCGACCCGAACTCGCACCAACTGGTTGGAGTCGATAAACTTTTTCGCACTTTAACTCGCAATTTAATTTCAGAATTTGATTTTTTTTAGATCATCATCTATTCAAACATTTGGGGAATATATGCTTTTGCTTAAACCATATTTGTACGACATGCGTAAATTTTCCGGCTCGATCAGTGAACAATCTACTCGTTTTGTTGTGCATCCATTCAAACTTGCTAAAATATCTTTCAACAGTTGTCAATTCCTTTTGTAAGGCCATGTTTAATATGAACTAACTCGAGTTCATTTTTATCATTTAGTGGCATACCTTCAGTTAGAGATAATTTACACAAAAATCAGACCAGTATCTTATAATCATAGAAAAACCAAGCACAGTATAGCCGTTGACCAATACAATAAGAATAACGCAGTTTAATAAGAAATGCAAATAAAACAGCTTAACAATTCCGATCAAACTCATCACAACTAGCTACTTTATTGAAGATTAGGAATGCATGGAGAAGCAATATTTTGAATGCCTATCAAGAGATTATAAAATAAAACAACTTACATAAGATAAATGATATGCAAAACACTCTTTGGTTTGTGATTGTTTGCTCACAGCTACAGTGTGCATGTCAAAACACGATTGTACCATTATTTCACAAAATATGGAACAAAAGTCTTACACATTTTATCTCTCTTTGCACCAGCTTAACTGAACGCCTCATTATGCATCCGCTTCCGGTGAGACGGGAAAATTATCATCATTATTAGCTCGAGGCGTTGGAAAGCCGTCGTTCTACCTTTGTGCGGTTTTGTGGTAGCATTACCACCTTTCACAATCCTTAGCAACCATGGGAACGGTTCGATCTTGGGACGCTGCAGCTAACCTGCAACTGTTGTCACTCGAGAAACGAGACCGACGCACCAAACCGCAGTCAAATGTGTTGCCCGAGAAGAACAGAAGGATTCCCCTGGTGTAGAATAAAGAACACTGGTTTAGAAAATCGTTGATCCTTTATTGATCGGGTTTGAAACCCCAACCCTCTCCACCTTAATTCTCGCCCTCTCTTTCTCTCTGTCGTTTCGATCGGAAAGTGCATCAGGACACAAACATCGAAGCCACAAGGCAGGCTCGAGCGGTTCCTACAAGGAAGGCCCGATTTATCCTCCCTTATTTCGGTAAGGTGTTAAGGCAAAACCACAAACGCCGGCCTATAATCAAGCCCGCTAATAGGCTGTGTTTTTGTTTTCTTTTCTCCCTGTTGGCCCTCCCCTTAGCGCCCTGCCTTCGCTTCGGTCCATCCGCACCAGAAACGCATACGCATGGGGCGCAACCGTTTTGCCCTAATCGGAGAGCCTAAAACTATTAATTATGCTTCGATTCCGAAACATTACACCCGCTCGCACGGGGCACCGCGGTTGTCAGTGGTCGTGTATCGGGGCGTTTGGGCGTTGGAAAAACGGTACAGATTTGCCCTGCGTCCTCCTTTCCCCCCCTGTGCTGCTCCCATCAACCAGCACCGTCCGCACCGATTATGTGTGAAGTTGTGAGAACGCGTGAGAAAACGCGCCAGCAGAGACGCAAGGACGATCGCGCGCAGGGAGCGATCGCGCGAGCGCCCAGCCGTACCGAGCCTGTGTATTGTGTACATGTGCGTGCATGTGCGCGAGGCTTGCGCAACAAAAGGCATAAATAATGATCCGTTCGATATCATTAGCCAATCATTGGTTGAGGTTCTGCGACGCGATCGGGATGTGTTTTCTCTTTGTTCTCTTGCCGCCGACCGACCTGTACAAAGGCGCGCGAGCCGCGCGCAAAGAGGTGAACGCCCGTGATCGTGAGCTTTTTTCTCCGTTGTTGATCTTGTTTTTTTTTTGCCTCTCTCCTGCCCCCTCTCCACCGATCACCGTCGAATGAAAGAGTTCGTCGCTTCCTTTTGTTCAGCTTTTCTCGCCAGCGCCCGATCGCCAGCAGCCACCCCTTTATTTCGGGTGCGCTGCGCTGGGAGATGATCTGGCCGCAAACCGTACCACGAAAAAGAGAGAAAAATTGCAAATTAATCAATGCCTCCCATCTTCCACGTTCGCTAGGTCCAGGTTTTGGCCCTTTCGGCCGAGTGTCTTGGAGGTGTCGATCGAAGAAATATGGTACCGGGTCGTGGTGTTGCAGAAGAAGCAAGGTAGCTTTACTTCTAGCGAAATCATTCTCCTTTTTCTCCCACTTGTTGCAGTTGCAGCATTTTAGAGGTAAAGGTAAGAAGAAAGAGAAAGAAATGCTTCTTTTTTTGTTGTTCAGCCGCGCGAAAACAAGGTGCCTGAAAGCAGCTTTTTAAACGGAACCGGTTTCGGGAATCCTTTACCGGGCTTTGATAAGGGCGTGGCCCACAGGCCGACAAAGCCTGTCGGTATCCTTTGACGTGGTGATATGCAGTCGCACGTTCGCTTGGATGTGTCAGTAATTTGTGTGATTGAAAATTTATTCTGCAAAAAAAAAACAGCAACAACAATCAAACACACGTGCTTTTTATCTATTCATTTTGCGGGAAAATCTTTCGCGGAAAAAGGAGATGGGCACAATATGGAATGTTACTGGTGCGTTACTTCAAGCAAGAGGGAGTATTTTTTGCACATAAATTCAGAAAGCATCAAATGAAACTGATAAGATTATTAGCTCGATAACGCAAACACTTTGATTCAAGTCTTATTCATACGTATTTAATAAGCTAATCAATTTAATCAAGAATTTCTAAGCTAAATTCTAATAAGATCTCACCAACTTCAGGCTATTTGTACCATTGAGTGATACGGTAATTGATTTTAATGTTTTTATTTATTTATTTATTCATCTTCACGCTCTTATATCAGCTAAAGTGCTAGAATTGTTAAGCTCATGCCCCTTTTTCTATCAAAATTAAGCTTCAAATTAGAAACATTACAGCCTCAAAGATACGACCACTAATGAACGCAGCGTTAGAACGAAAAACAAAACATCAAAAACTGCACCTGCACCACCGTCTGCGCGTGCTTGTCGGCATCTCTTTACAACCGTCCCGCGGGAAAGGATACCAACAACAGGCCGCGATCGCATTTCATGCTGTTTCATCGATCGCCAAATAACTTTTTTTTTGTATTGTTCTCTTGAGAAAAGGGGTTGGTCAAGAACCATCAAAAGTTTTTCAATTTTCATTGTTGCTTTTCGACGACCGTGTTCACCTGTCCCTCCGCAACGCTTTACGAAGCTGCAGGTTTCTCAAACTCAAACTCAAATTTGTAGATTTGACTGATTGTTTTTTTTTTCATGGAAATATTAATTTAAAAAATATTCAACGTGTACACTAACTTAAATGCCTATTGGTGTGTGTAGCAGTTACAACAGCTCGTAGTCTCAAATTGTTTTGTGATTTAAAATAGTGTAAAACAGTTTCACTCAGTATTTTTTTCCTATTCAGCAAAAAAAAATCCATATTCATGTTTGGCCTGTGCATAATTCATCGATTTGTATAAATCCATAACAAGGCCATTTACAATACGGTACCATTCCTTCTGTATCCACAGACGGTAAAATAGACTGTGAAAAGGTAACCACCGGGAATAATAATGAAACTCATTAAAATGCCATCTCCCATTTGCCGCTGCACTATCGCCGATGCACACTGGCGAAAACGCAACCAGCACTGGCAACCTGCCACGAAGGCCGCGAATTTCTGCACCCACGATCCACGTCCAATTTCGTTGGGGGTGAATTATCGTCCCTAGCATCTGATAACTGTCGTACCGGGAACAGTCACGAGTTGGGAAGTGAAATTCAACTACCCACTACTCGCAAACCCAGCCCAACCTTTGGGGAAGTATCGACGTCGAGCCTTTTAAGCGTCAAAAAGATGGTAGCGAAAATAATTATAAAACCATCATTACCCGAGGCTCACTTTTTGCCGTGGATTCACCGGATGGTGTGCACCGGTGTGAAGTGACTCAGAAGTTCACTGTTGTTCCCAATTGGTGCTACCCGCTCGCTTGATCAGTCTGTTGGCTTGGCCGTGTTTGAACTTCGCTGTTACTTTAAATGCAGTGGCACTGCAGCCTACAAACGCCAATATCATTAGCGATCGAAATCGGATAGCGAACCAACAACAAAAAAAGCCTCCAAACGATGGGCATTTAAAATAGGCCTACGAAATGAAAGGACAAAATGCAGCCATATGCAGTGTCGCACAAAAAGGCGAAAAAGAATTCGGTGCCGCACGCCCTTTTCAGTCGCCCGCTGACCTCCGTCCCGGGGGAATTGAACGTTGATTTCAATTTTACATTTTCAATTAAATTGTTAATGAGAACACGATACTGGCCCCATGGGCTGGGAATTGCAATCTGATCAATTATGGTTTTATTTACTTTCAATTAAAAAGTGTAGCGTACGGGCCATTTTTGGCGAACGGTTCGACACCTAGTAAATACTGTAGCAGGTTGTTGCACGTAATTTGTGCATTGGTATTGATCGGAAACTTTGACATTTAAATTCATTTTCATAGAGTCAAATAGTTACATTCATCGAGCTTGACCTGCATTTAAATTCAAAGAATGTAAGAGCATTCATGCCAAATGTTTCCCTTTTTATATTTGAAATAGGATACTAAAACAGTTTGTACTCAAATATAATTCGTAGCTCATAAATAGTAATACATTTCTAGTTCTTGAACAGCACATGGATACATCAGATTCATTTGATGTTTTGAATTTTGCATTGTAAGGAATTTATAGGGTTGCTTTGGAAAATTTGGAATGAAAAGAATATCTTTATCTCTAAGAAAATCCATCCAAAAAGCACGAAATTCTCGCCACAGTTGATGACACAACATGGACACAGTTGATGACACAACAGCCAAATGAGAAGGATATTTGAGTGTACACCTAGAAACTAATGTACATTTAGGAATGAAGTATAACGATATTAGACACCCGTCAAGTTTATTTAAAAGATATCCTTATGAGTGCGTCAGAGAAACTCAAGAAATTGAAAATACTTTTTGCCGCTTCAAATTCACCGATAAATCTTCCCCATTCAGCCCAAAACCATAACAGATGGCGCTCAATTACTTGCTCGTTACCGTGGTTTCCTGTTCCTTCTAACACTTCTCTTTATATTCCACCAATATAAAGAGAATATATTTCTCTTTATATTCAAGACGATTACGCATCCACAAACGATAGCGAGAGAGGAAAAAAATCGTCCAGGAAAGTCGAGAAAAAATACAGGTCAAAACCACGCTTCCTAATGATTGTGGCGTGAACTACGACGTCTTAAAGCATGCGCGCTCGTCCCCATACAGCTTCCCCGCCGTACAACGTGCAGAAAGCCTTTGCTCATGTCTCACTACATGAGCTGGGCGATTTGCCGCACCGGCCAGGCAGCCCTTTCACGCTAAAAGGAAGGCACACACACGCGGGAAGGTGGGAGCACGGGAAGATGAACCGTAGCCGTAGTGGGACAGATTTAGCCCGAAAGAAACCGAACGCTGGCGCCCATCACGCGGATGGTGTTAATTTAACCTGTCCTCCGCTTTTCAAACGCTAATTCAAAAAACCCGCGCCGACATTGCACTGGGCGCTCAGACTCGGGGCAAGCAAGCGGGGCAAACCCCCCTCCTCGCTTGCTCGCTCCCCGTACGTTGATGTCAGTCTGTCGGTGGGACGCGGCAGCGAGCGATGATTTATGATATGTTGAGATGTTAACTTAATTACATTACCCCATTCCCGGGGTCTGCCGTGGAGAGGACCGTCCCATCCTCCGAGGACATCGCGAGCGACCGGCGAGGGCAGAAAGCTCACAGGCCTCGGTGCAGATCCCTTGGTTTCTTGGCGCAGGCTAATCGTTTTTCTATCGAAGGCGCTTCTTTTGCTCCTTTCTGCACCTTTGTTCCAACATTATCTCGGCCTTTCATCGTCCACTCCGCGTGGATCCATTCCGAGCTGGTTGATCTATGCTTTTTGAGGGACCAAACTCTGAAGGTGTGAAGCCAATGCTTGGGCTCACTGAGATGTATGAGAAGTATCGGATACATTTCAAATCAGCTCGGGCTTAACCGAGTGAATACCATACATTTATCATCCCATCCGAAGGAAGGACAAAACCACGTAATTAAATGTATTAAGAAAGGTGCATGGTATCGATACGGCAACACATCCTGCTCTAAAGCAACGCATTAATGAGAACACAATTAAAATTCACTAGCACTCACCTTCAACTCGGTAGGGTGATTCCTTTCCATTCAAAAAAAGTAACTCCACTCTTTCATGCAAAACTTCTTCCTGTCCGTGGTGGGGTGAAGACGTGCATCAGGAGAAGCAACACCACGGTGCAGCAAATAACATCAAAAAGGTGTGTGTTTTTTAATGTGCAAGCGGAAAAACGGCCCTCCGATAAGGGCCTAATGCTGCCGATGGGCTGATTTTAATAAGAAACGGCAGCACGGCACGAACGACCTCAACTCACCAGCTCCACTCCAATGAGGGAGCGACTCCCAACAACGACACGAAAGCGCATTGCGCATCGACGTTCCGATTTGGAGCGATTTGCGCACCGCGATAAGGCGCTCGATTTTATAGCGTGTAATGAAGGGTAATCAAGGATCGACATTTTTATGTTCACAATTTATTCAAATTATGCGTTAATTATGTGCATTCGAGTGTACACGCTCGCGCACCCGGGGTGCACCGGGCCATTGCATCTTTCAGCACGGGGCAGCAACTGGGCAGCCTCTGCCCAACCTGGTAGCCCTTTGGCGGTGGCGGTGCACTTTGCTTTGATGTCGGTGGGTGGGGTTAGGCCCGGTGGTAAGGACATTTGGCCTGGCAGGAACCCGGAGTCCAAGCGCGAAGCATCGCGAACCGAAGCTAATCGACATGTGAACTACGCATTCGTCACGGGATGACGTTCGGTGATGTAAATAGGAAGAAGTCAATGCGTTTGAAGGATGAGTTTAAAGGAGAAGTTCAGAAGGGACATAAAAGACATTGATGACCAAGGGCCGATAAGAGACGAGCACAAATTAAATTATGTGCTTTTAATTTTTTTTAATGTTGAAAACATCGCTGTACATGCGTACAGAAATTTATTGATCGTTATTGCCTCGTTGTATACTATCGTGTGAAAAAGGTAGCAAATAATATAAGAAAGTCGTTCTTCTTAGGAATTTTAATGAAACAGAGCGAACGGTTACCGAAATCTGTCTTGCTCGTTGAACTAGTAACCTATAAATATCTACTTGATGTCTTCATTACCTTCTTGTTCTCTTGTACAATAGACCAAATAGTTCATAAAGGTACAAATGACGAAAATAGGATGTCAGAACTATCAAAAACCATACAAATTTTATATGAAATAACTAAGATTGTTAAAATGTACTTATATTATTTTCATGTTTTAAATTCATATTATTAAGAATCTATTCTCTATTATTTATGTCATTAAATCCGCTTGCATGGTGCAAATCTGAATAAGCGTCATTTAGACCACAAGGTGTGTCAATAATTGATTTGAAGAGCAGTTAAATCTTCTTCATCGAACATCAAACTTTCAATTTTATCGCAAAGCAAATCATTAAGAACAAGGATTATTAAATAAAAGTATCAGAGTTTTTATCTAGATCTTAGTTTTTAATGATTTTTTTAGTTCCATTGAATATTAAATTCGTTTAAATTATGTTGATGAAGTCAGCAATAAACATAATTAAAACGCATCAAATACACCAACAATTTTTTGTAACTTTAAGCTTGAAATTACAACACTCAAAATGTATGCAGCTTCATTCAGATGATTCTATTTCTGCGTTTCAAGCCATATTTCATACTCATTAGCTATTCATTTTCAAGCAGGTAAGGCAAGTGTGTCAATGGAGCACCGAACTAAGTTTGCAACGTGTCACCTGAAATGCACCTTTCCCGCAAACGCATCCGCCAAAACGATCGTATGCACTTTATGGTTCTATTCACCATCGACCTAACCAAACCCATTGCTCAATTCGCGCCCCAATATTAATGGTCTGCTGGTGGTGCAAACGAGCGTAGAAGAAGGTTTTCAACCCTCGGAGTCGCATCGGAGCACCACCACCACCAACGAGTTGACCAGCACCGGCACCGATCGTGCGGTGACTCGGCAAAACGCGAGCTAGGGGCAAGCAATCCAGGAACGGGCCCGCAAGATTAATGTTGGCTTTGATCAACGGGTCGGTTCGCAAGAGACGAATGTGTCCACTTCACTCCACTCCGCTGGCGCTGTACCGTTCCCACCGTTTGGCGGGCTTTCTTGAGCGAAACCGGTAGCCGTAATCGTTGTCAATGCGGTTGTAAACAAATGTTTCCCAGATAAGCTCACAGTCCGTTCCGTTCCATTCCCGTGTGCCGTGCCGTGTTGTCGCTGGCAGGATAGCGATCGTCCGTCTGTCCGCTTTGTCCAAGGTGCGGTCCTTATCTCTAGTTGGACTCGTATCGTTGGCATCCACGCCACGCAAGACGCTGCCGACGCTCAAGACGACGGACCTGCAGACGTTCCCCCGTCACTGCGTCGTCTGGGTGATAAATGGTGTTTTGCTGCTGCTGCTGCTGTTGCTGCTGGGGATGGTGCTGGTGCTGTTGCTGCGGATTTAATCGTGGCAGCGCCTCGACGAGCTTGCGCCTCATCGCGGTCATCAACGATCAATTCTGGTGTCGCTGGGACGAGAACAATGGTGTGAGAGATGTGGCGTAAAGGTGATGTCATTTGCTGCTGGCGAGTTCTTCGCAGTAATTTTAGCTATTGCTTGGCTTCTTGATTGAACTTACTGAGTTTAAAGTGTAATACAATGCCAATATTATGTTTCCAGAGAAACTATTCCACTATTCCCTGTGATGATCTGGTAAATATTGAAGAAAGCAACACACAATCCAAAGAGATGATCCACAACAGACCCCTATTTTTTGCACCTTATCTTCACTGCCCACCGCTTGCTTCTCGCGATCAGCCCGTGGTAAGAAATTTGCAAAACCACCACAAAAACTCACCGCCGATCAGCGCTTTTCATTATGTCAGGCAGCGCGCTGGAAGACATTAATTTGCTTCTCGCCGCCGCCCTGTGTGAGGAGGTGTGAAAATATCCTCCCCGCTTTTGATTTTCGTCGATCTCTAATCTGCCGACACAGGCCCGTACCCTTTCCATACGGGCGGCGCAAGAACATAACGATCCGGCGAGAACGGAATGGGCGACCAAAACTTTCGTTCCTTTGGGTATTTTCGGTTGCTTCCGAAGAGTGCCCAAAGCATCAGCAGCAGTAGGGAAACATAACAGAGAGGAACGGACAAGCGTACCGAAACAAAGTCCAACAGGCTGCGAGGGTAAAAGGTGAGAACGCTAAAGGAGCGATCTTTGGTAAGCGTCTTGCAAGTGGACGGCAAAAAAGGCAGCGCTTCATCGAACCGATCGATCGGCGGCTCGCTAATTACAGGGCAGCGAATGCCCTCCTCGCTTCCCTTCCTGATCTACGTATCTTCACCGTACGCGTGATCGCCGTACGGCTTCGTCTTCCCTCCAACCCAACGGGTCAACCAGTGCGGGATGGGTTTTTGATGAAAAGTGCATCCCTACTGACAGGTTTCACACCGGTTTCCCCAAATATTCCATTCGCTAAGACACTGGGATGCGCGTGGACCCAGAGCCGTTCATTCATCGGGACCAACGGTTTGAAGCCAAAGCAGCACACCGGCATCGATTTATGATCGTGTGAAATTAACCGCCCCTCCGTCCGCCTGGAGCAGCGCAGATCCTTCCGGGTGCAGAATCTTTTCGCTTGCCTCAACCATCAAGCTCTGACTGCAACACTGACCCAGAAGCCAAACGCACGGCACGAACGCAAACCAATCCAGGCCCTTTTCGCAACTCACTTGCCCGTGGTTCGATTAGATTTGATCCGTTTATAATTTTCCTCAATCGATCGGTATCGCAAAACACTCCGGGCAGCGAGATTGGGCAGCGAGATTATTAAAAAGAAATTAGGCCCTAACACACTTGCCGCTCGGAACGGTGTTTGTTGCACGTTCAGTTTGATGCCTCTCGGATTCCCGCACCTTCGCACCAGAAGCCAATAATTTCCGAGATCGAAGATTACCGAGATCAAGATCGGAGCGAAGCTTTCGTTTGCTCTAGGATTTCCCTTTTTTTGTTTTGTAGTTTTTTCACCGTCACCTCCCATTTTCCGATCGTTGGGCCAATCGATTTCTTTCCCATTTGGTTTCGGGGATAGTTTTCTCATAGGAAGATCACTGTTATTACCCTAACAATTAAGTTTTTTTTTCTTTCTTTCCGATGACCAATTCCGTATGAGTGTCCCAGTTTTGGCTGTTTCTGCAAAAGGTGTTTTTAAGGATGGGTAAATTAATGCCATGTTTATACTCGACTTATCTTAAGATTATGATCTATAGATGTGTTTCGTTTTAATAGTTGTTTGGAAATGGTAAAATAAATATGAATGAATTGGATTCGACTAATTGCTGCTCAATATTGTTTACCATTGCTCAGCAGTTTTGTAATTTAAGTATTGTTTTATGTTTCCCTTAGATTGTTCATTTGGAAGCCTTGGGTAAAACTATAAAAAGTGTGACAAATGGTATTAATTATTTCTCATGTTAGCTATTGTTGGAAACAAGCCTGTCAACTGAGATGACGTTTTGTGCATGTGCAATGATATTAGAAGGGTAAAAGGTACAAAAATAACGTGCAAATTCGAATTGTTCGCTTATTTTTTAGTTAGAGCGCCTGTTTCTAGCATACATTGTTTTTCAATTAGTGTTTCAGGTTTTATGCATCGAAAAAGCTCATGGTAATGCCTTTGTAAATTTAAAGCTCGGTCTCAATATAAGTAAGTAGGCTAAAATTTAACGCTCTCGACATATTACATATCAACTACTGAATATCAGAATAAGTGAAACTAAAAAAAATGGTTCTTTCTATTTAGTTTTAAGCTAATGCTTATAAGCTTAAACATTACACAACAACCATCTAAGACAACACTTTAAAAAAGGAATAACTGCTTTTTTGGTCTAGCCCAAATAACAAGAATGTGGTTGGACATTTAGGGGTTGAAGCCGAAAGAATATCCCAAATAGTCAGCTCGTACTTTATAGCTGATTTAGGGCTGTTTAACGTAAAATCGTTCCGATGTCGTACTTTGTGGCTGATTAAGAGATAGACGGTACTTTGCGGAACTATGGAGCTTTTTAACAGGCACATGGTACTCTTTGGAACTTTGCGGTTGATTAACACTATGTGTAGGGTTCATGATGGAACTTTAAGGTTTGTTAAGAACGTGTACCGAACTTGGTGGAACTTCATAGCTTTTTAATGCATGACATCGGTACAAGGTGGGTCTTGTCAAAGTGTCAAAGACAGACGCCGCCAATCATCTCATTGCTGCTGTACAAGTTAGATTAGTTCTTTGAAGAAGGGATTTTGAAGGAAGTGATTGTACAGTAAATTGTGATACGTTTCGTGTAATTTATGAATATTAAGGATTTAAAAATATACACATGTACACACACAAAACAAATCCTGTTGTTTATTTCATCGATGACGCTTGCTTGAAAATAAAACACAAAGAAAAATAATCCCCGGCACCGTAGCTTAAGGAAGCTGCTTAGGCGCTATTTAGAAGGACCGCCTGAAACTTTGATGCTGTTTATCTACTGCAAAAGGCGAATTAGAGCAGCGATCTTTAGCGTGCCAAAATGAGCTGTTTAAGCAATTCTGGCTATTTGGGATGTAGCTAAAGATTTAAAAAAATTGAAAAAGGAAAGATTTTAAATATTATATTAAAACGACCTGAAACCACATTCGTATTCCGATTTGCACCACAATAGTTATGCAGTTTTTGCTTCCTCGATTCAAATATTATGTACGAGTCGTTCTAGAGTCCTAAGTATGAGTTAAGTACATGATCTAGAGGCAGATTTGCCCCGAGATAGGAAAAGTATATAGAGAGTAATACATCTAGTCAAATATCCTAGTATGTTTCTATACCTACGTCAGCTTAATATTTAGCGATACGTGCCTAATTAGGTACCAATCTACAGTGAGATCTACAAATCTGAATTTTCATTTGTTTTCTTACTTTGATGTTCTGAATTGAACTAAATTGTCTTGCTTTAGCCAAATTACACTTGGTTATCTATCTAACTGAGTGGGGTTTCAAAATGATGTAGCAAGCTGCAACTAAAACTGCTTTAGACATTTAATTTCCAAAGATGTAAACATATAGTTTAAATTGCCTACGAACAATCACACGGAATAGTGTCAAGCAAAACCAGCAAGCTGAAATTGGTTTGCTGATTGTATAGTTTGCTGTCTAATTGACTCACAACTGATTATGTGATTCAGAACAAAACGCCAACAAAGCAACGGATGAAAGAAATCTTCTTGAGCTGATACTGGTTGCAGCACTGTTGCTGTTATAAATGACTGAAACGATAGACCGTGTCATATTTGACTTTTTTCAAGAGAGCATATTAGATGCTCTACAATAGCACATTTTTTACTTGATTGGCAGCTAACGCACCAGTTAAAGGCTGTATTGTTGCGTATGAAATGTAATCATTACTAAAGTTATTGATTATTCATTGAAGAAATTACTGATTAGTGCACCTGGGACGGCAAATGTCACAACTGACTAGATAAATTACGCTCTAAAGTGTTTATTTTTAAATCTAATTAAACATCAAATGACAGCCTGTCACGAACAGAGGCCGTGTCGCTGTCCGCCTCAAACGGTAAGCATCCGTACCTCTCCGCAGCAAATGATAAGTAATTTATTAGAAAAATTTCTTCCCGCCATGATTGAGTAAGTCAATTACGGGGACAACGGGTTTTTTTTTTGCTGCTTGTGCATCACCTGCATCGTCATCGCCATCCACTGCAACCTTACTAAGTAACCGGTGTGAAGTCGATAGTTGCAATTTGGTGTTGGTGTGGTGTTGCAAGCAACTTGTTTGGCAACTTGTTTTTTTTTTTTTTTGCAACCACCAACAAAGCGGTGCGTGCGGTACATCTTGGCACATTATTTTTCTCACACCCATTGGCCGTGCGAGCCCGGTAGCTGCCACGTCAACCCTGCTGCTAACTAAATGGACGAGTGTGTGAGTGCCGGAACAGGCAAACCTTTGTGAGCGGATAATTACTGAATCTAAAGCCGATGGAAGGTCCTTGCACACTGAATTACTCTTGCGCACGAAGGGACGACGTGTTGATGATATTCAATCAGGCTTCCTGTGCGCATTGGATGTGAACGAACGGCAGAAACTCGTTTGTCTCTGAGAGTAGTGGCTCACGGCAGGAATTCAACTTTTAGCGCCCTTGCTGCTGGGGCCAAGTTAAGCTTTTCCTTGGATAAAGTCATTACTCACTCATCAGCCGGACCCGGTCTGGCGCGCTCGCCCCGAGGGCGTTTTCGTGTACAAATATTAATATTAAATCAACATTCGATCCCATTGTCCGTGTTCTCCAAATTGGTTTATCACACCATCACAACACTATATCGATCGAAACGAGACAGCACGATACGGAAAAGAATAAAAACGGCCCAAAAAAGCTGTTCGGGTACCATTGTAATGTATCGGAATGGTGTCACGCCACCACAGTGTGGTAAATATTTGCCTTATCAGCAGTGTTTTGGTGTTTTTCGGTCGGCGTTTTGGGAAAACACCGACACATTCGTTCCGCACCGTCGTCTCTGGCGTCTCACTGTGCTGTTCTTCTTTTCTCTTCTCTTGCTCACTCTTTCACTCTCTCTCCCTGAGGGGTGTCAGTTCATCCTTTCGAGATTCCTGCTGAAAATTGTTGCCAAACAAATGCCTTTCGGCCGTTTACGGTGTTTTTGTTTTATTGAACCAAGATTCAAGGTTTTACCGAGGAGAAAACGACGTAAGATTCAGCGCTGCTGGAGACAGTACACCTGAGGAGGGTGTCCAGTTGGAGATGCTGTTTTCTAGACGAATTGCCAAATGAAGGACAATTTTAAGGACTTATGCATAAAAAAAGGATTTTTTGAGTGTTTTTGGTGCAAATTTCATACAAAACATCAAGCACTAGAACAGAGACTTGTGAAGAGGAAACTCCCGGAGTTGCTGGTTGCGAATAGAAAAATAAACCTTATAAATGCTCCAGGCTTTCAAACGGATCAGCAATAAAACAAACATCCAAACCAACACTAACTCGCCAAAAAAAAAAACCAACGACAAGCTGCTGCAAACGACTTCAAAATGTGAATAACGTTCACTACCATCCCGGTCGACTGCCCCGCACCGCACCCGGAGCTGACGAGTTAAACTAATGAAGAAAATGAGTCCTTTCGCGACCCCGCCACATGTGGCACTCTGCAGAACCCCCGTCCATCTCTCCGCCAAACTGGAACCGGCCAGTGGTGAAAGGGCGACAAAATGACATCCAAAACGAGCTCGAGAAAAACGTGGAGAAACGCGGGGGGGGCGCGCGAGACAGGATGAGAAATAAATTGCTTTTTAAGCAACCCACAGCATTGCGTGCGAAGGTCCTTTCACAAATTGTCTTCTGTTGGGAGTGTGTGAGTGCGTGTGTGTGTGTGTTTGCTGAGATGTTGTTTCTCCGAAAATCCATCTCGTTTCCTCTTCCTTTCTTTGGAGTGCCACAGCTCACGCAAAGCGAAAGGAAGTCAGAGTAGCGCAAGTGAAAAAAGGAAGGAAAACTGGTTTGAAGCGCTACCACCCTTGCAAAGAAACACTCATCCACCGTGAGAGGAGAAAGAAAGCCAGCTCAAAATCAACAGTGAGCGCAACACGTGAGAGCCTTCGCATCCATCGCTCACTATGGCGCTATTGCAACGGCAAGCAAGCGCGCTCAGTGGGCGGAGCTATCTGCCATCGACCAAACCGGTTTTCCGTGTGCAGTGTAAGGGCTTGGCTTTTGGGTCTTTTCTTTCGCACCCTATTTTTCCCTTGTGCTTCGTACGGTGTGTTTCCCCTTCTGTCGCAGTGTACTTGTGTTGCTGCTTGTCTGTGTGTGTGTGTGTGTATGTGTAGTTGTTGCTCGACCCAAAGCAGCCAACGGTTGGAATGGTTCGGCGATGATGAATGAAATTTAGTTCCAAACTAGTTGTCAGTCCGTTCAGTACGCGCAGTCCTCTCGAGCGGTGGGTTTCGTGTGTTTCTGCCCAGCTCCGTTTCCTTTCCTTGCTACGTCTTGCGCTGTTTGCGTGTGTTTGTGAGCGTCTGTGTGCAAGAGAGTGTGTAGTTGCATTTTCCTGTGTGTTGCACTAACGTCGGTCGGAGACGGAACGGAGTCAATTCGGAAGTCACAGTCTTGGAAAACGGTCGAACGTATCGGAACGCGAAAAACGAAAACAGTCTTAAGGCAAGGGATCAACTTGAACGGTTCAAGAACGAAGCTATGCACATGTAAAGTGAAAAACGAACACAAAGCTCTCTCTATAAGAGCTTTAAGTTTTGCTTGTGTTGAATAAAGAAAAACCTGCAGTGCTTTGGTGAGTTGTGAAAAATCAAAAACGCTGTGCTCATGATAGGAAGAAAAAGTGTAAAGTGATTCATTTTAAAAGAAGCTACCGACTCCTGCTAGTGTTTCTACCTGAGTTTGATAATCATTGTTGTTGGGCAAAGCAAAGGGCAAACAAATATTGCAAAACTATTCGAAACTGCGCGGCACGGGCACGAGCTCACCGTGAACGAATCTTGGAGGAGGATGCTTCTGGAGGCGGCCCACGGCAACAATCACAACCCGCACCACCACCATCCCCATCTGCTGCAGCAGCCCGTGCCTCATCCGCCCCACCACCACCACCACCACCCACTGCATCCACAGCATCCGCATTCGCAGGCGGCAGCAATGGTGGCGGCGGTGCAGGCGGCGGCCGCCCTAACCGCGGTCAAAAGTGCGACCAACTTCTCGATCGCGGCCATCATGGCACAAGGAAACAATAACGCCAACGGGAACAACAACAACAACAACAACAATGTCATCGTTGGTAGCAATCCGGGCGGCAACAGTGGCTCAGCAACACCGCCGGCCAACACACGGCTCGAGGAGAGCAATTATCGTAAGTTTATTTGCCTTCTTAGCACCGTTTTATTGCGTCCTTTTTGCGGATTGAAGAAATGGGAAAAAATAACACCCAATGTATTAGGAATGACTGCGATTTGTTGGGTTGCTTTTGGAAAACAAGTAATAATGGTCTTTCGGTTCTTTCAAGTGGGTTTTATCGCCCCGTTGTAAAGACAATACATCGATACGCACTAGCCGTCGGTACTTTGTCAGCGGTTGGGGCGCGTGGCAGAGAAAAGCTTTTGGTGCGCTTGGTTGTAATGATTTGCATATCATTACATTTGTTGTGAAGCGAAATAAGAAACAAAGCAATCTCAAGCATTTTTAAATTGTTCTTAAATTATAAACGCCCGCTTGTTACTGCAAGGCATTTTTGAAGGACAATAATTGGGCAATTAAACTAAAAAATAAGTTATAGATTCATTTTTATCGTAATTGAATCTAAAGCAACTGTTTCCTAAGACAACATAAGAAGAATTTAAAATTTCTCTTGCATCTTTTCATTATTTGTTAAGAAAATCAGTTGATCAAACAACGAACTAATAAAAGATTATTTAAATTAGTTAAAAACGATAACAGTTTGAACATAATATTTAAAGGCAATTTGAGCTTTTTCTTTTATGAAAATGTAATTACGGGAATTTACAAAAGTCAAATCTAAACTATAGAAACAAACAAATAAGAACATTGATTATTTGAAAATAAAAATTATTTGGTAAATCGCTTTGTAGTTCTATAAAATTCATTTTAAATACATTTTTGCATTCACTTTCATGTAAAATGCTAATAATCTGTAAAAAACATGATTAGGCTCATTATCACAACATGGTCAGACATATTATCCTGAGTTTAAGCATTGCAAACATTATCGAATTATTAATTATTCAAAACATGGTTCATTGAGTGTATAAAACAGCGAAACACGGTTGTTATTCTCCTTATTCCATTTTATTGTACGAATGATAATCAATTTGTCATGACACATGTACAAATAAATTTAAAAACGCAATATTCCTCTCCCAATTTGTGCCAATCACAGGATCAAAATTCCAAAACCTTCCTGTAAATTAATGCTCTTGTATCATTATGTCAATGTTTATCTACGGTTCCTATCCAAACACGCTCACATAAAAGTAGGAAACCAAACGGCAGATATATCGCTCTATCTGCCACTCTTTACTCCAAAGCTAGATGCGATCCGATTACACCGCCCCAATCACGCGGTATTCTATTTCAATTCCCCAAAGTCGTAGTTCAGGAGATCGTCCAACACGATTTGCTCGCCGTTACGATCGTTCTAATCGGTTTTCGATCGCTTCCAAATATATACATCACAACGATCTAACCCGTGTTTTCCCCCTTCCTGTTCTAACCCACACAAACACGTACAGGTCCACGGTCACGCACCCCGGAACGTTCGTCCGAGGCGGCCGAGGAGGAAATCAACGTCAACGTGGAAGATTGTAGCGATTCCGAGGAGAGCACGGAGCAGCCACGGGAAACACATTCGCGGACTGCTTCCACACCGGCCAGCGTATCCGACGAGGATCGCCTATCGCCCGAGATTGCACAGGTAAGGAAACCCTTAATATGTCGCTCGAAAAAGCTGTTGGATCACTCACGAATCAAGGGCGTGGAATTAACTTTGCGATTGTTTGTCGTTTCTCTATTTTTGCCACTGAAACAGAAAGCACCAAAAATTGTTGGTTCGTGCAATTCGGACGATCTGCGACCGGTGCAGTGCCATCTCGAAACGAAGGAGCTGTGGGACAAGTTCAACGAGCTCGGCACGGAAATGATCATCACCAAGACGGGAAGGTAAGCTATTGGCAACAAATAATTACATTTCTACATTTTATCACAGACATTGATGCCAAAGGCAGGATTGGCAGTAGTCATTAAACTTTATTTTAATTTCCCCCTTTTTATCGTTTTCCTCCCCTTTTCTTTAGACGCATGTTCCCAACCGTACGCGTATCGTTCTCCGGTCCAATGCGCCATCAGACGGCGGCCGATCGGTACGCCGTACTGCTCGATATCATTCCGCTCGATAACCGGCGCTACCGTTACGCGTACCACCGCTCCGCCTGGCTGGTGGCGGGCAAGGCCGACCCACCGCCGCCCGCCCGCCTCTACTCCCATCCGGACACTCCGCTCGGGCCCGATGCGCTGCGGCGGCAGGTGATCTCGTTCGAGAAGATCAAGCTCACCAACAACGAGATGGACAAGACGGGCCAGATCGTGCTGAACTCGATGCATCGCTACCAGCCCCGCATCCATCTGGTGCGCATCGGACCGAACCAGTCCGTACCAACCAGCCCGGCCGAGCTGCAGGAGCTCGATCACAAGACGTTCGTCTTTCCCGAGACGATCTTTACGGCTGTGACGGCGTACCAGAACCAGCTCATTACGAAGCTGAAGATCGACTCGAACCCGTTCGCCAAGGGTTTCCGCGATTCGTCCCGGCTGAATGACTTCGATCGGTAAGTTCTCGCTCTAGAGGAGCATTGAGGAGTCTCCCTGTTTTTCCGGATATTAATAGCATTCCTCCTTTTTCTCCCCTTTTCTCTTCTCAAACAGTGATCCAATGGAATCGTTCCTACTAGAGCAGCATCTCCGATCTCCACTCCGGCTGTTCCCCGACCAGGTAATGGCCCAGCTGGGCGGAGCCGGTGGTCCACCCTCGATGCAATCGAACGACCCTTCCGTCCTGCTGGAGAAGGCTCGTCAGCAGCTCCATCTGTGGGGCAACCCTTCGGCCGCCTACAGTGAGCTGATGCTGCAGCAGCTCTACCACCAGCGGCCCAACTTCGGACTGAACTTTGGGCCACTGTGGCAAAGCCAGTGGCCGACCCAGCTGCCACCCGGCTTCCTGCCCAACGTAGCGCCGCCGCCGGCACACACACCGGCCATGCAGGGCGTTGCGGCGGCCGCTGCTGCCGCTGCCGCCGCTGCTGCCGCCGCTGCCAACTCCGGCAATGGTGGTGGTGGTGGTGGTTCCAGTTCCTCGTCCCCTTCGGCAGCGCCTCCATCGGGACCGTCGGTTTCGCCGGAAGTGCGGCCGAAATCGTTCGCCCGCTTCACACCGTACCAGATTCCGCAGCATCCTGGTTCGCCTGCACCACCCGGCCCGCCCGGCCATCCGCACCATTCGCCTGCAGCACGGTCCGGTTCGCCCGGCTCGTCTCGATCTCCTTCACACTAAAAGAACACCCCCGGCCGGTATCGGTGCATGTACGTGCGTGTGTATGAGTGTGTGTGTGTGTGTGTGTGAATGTGTGTTTATAGCTTTTTTGTTGATCTCGGCGGACAGGGAAGCTAGAAACCACACGCAATTCGTGATAGTGTCCGGGGAGCGCATCCCGCGGCAAGTGTATTAGTATTAGTGTGCACACTAGAGAGGCTTCAGTTGAGTTTTAGTGAGTTCGTTTATAGTGGTTGTTTATTGTAATTATTAGTTTCTCAATAGCGCATAGCCGTACCGACCTAACCTAATCGACACGTAGCCAATGTTAATCGTCATTCGCGCCAGGATCGTTTTGTTTCCTACGTTCCCCCCCACACGACACTACCCCGATTCACCCGAGCCCCTTCGCAACGAGAGCAAGACGAGCAAGAGTGTGTGGAAAAGATGACTTTTCTTGCCTTCCGAGTCTGAATTGGTGTGAGGGATTTGTTCGGGTTCGGGTAATTGTAGTCAAATGATACTGTAAATACTGTCCTATCCTTCTGTACATATACAACACTGGTGCACGTTTCGGCGCAGCCCGCAAATCTCAAATCATACGGAAAAATAAAAATCATTATTTAAAAATCATAGCCAATAGAAAGATGCAATGTGTTCTGTGTATTTTTTCTCCCCCTCTCTCTGAAAAGTATTTAAAAGAAGTTAATTTTTGTTTCAGTCTTAAAAATGGTCGTTCGGTTGTCTTCTAATGAATCTGCTTGTTCGAGTTGATAGCCAAAGAATCATTACGCCAATTGTTATTATTTTGTGCTTTTCTACCATGTCCGGTCTTGTAATAAAGGTTATAATTCTTTAATATAGTTGAATCAACTTTCTTCATACGATTTACATATATACATATTTTAGTGACTCAAAGCAAAGAGGTTTATTCAAATAGTATATTAATCAGACTAGAAGGTGAAATATTCAACCATATGAACGTTTATATGATTTATACATCATACAAAATATTCCAGATGAGCTATATTTTTCTTTTTATCTATTCATCCTTCTAATTCTATTATTTTTTTTCCCCCTAAAACATGTGCGGATGTGTTTTCTTTCCTTCACACATTTCAATAACATACATCCAAAACATTCCTAATTGAAATGTTGATAAATCTAGACGAGACGTCAAGAATGGGACACTCTTGAACCGCGAGTTTATTAGTTAAAAAGTCTAAAAATACTTTCAAGATACAAAGTGTATCACATTTATTAAATCGATAACTCTGCAAAAATAGAACTACAATCAGTTATAAATGTGACACTCAAGAACTGTCTGAGAGCCACAACAAACAGCCTCAAATAAAGAAAAATTGAGCTCTTTTAGTTGAATTGTAGCAGAGTTCATTTACAAAAAGAAATATACATTTCGATGTAAGAAAAATGGTTTTCAACAGTCAGCTTTTCAAATTGACTTGAAAAATGTTCTACCAAGGAATCTAACACTACTTTTAAGATGTGTGGAATCTGAAAATAGCCTCTGAGTCTGAAAACTAAACAATACTGCAAGTCGATTATTCAGATTAAGAGTCAGAAACGTGCGTCGTGTATTTGATGCCTAATAGTTTTACTCGTTTATCTCACGCAGTGGCAGCAAGATGATACAATTGGACGATAATCGATTCTTGCCTAACCTGTTACTCTCTAAGTAGGGTTAACTATTTGGTTACATGTTACAATGAAACCTAATATGTATAAAACCCGTCCCATGGTCCCGTGGAATAGTCTTCAGCTCGTACAACTCCATGCCCATCATGCGTTCAAACTTAGAATAGATCGTCTCCCCGTAGCAAGGATTGACTATCCTATCCGACTGTGTGGTAATGAATTAAGTCTCGAAAGCATGTACAGGCTGGCATGTCCGCGTAGAACGTTACGCCAGATAGAAGAAAAAGATGTATAAAACCGACATAACCGGGTAAACAAGAATAAAAAGAATAACAATAAAATTGAAAATAATAACTCGTATGAATCAAAATCGGTGTTTTAGATCAAACAGCCACTGTTAACAGTCGCAATTAAAATCTTTAATTTGAATACAAAATTCCCCCAAATTTGATAGACGAAGTCGTATCGAAATAGAACGATGATGGCATCATAATGGAGTGATACGAACCTGTGGCTTTGTTCAACCAATACACAAGTTTGTAATGTGAAATTGCTCAAAAATGCTGCATAAAGCATGGGATTGACTCTTGCAAAGAGACGAGCTTTTCAATGAATTCTGAAATTAGAATACCTAAAACTGCCTACAGGAAAACATGAACACAATCAAGTTTGTTTCTATTTAATTCTGATAAAAAAAAATCAGGCCTCATACCTCTAATACAGCTTGCTAATCAAGTGCATCAGTTCGATTCATTTAGTCCCTTTAATTTATTTTTAAATTATCCTCAATGACAATTTTACTTCCACTATCACCTCTACCTTTGTAATAATCTAAATACCTCAAGTATAGTTTTGGAAGATTTGTTCACCTTATTCAAAGAACTTTTATACCTGAGTGAAAAAAAACAAACAAACAAATTTGTGTTATTTTAGCTTTCGTCACAAAGCCACGACGATGAAACATCTGATGCCCGTTAGGGATTTCTCAAGGCAATTCCATAAACCATTAGCTTTTGGGAATGCAAACGGTTTATTATTATTGCGTTCTTCGCCTTTTCCCTCGATTGCTTTATCACCCACTGAGCTTCTGAGCAATTTACAAATTAACTTCAACTTCGTGTTTTGTAGCCAAAACGCTTTGCCGGGTACCGTAGGATTTTGTTTACACGACTAATTCCAGCCCCCATATAGGCATCAGCTACCTTGTTGCTTAAATGATCGACATTAGAGTTAGGCCTTCGTCGTGCACAATAAGTCAAGGCTCGCAAAGGAAAGCAAGGTAAAGCTAGCAGTGCGTGTGGATCGTGGCATCTCGCTCTCTCTCTCTCTCTCTCTCTTTCTGTCTCCTTAATTCTGGAATGGAAGGTTTTATTTCCATCAGGGACAAACCATTCCCCGTCCGTGTCCTTGCATTGTCCCGGCCTTGACGGCTAAGCGCAAGAAGCGTTCCTTCCCAACTATCACCACACAGCATTACTTTCCACGCGAAAGCAGATAACACCGAAACCGAAAAGAGACATTAATTTTGAAAAACTCTCGCCATTTCGGAGCAACCTGTCATTTCGGCCCGCGCTGCTAAACCTTCCCATAAAACTCGCCCACGGTGGCACGTGGCACAGCCTTGCCGGTCTTGTTCCTCGGCTCGTGGACGCTTTTATGGCACCCATCATGGAGACACACCATAACAACGAGAATATCCTTCGGGCCCATTTCTACGACAATACTCCCGAGGATACGCGTTTGCGAGCGTGCGGGACAGCTATGTATGTATCTGTCCTCCGTTGCCGGGGAAATAATTCCGATTCGATGCACCTTTCCTCGGAGCGTGGTAACCTTCCGCCTTGAAGCTGCGTGTACGCCTGCTGCTCGGGCTGGTGGGTCCATTTCGTCAGGGTCGCATCACCGAGTGTGTCGGTTTGCAGGGGGCTTTCGTGCAAATTTCCACTCGTCGCGGGTGTGCCCGGGAAGCCTGGCCGCTATCCACAGTTTGTCTGGTCACGTGTCGACCTCGGCCCGATCGGCCTTGCCAATTTATCGTGCTTATGATTTTAGCGTGAAGTAGTTTAGTTGGTTGGTGTTCGCCCAGTGAGATAATTGGCCGGGCGTTGCCCTTGCCCGTGCCAGTGCGTACGCTCGAGGATGCATCCTTTTTAGGGGGTTCAAGCGTGCGACACATTACTCGTTGCCGGGTGGGGCTTGAAGGTTGTGCAGAAGAATGAAACGATCATCATTATCGTCATCATCATCGTCACCACCAGCATCGTCATGGTCGTGATCAAGGTGATGTACATTCGGCGCGGGGTGATGTGTCATCTAGTGCGGTAGATAAACGCTTGGCGGGGATGATGTTCCCGTCTCTGAAGATGATTTCAACATGTCAATGGTTTTAAAAAACTAGAATAACTTAAGTTCTTCCAAAAATAATACTCATTACTCTATGAAAATAGTTTGGAAAAGGTATACTTTTTACATTGAATTCTCCTGAAATTGGATTTTATAACACTTATATTGCATATTAAACTTTAATAAATTGTCATACATTTGCCATCTTTTTCACTCTTTATTCCAAAAAAATCAGATTGAAAGGTTCGTCCCGCGATGCCAATTTTCAAAGCTTCTGTTTCACTGAAGTGCTGATTCTCATAAATTTCGCTAGTGCCTCTACGCTGCAGTGTTTCGCGCTTTTCCGACATTAGGTTTGGAAAATGCTCTATCGTATCATTTCACCCTAAAAGCGCAGCTAGGAAGACTTTACGTTCGGCCACCACTCCAGATATCACTACACATGCAATGCCCCAATAAGACCAACGAGCAAAATAAGGCCACCACGACGCCACATTGTGAAACGACATTGCAAATTCTTCGCCGGGATCGCCACTGGGACCGCACAAACGAGGGATGCAGTTTTATGATGACGTGGCGAGCCCGATACCACGGTCCACCGAAACCCAACGGCCGGCTGACGTGCGGCTGGCGAATAGGCAATTGCTTCGCTTGTCGTCGCGACACCAGCAAAGCATCGAGCAGAGAAATTGCGTCGACAATGCGTAAAAGGCACCGGAATTGCGCCCAGATCACGCGGGAAAGGACAATTTATCTAGGATGTTAGAAGTGTGGGAGGTGTTTTTTTTTGTTTTGCTCTATCGTGTCTCCCGTTGAAATGCCGTTGAATTTGCTGAAATTGAGATTTTATCGTGCGTCGTATTTGGCGCCCGCTCGCCCTTTTTGACAAAGGCCGCTTGTATCTTGTACGGTGTCGCGAGACTGTTGTTGGCCGAAAGTTGCCCGTGGTGGTGTGACGTCGCTGGGTCGCGGTTCGGTAAGTGCATTTTAGCACCCGACAAGCAAATTGGATGGTATGAGGTGACAAAATTTCGGCGGGCCTGTTCGATGCAGCGTACGAGGCCGTACGCAACGCCGGTCCGCTGAATGTGCGTTTGGCGGAGTGATGCTAAGAACTGTGCTGTAGTGTGAACACATTGACGAGGAAAACTATCCTCAGCATTTGCCAGTCGCTGACGGCGTGCGTTAATGTGGAAAGATGGTGATAGTGATTTAATAAAGAATGGACGAGGATATGCCGTGAAGGGATTTTATGTGAAAATGTTGAACATTTTAAAGTAAATTGAAGAAAGTCATATTCAATTACATGTCCTTTGTTCTATTCTTCTTTTAAACTGTTTCTTTTATTTAGTCTATTTAGTACCTAAAATGGTTTATTGTCTTCTTTCACTATTTGTAGGATTTCATTTATAAACAATTTTTAAATTTGTTTTTTTTTGTATTTTATAACATAATTATTGTTTAACATATATTTACTTTAACTTCTTTCAATTTGAAAAGGGGCTATATATGTCATTTTTACAAGAATTTTAAATACTTAATTTACTTGCAGTTGAAAATGTCTATATTTTTTTTAGTTCAAAATGTCTTTTGATGTCAAGTTCAGTTAAGTCCAATGTTAGCATGCGCTTGTAAAAACTTAAAAAAAATTTGTAGGTTAATCTGATCAAGATGACTTATTAAATAATTCATAATACATTAAAATAAAAGTATAATAAAATTGTAATATATTTTCCATACTTTGTCTGATCTAATTTAATTTGTGATTATTGATATTGTCTCGTCCTGTTTCGTCATCTCAGTTTTTGTGTTGTGAAAACCAGAAATGATTAGAGATAAAATTAGTTCTGCTTGTGTTTTCAAAACTTCGTTTAACAACAAAGCCAAAAAAACAACAATTCCAACACTGAATAATCAGCGTAAAAAAGGTTTAAAGAAACCATGTCTTGGCACTTCTTTAATCACATCACAATAATTTATGTATTAAATAATGCAATTATCTCTAAAACTAGTCATTGTCATCACATGATTAGAACACAAATTAGATGGTACCGTAATCATAGTAAAGAATAAAGACATTTTTATTACTGTTTGATTCTGAATAGCTTACTTAAACACTAGCATGTACCGCCGTAAGAGATTCAATAAACAATTGAAATAAAAACGATAACCCAACAATTAATCCACATCAAGTGGCCCACCGCCAACCGCGCAACGAGCGCGCCTGTTTCGTATTCTATTTTTCGCCCCATCAACAATGATGATAAAGCAAACATACACAGCAGCAGCGGCATCACACATGCGGATATATTGCGCACAGCAGCCCCGTCCTCACAAAAGCCGCCAACCGGCGCAAATGGAATGAAACATAAAATCAAGCATTTTACCAAGCACGGAAAAGCCAAAAATCACACCCAAAACTCGACGGGACGCCGTGGTACCCCTCAGGGGTATAAGGGCTTGCCCAACCACCACCACCATCACCTCCGAGTCGTAACAAGCGTGAAATGATACCAGCGTATCGCAAGGGAAGGGGCAGCAAATACAATGAAAAGGACGCAATTCGAAAACACCCTTCAACGGGCCCTGGCGGTGTGGCAATGTTGTATGGGTGAAGATTGAGCACGAGCAGAATCCCTCACGGTGCGGAAAAGATTCCCTCGTTGGTAATGGAAAGGAAGGTACCGGCAGTGCGAGCGAAAGCGGGTGTGTGTGTGCACTAGCATTGCAGGAAAAATGAACCCAAGAAACATCCGAACGGAAAGCGATAAATTATATCAATTTAGCTAATGTCTAACACTTGTTCTGCGAGGATTAAGCGGTAAAGTGGCACTTCGTAATTGAGCTCGATTTCTTTTTGTTCGATCCCATGCACAGTGTGCCGCCGCTCTGTACGAAGGGGGAATGATTGTTTTCCTTTTGTCATACCCGTTCCCTTCCACCGTGAATTGATAGGGCATGCTTGGGTATGTATGTACGCGTGTGTGTGTGTGTGTGTTTGTGTGTTTAAATCTATATTTGAGCACAAGAAACGCCGCCGCCTGTGCTCGATGTTTTTCCGCGCGAGATGACGGGCGCTGCTTGGCGCTGTTCTCTCCCGGGGGAGAGAAAAGTTTTCCAATCGCGGAATCGATTTTTGCACAATTTTCCCACCACTCTCTTCCGGTGCGGTGGGATGTAGCGACGCAATTTGATGGGAACCGATCAGTGGCGGCACTCGGGCACCGTCCCGCGGGAGGACCGACGGGCTAGTGTACAGGGGAACAACAGGGGAAACCGGGAATCAATTGATACGCTGCTGGGCGCGGTACATTTGTCGTCGGGCGGAAGAGATTGATTTATCGGCTGGTGAAGCAGAATGGACAGGTTGTCTATTGTGCATGGGCGTATGGCGCGGTAGAGTCTTGGGAGTAATTTGTTGTAATTTAAGTATGTGTGTGTGGGTTACAGTTGGTCTTATTTTTTGGCTAGACCGTGAGAAATCATAAAGAAGTGGTTCATTTTTTAAGGGAAAATTTGTATTATCTTTTCCCTAGACAGGTTCTATGAGGTTTGTGAATTGTATTCTTATTGATTGTTGATTATTATTTTTACCTTTTTATATCATATCTCAAGAATTGAGAAAGTATGAAGATAAACACAATTGAAGCTAAGCGCCCAGATTTGGTTTGGTGTGTTACTTTACACTTGAAGGATCCATTTTTAGTTATAAATACTTTATTTTATTTGCATATGAACCGCTACTTCAATCATTCTATTTCGTGCATAGTTTTTTATTCATTCTACAATTTATTTTAGTTTATTTTCTTCCGATTAAGCAAGAACTTTTTTAAACTATTTTTGCAGTGAGTTTATGATTGGTATGCGTTTTTAAAACGTTTTGTAACACGCTCAGAAGTTGTACAATCTAAAATATTTTTTTTATATATTCAACAATTTAACAACATATTGTCTGTGCCTGTAAACATACAACTGAAAATAACGACATAGAGAGACACATTCCCACAAATGATCCGTAGGCCTGAACATAACAACAAGTTTGCAATTGAGGCTCAGAATAGTGATTTTTCTCGGAGAGTATTACTGTTTTTTTTTTAATAGTTTGACAATTTGATTCATAATTAATTATTTCGTCAACCTTTTCATTCACACGGTTGACCAATATCATAATCATAAAACCATAGGATATAACTAAACTAATCGATAGGAAGCCAAACAAAACTAAACTTGATCTTCGTTTAGCATTTTTTTTCGCAATTTTGCACTATATACAGTTCCTCCAGAAACAAATTAAACCTAAACAATCAACCAAATCACCAAACCAACCCTGTTGGCCGCTTTTGTTTTCGCTTTGTCAACCCCTTTGACCCTGGGGAAGCCCCTAACCATCGTTAACGACTCGTTTTGCACATCACGCTAACACGTAATAATTATCACGAACCTCACATTCCCGAAAAGAGGAACACAAAAAAACAACAACAACAACAAACATGCATCGATCGCAGGCCACCCTCGTCGTACCACCCACGCCGGGGATATTGGAAAAGGGCACCGGACCGACAATGGGAACATTTATTAGCCGCTGTACGACAACCAAACAAACAAACAACGCTCAGCCCGCAGTAACAGTAACGATCATCATCCGTCGTCGATCGGGGCCCCGGGGAAGCTGGGAAGAGGGGCAGCAGTAGGAATCGGAACTAGAGCGAACGAAGCGCAGCTTTTGGGAAGCCGGGGGAAGAAAACGCAAAAGAACCTAGTCGAACATGGGCAATAGTGTCACCCTGGGGTGAGAAAAAAAACATTCGCTGAACAACGGCACGGTTTTTTGAGGGCAGGCATTTGGCTCTAATTGCATATTAAGGATGGGGAATGGGAAAAAACACACACACACAGAGACACCACACTTAGTGCAAAAGAAGATCCTAAACTGAAGCAGAAGAAGGCGGGAGTAAAAAAATAGGTTGTAAAAAAAGCAAAAACCAGAGAAGTACACAAGTGCAGCCTCGAAACACGAAACCGAAACGTACCCAAATATTGTGCCCGAGATTCCCTTCATCGGCATAATTTATGCGTTCCTTTGCTACTGGAGCATGAAGAGCATGGACGGGCGAACGGGACGGGTGGATGGGCGCGTGCATCCAGCAGGACGTGTGTGTGTGTGTGTGGCCGTGTTAGAGAAATGGTGCCGCATCACCTCACCAAACGAGGCCAAAAATCTCACCCAGCTAGATGAAGAAAGGAAGAAAAAATACACGGAAAGATCAAAACAAGAACTACGACTCTACCGAAGCCGAAAAGAAACACACGAACGTGATAAAACCCGTACACGATCACGTGTTTGAGCGAGGGGCACGCTGCGCTGGGAAACGGCAATAAAGGCCTGGAACAACCAAAACAACCTATGGCAGTGTTGAAGCTGTTGAAAAACGCGATCTTATTAAAATTTTACACTCCACCGAAACGGAAATATTTATGCGGTTGCACGTCGACCCCGTCGGCATCGCGGCATGGCGCACCCCGTGCCAGCATCCGTGGAGCAGCAGCAGCAGCACCAGCCGGGAGAAATGAAAAATGGGAACTTATGCAGAGGTTAGGTGGATGTCGTTAGCATGCGAGCTTACCTCTCGGTGCAGGGTGACACACTTTTTGTGGAATTTTCGGTTTGATTAGTGCAGAATCGAGCAATAGAATCGAGCTATGTGTTATCAAAAGAACAATCTGTAAATATTTTTTAAACATAATTGACACTTTCGAAAGGAACTAGTACTTAGAAATAATGAAATATATGTCCCACTCAGAGCATTGATATTGATAATACGGCAAGTGAAATGGCGAAACGCCTGAAACGGGACACCTCCGAAAGCTAGATAACCGGTCCCGTAACAGGATACGAACGTCCTCCTATCGCCCTGAAGAAACATTCGTGGGACAGACTTTCCCGGATTTGGCTTACCGATTCCGCTTTCGCTTCGTGTGTGTCCTTGCTGGATGAGAGAGGAACAAAAAAAAAAAAGAAACACAAATGTCAAAACCATGAAGGCGTGTGCGTAGGCGTTCGCGAAACTCCAACTCAACCAACGGAAGAAACAAAAGACGGTGGGCAAGATTTATGTGAGCCGTGAGCGATGAAGCGCGATGAAGTTTGGTGTTCTTTCGCGTGTTGGTGTTGTGGCACTGTTGTATTGTTTCCTCTCTTTTTTTCTTCCTTTGCTGATTTGTGTGTTCTCCGTCACGGGTGTGCGCTTTGCTTCTGCTCCTTCGGGAATGGTATTTGCCGGTTTTGTTGCTTTTTTTTTTAAATCGTTTGACTCGTTTCTTGGTGTTGTTTGGTGAGCTCTGGGTGGAGACGATTCTTCCCGGCACGTCCCTGTCATTTGTCCCGATGTCCTTGCGGGAAGAAATATGTAGGGAAACGATCAGGTTGACGTTGGAATTTGCCTCATCATGGCGAACATTGGGACGAGAGGCTCGGGAGCAAGGGAATGTATAAGGTGAATAAGAAAAATGGAACACGTTAATCGCAAGAAAGTTGTGATAATAATTCATGGGATTATTTAAATTTTTAAAACACAAATACTACTCTTGGATAGTTTAAAAAAATAAGTGTTGAAGTATATGAAATTAGGAAATAACTAGGAACTTAAAAAGAAAAGATTTATGATAAATCTATTAAGATTTTTTTTTTGAAATTAAATAAAAACACGCTACCAGTAGTAATGTAAAACCTGGAAAATATTTTTTGAAGTGAAAGAAATTTGTAGCAAATGTTGTGACTATAAAAAAATGGAATGAATTAATAAAGAAGAAACAAGATAAATATCTAGAAAGGAAAAACATTAAACAGTAAAACTGGTAAAACAAACAGAATAATATATAAAATAAAGTTGTAAATGTAATGTTATGTTTTGGTATAAGGAGAAAATAAATATTGTCGTAGTTCACAGAACGATAAAGTTCACAGCATCTCTCTTACAAAGCATTGTGATGAAGCGCTGATGTTAATGATGAACTATCGAAAGAAATAAACCACTACCACTACCACTTCTATTCACCCGCGGAGGGATTGCTGGTGACGCGACTAGTGCTTCGTGCTCAGTTCATCACCTTCATTTACAGATTTTCAACGGATACTCATCATCTTCAACATATCCGCGACATGCCAATCCTCGGCCCGTAGAAGAAGAGCCCTCTGACCTCGGCGGCGGTGACCCCTCCGATACACTCACCGGACAGGTTGCCGCACCGTTCAGGTGGAACAAATTCCTGTAAATTGGTCCCATTTTTCAGCCTCATTCCTGGAACGAACCAGAACGAACCGAACCGAAATCGTCCATCCGCTCGATCGATCGATCGATTGAGCGTGGCAATCCATCAGGTCCGCATTTAGGTGGCTGGAAGTGCACACAAACACACACACACACACACACACACACACACGCACGCAAGACACAGCCAGAAAACATGTTACAATGCGCAACCGAAACCGAAACAAACAAACACGTCCAATCGAAACAAATTGAAAACAAACAATCGAACAAACGGAGTAATTTATTAACGCACATTTATTTCGCCCATTGGTTGGGTTGTTTTTTTCCTCTGGCTTGATCCTGGAACTGGCGCTGTTGGTGGAAAGAGATGAACACCGGCTCACCCGAAGACCTGCAGTCTGACAGATTGATAAACGTCACTCAAGCGCCTGGATGAAGAAATACAAAGGCACACACGTACATCCAACGTGTAAGGTGCGCTGGTCGATCGTTTTGAGCTCATTACTTCAGCCCAGCTTGACGAATGGCTCACATCACCAGGAAGGATGATCATGAGGATGGTCCGAAAATTGAATTTTATCAAACTCCCCGCGCATCTGCTGGTTTATTGGGACGGACCTCGCTCAACCTTCGCTGGACACCCGAACGTCTGTCAGCGGGAGGTATTACTCGCAGAGGTTCTAATCCAGAATGGTTGCTCCAGCGGACTGTCGCGCGCTACCCGTTGAAAGGTTTGAGTTTATTTTTCATCTTCATAAAGGTTTGATGAGTTCGAGTGAGGCTCAGTGTAGAAACCCCGTCTTACCCAAAGCTGTAATGAGGAATGAGTTGGTAATGAGACGGATCTGCCCGTAAGCCCGTATGCTTGGTTCTTGACGAGCTTAGACACTTTGGAGCAATAATTTAAGCTGTTTCCCTAGAATTTCGTGTTAAATATTTTTAAAGAAACCCACCGTATGAACACACTCGCTAGGTATTTATTGCACACGCACATATGAACGCATTTTGTAGGCATTTCGGAGTATTTCGGGGATGCTGTGGTGGTGGTGGTCAGTGGTTTTGCTCGAGCGCGATGAAATATCGTCACGGCGGGTGGCTTCTTTTACGACGGTTCAGTCTCGTTTGTGGCTATAGCCACTGGCATTCCAACTGGACAAAAATGCCCACGAAACCCGCTAGAAGGTGAAGCTCAGCAATCGTCATATATTTTTTGGCCATCGGTGAATTTTTGGAAAGCAAGACTCCCGTGGGTGGAACGGAATTTGAATTTTTCAAAGCATTTCAGCTATTTCTTCATGCAGAAGGGGGCGGGAGAGCAGAGCTTCGAACAGTTTCGTTTGTTTGCTCGATTATGATTAAGCAATCTGGTGGGGCGAGAATCGGTAGCTACGATTTGCGCTATCTATCACCAATCAATGATGCTGGAGGTAAAATATTTGAAAGCGATCAATTTTTCACCCAATGTGTGGTTTTCTGGGGTGTGGGACGAGTGTGGGGAGAGTTAGCGGATGGTTTGGAGTTGAACTAGTCCGTCCTGTTTGTAGCGGTGGTTTTGGAGTGGGTTTTCTTGAAGTTTGTGGTTAAATTTGTTTGGATAATGAAAAATAATGGATCGTGGAAGAAATGCAGGTCAGATCTAAATTAATGGTCGAGGGCATAGGTACTAATGTGACTTTGGATTGAGTTGATAAGAAAGAAGGGTGGATGATTTAGTACCTTGGAGTAGATTTGGAAAGGCTTTATGTTTAGTAGTAATGACTAACAAATATAGCGATCGTCTAAGCTAAACCATGTTGTCTTGTAATTTTTGAGGCTAGATTTATGATTGATATTTGATCCACTATTTTAGAAACAAAACAGTCAACTGAAACAACCGATCAATTTTTTAAGGTTACATCCTTTTTGTGAATCAGCCAAGAACAGTCCATTCAGCTTGTACATAAACTCCATTTTTATTTGATTTTTTGAAACCTCGTTTCATCCTCGTTTGCTAAAAAGAATAATTCATTTTAAGCTAATAATCGTCCATTTCCAAACATTTCTCATTTAAAAACCTACTATTGTACAAATCAAATGTTTTCATACATCAGTAGCTCATCAAAACTCCCTTTTCGCTTCATACATCATCATCATCACGGTGACATCATCTGTGCGGGACCATTTATCTTTCATCGACCTAATCGTTCAGAAATTAACTTTACGCTTCACTCACCAGCCAGTCCTCCGAAACCCAAACTGCGCAGAGTATATCAAATTTTGCTTCCAATAACCCACCATCTTTCTCTCTCTCTCTCTCTCCGTTTCTCGCACTCTGCTCGAAATAAACCCCATGAAAGCTAATTGACCTCCATCGGCGGTCACGGAGTAAGATGTCAATCCTGCGCCGAAAAAACGACAACATCCACTTAATGATGGCAGATTTAGAGACCTCCCTTTCGGTGACCTCCAGATGTTTTTCCCCCCTTGCTCCTTGTTCCCATGCCCCATGCCACTTCACTGCTGACGCACCCGAAAACGCTTCGAAAGTTTTCGCAAACGTTGGTCCGAAAAGTTGAGCCGTTTGACGCCCTGCCGTTTCCTGCAGAGCCTTGTCATCGACTACCCCGTGGAATGTCGGCGGTCACGGGGCAAACGGCTTCCCGGCGAAACTTCAACAATCAAAACCAGATGTTCGTAATGTACTAACCCCGTTCAGGGTGTTGGTGGTGGTGTTACGGATTTTCCTCACAAGCCCACAACAACAACATGATCCGAAATGCTCCTGCTCTACCCAATCTCACGCCCGACCTTGCGTACCGAAGCCAAACCAGCCTTCTCGCTTTTCCATCAACCAGCGCGGGCAGCGGACGACAATAAAATAAAATGTTGACATCGAAATTATCATTTAAATAACATCGTTCCAAATGGATCACTTCATTTCCACCGAGTCAGCAGCTAGTTTGCCCCTTTTTGATTCTGCTGACGGGACGGGACGGGCCGCTCGGGCCTTCCGATGTTCCTGAAACGCATCGATCTTTTGCGATGAAGTTTTCGCTTGGATGGTGCCCGGTTTCAGAGCAGAGGTGGAAAACGGGATGAGAAAGGTCCAGGAAAATCCTTCGATTCCCTTGGCGACAAAGTTATTTAAAAATGAATTGCTTTCGCAACTGTTTCCCTTTTTGCTTTGGTTCAAATCAGTGGTTCTTTACTCTTTCCCTCTCTTGTTCTTTCTCTTTTTCTCTCTCTTTCTCTTACATACACCAGGCTGTTCGTTTTTTATCCCCCTCTACATCTTACCAACAATCAAAAAAGGGGTAATACGATTGGTTGCTCTTTTCCTTCCCTCACTGGTACGGCGTTAAACCGGGAACCCCTTCACCGATAGGATGCTCTTGGGCCTAACGATTTTCCGCCCCGAATTCGACCACCGTTTAGCAAATAACCCTTTCCGACGGTGAGGTTGGGAAGCGTTGAAAATTTTCCCAATTCAACTTGCTACACTTGGAAACGACGACGGGACAGTGATTTGAGATTGAGAAGATGCTTGAGCAAAAAGGGACGATTGAAGGGAGAAAAAGTTTCGTTGGAGCTTGGTTAAATGGGATCGGAAGGATGGTTGGGAAAGTTGATTTAAAATTAAGCGAATGAAAAGTATGCTTAATTGTAGTGTGTAAACTTGGCAAACATTTTTAATGAAAGAGTTTTGTTCGAAAGTTTTGCGAATTGTTTGAATAAATGAGATCTATCGGTTAGTTTAGAGGCGTTCCTCACTGTTTGATCTTTTAAAAATCAGCCTCGTGCTAACATTACAACTAATCTTAAATAAATTAATTTCACTACAACTGCAATCTGGAATTAAAATAGAGAAGGTAGTATTTGATGCTTCATGAGTAAGTAAGAGGATAGACTGATCCGTTATCAAAAAGGGCTATAATCGGAGAAATCTACAGAAGAAATTGGTTTAATGAAATGAAGTTAATCATTTAAAGTAATAAAAGTTAGTTTATCTTAATTTTAAAAATATTTTTTTACTAAATCATCAACATAGGTCGTACTCAAAGCGTTAAAATCCTTTCTTTAAGTGTTATGTTTTTATTTTCCAATCAGATAATAAATGGAATCATCTATTCTAATGTTTTTCTTGTACGTTGTGAAATGATTAAGCTTCTTAATTAGTGATCTCAGAAATATGTGTTTGTGTAGTTATTTTTTTAAACTGCTAAGTTCTTACTATACTTTCTTACACTCTCTTTAAATTCGACTTCAATGAAAAATCTCTACAGCTTATCTTTGAACAGAATTTTAAATTCACCCTCGTTTTTTGTCCAAAGCAAAAGCAACAACAGACATGCGTCGGTTATGCAAACAAAGTTCTCGAAGCCCTAACACCGACAGCTCGAGATGCAATCCGACTTGTAAAACATTTATTCACACCCTATTCCCTACAATTCGCGAGGAAGACTCTTGCACACTTGCAAAAAAAAGAAAAACAGGCCAACGCCAAAGACAATGGCTGCGAAACCAATTTGTCGCTTTACTGCGCACGCCCAGGAAGACCTTCCGGCGACTCATTACTGTTTGTCTTTGCTTTGTTAAAAGGGAACCTTCCGCCTTTGCCGTCGTCCGCCGCAATTCCTTCCAAGGGCTCCATCCACACACGGTGTGTAGGCGCCCAATTAGCAAATCAATCACAAATCGCCCGTTCGAATGCATTTTTCTGTCGCCTTTTGTGCATTGTGTTGCGCTGTGGCGTGGTTCGAGTTTTAGCAAATTATTTGCTCCGTTGGCAACCCCCACCGGCGGCCCATCTTCTTCCCAAGTGGTGCGCCTTTTGGCAAGCGGAGCGGGGGGTGAAGTGATTTGATGCAACCTTCAGCGATGCGTGAAGGTGTGACAGACGTGAGTGATGAACCTTGGGATTGAGCGAACCGGGCGTGTACAGTACGTGGCAAACTTATTTTCAGAACACATCGAGAACTGTTTGCGCTGGTAGGAAGAAGGGGCGAGAGGGCGCTGTAGCTTGCTGCCGCTGCCAAGATGACATTCCAATTTGGCATTTCCTGTAGGTGGAACGCGGCACAAGAAAAGACGACGGACACCAGAGGAGAGGGGATGAAGAATTGTAATCCATTCTTCAATCAATCATCGGCCACCAGGCGTGCTACATCGTGGTGTCGTGAAAGTGGAGTAGTTTTGAGCGAATTTTACGCCCAATTACCAAACGGGAAGCAAAAGGGGATTTTGCGGAGGCAAGGTTTGGGACGCAAAATTCGCTCGCATCGTCCAAGAGATGCATTTCAACACGTCGGATCGGACTGCAAGCATCCCGCCGACGGTCTCTAATTGCACAAAACGCTTGGCGTACATTTGCTGTTGCCGGCTAAATGAAGCAAGCGAAGCTGTGGAATGTGTTCGTGAAATAGTTCCCCGTGCTAGAATTCGGACCCTGGGTTGGTGCTGGCGAGAGATAAGTTAATTCTGAGCCAGCATTACGCGGCTGCAAAGGGGTAACAGTTGCATCAATGCTTGCAAGCGGCTTGATGGATGGTCATTTTTATTGTACTAAGTGACGACAGGCGCGCACCGGCTCGGCCCCGGAGATGCCTTTCTTTTTTCGTTAGCCACTGCCACAGACCGATTGACCTTTTTGGCAGGCAGAAGCACGACACCGTCCAGCTGTTCCGGCTGACAGGTACTTTCGACAACTGTTTGTCCAAGTTAGTCGTGCAAGATGCGACTACCGGTGGTTTTGTGCTCGAGCCGCAAGCAAACGACTAAACGACTGTAGCGTTTGTGTGTGCGCCGTCTCCAAAAAGCGGAGGGCGACAATCATTTATCTTCCTCAGGTGAATCCAACCATACACCCGCGTTTGTTTTCCGTTCTGGTGCAAAATAATAGCTTACGCGTAGCAGGTAACTATCTCAAAGCCCGGGAACTATCCCGGCAATCACCCGCTGCGCATACCGGGGCAAGGATGTACATACGACCCAGCGCTAATGATGTTTGGGTCCGGGTGAAGTTGGTGTGGATTCGATTGTTGGCCCCGGGAAAACCTTGCATCCCGATCGGGACCTCCTGCCGCGGTGCCGAGTGTTTGCTCAAGGAAAAGCGTTTCGAGGAAGCATTACGATGTTGTCGAGAACTTGTTGAAGGATGGACAAAACAAATATGCTTACACCGGAACAGAATCGTTATTGAGCTGTATTTGAGCGAGTCGGTGGTGGTGTGCCTTTGGGAATCGGGCGAAATAGATTTGATTAATGATGCGCCTGCTGCAAGGTTGCGAGCCTGCTGATGCGGGTGTTTTGCCGATCGACAGCTGGTTTTGAATCGATTTGGGGTGTGTGTCTGTTGGTCCGCAAATTTAACGCTGGTAAGAGCGGACAACCATTCTGACACTAAATACTGCTACTTTACCCACGCTTTACCACAGATCTGTTACAAACTGGACTGTCTCTTACGCTAGGAGACAGATTTTTGAGACAGCAACGTGATGAAGAATGAATCTCTAATCCTCACCAACTAATATCCCAATACCTGATACGAATGTATCGGATCTCTTATTTAGTTCTCGTTTGCTTGCTCGTTCCTCTCTGCTATTCGATCCTGCTTCAAACCCGAATGTCTTTCAACGGTTCTTGATGGTTCAAAGATGGTTTCCGTGAAGTGTGTGCGGTTATGTAGCGGTGTTCTAAGCCTTTACTATACAGTGATCCACGGTTGCTGTCCACGTTTTCCTCCCTACCACCCGCCACGGTGACAGGACGTAAAACGAGTCAGCTCACGCTGTCTCTCGCTGGTCCCCGGCCACCCCGTGCTTCACGGTTCCCAGTTGCAGCACCGCGTTCGATCGAAATCGAATGCCCAAGTATCATCAATAATTCTTATTAATATGTTTTTTAACTAATGAGGATGATATATGTTTGTTTTCATTAATTACAAAATGATTAATGATCCGCAGGATCCTGTTCCGCCCATGTATGTGTGCAGGCCCTGCCTTTTAGTTCCTTTTTTCATGGGGTTATACGGGCGTTCCGTTCCGTTTTTTTTACCGTTCGCTTCCCGCCACAGCCACACAACGGAGCCATTTCTGATGGGGCTTTTTCATTTATGAATATTTAATTTCGGGTTTATCTCTGTGTGTCCTTTTCCGTGCCACTTCGCTGCAGCTGATCCGTGCGGTGATTGCCATTGATAGGAAAGGGGGTGGGTTAAACGAGAAGCGCTAGGCACACATGAACTGGTTCACTGTGCTTCAACATGTTCAGAACAACGAACAGGCGCCCTGTTCGGTTCGTTGGGGAGAGAAGGCGGGAAGGAAAGCGCTCTTAATCGAGGACGATGTCGAATTTGGCGTGTAGGTTTGTGTTGGTTGGTTCGCGAGAGGCTTTCTTGCGGATGCGACTCCTCGCGGGTGTTTGCCGGGCTCACTACACACCAAGCTGGGCCGAGAACATTAGCATTCAAATGCAACTGTGCATCCCATGGCGTCTCCAGGTCCCGGTCCTGGGTTGGGTCGTGTTGAAGCGTTTTTCGTTAAATGATCACTTGCTGCGTTTTGACGCTTCCAGATGAGTTATGGTTTGCGGGCAGCAAGCCACCTTCATTGTATGCGACGGTTGGGATGAATGTTTCGAAGTTTGTGGCTAGAAAGATGACTGTGTTGGTTGGGGATAAAATTAAGTTTAATCTAAGGTATTGTGAGGATGTGTTCTGATGTTATAAAGCTCTTTGGACAAATTTTGTATGGATTGAATTTCTCAATACAATTTCGATGCTTGTTTTGTATGTAATCATTTTGAAGCTTAACAAAGGTTTGCTACATAACGAAAATACAGAAATTGTTTATTGATCGCAGAAAATAATTGTAAAAGATGCAGACAATTTAAATGCATAAATATGGAATAAATAAAATTGTGAACTAATTTATTATACTGGAATTTAATTTTCTTTTTATTTGTACTCTTATTAAACACATTGTTCATGAGCTCTGCTAAATTATTATTATTTTTTTTTTATTCAGGAGTAACGGTCCAAAAAAGCCGCTCTGCTAAATTATCTTACGAACTAAATTGTATATGTTAACATACCAAAGAATCTTAATAATAAAAAAAAATGATGAGTTTAAAGACTCGTGTTAACGACAACTATGAAATAAATTACGGGAAAGTATACGGACGAATACGTAATCGCCATTGGCAAAGGGTCAATCAAAGTCAAATAATTTTAAATTAACGACCAGTTGAACATATGAAGCAAATTAATCTATTTGATCTATCATGCTAAGGAATATTTTTTCATTGGGTTGCTTACCTCTTGCGTTAATAATTGTGTGGCATAGGCAACCCATCCATTTTGATATTTTTTTAATTTATTTATTTAAAGATGGTTTATATGAAACAATTTAAAATTTTTGTTATTAAATTTAGCTTTAGTTGTTTTACTGACATTACAACAAGCTTTTAGATTCATAAAAAACCGTTCGCTTTCGATCTATGATTCTGGGTACCAATAAGAAACACGAAACACCAACTATCATCGTCCCATCTGCCGCATCATCATAGTATGAGAGTAATTTTAAACAAATCATTCCATCACCCTCAAAAACACTACTTAATGAGTGTTAGAATGATGTGGAAAAATAAACACGAGACAGGTTTCAAATGCTCATTACACGCACAGACATCTGACTCCGCGAGCAGTGCGAGGGGCTTCTTGTTATGTTTGTCACGTGATATATTGATACACGTGTTAAGATGTTAAGCTGCAGATCAACCGACTGCATGTGGGTGGCACGGCACAAGCGACCCGAGCGATCTCTGACAGTTGCCAGTTTCAATTTCACTCAATGTGAGTCCGTTAGAATAATCCGAAGGGAGCGAACCACCACCGAAAGCCGTTGCGGCAGTTTGATTCTCAACATTTTAAATTACAAAACGAAGCAAACAAAATAATTCGTATCATTTGCCCAATTCAAACAAGATGTTTTGTTGATAAAATAAAACCGACCTTTACTCCCCAACTGCTCACTTCCTTCGTTTGTTCCTCCGCTGCTGTGCGTTAAGCGGTTGACAAATTGTTTCAGGAAGCAGTTCCCAAAAAATACTCCATTCACCTGGTTTGTCCTCCGCCCGCCGTTACGAGGATCGGTTACAAAACGATTCATATATGTGACACAACAGAACAAAACAGTACAGATAGAAAAAGCAACCAAACCGACACAGACTGGCAGTCGGAGGAGGGGACACTACAGCATATCATAATGGTACCCATTAGCTGATTTTGATGGTCCGTAATGATGGAGGTGGACAGCAGCAATCGCCGTGGACAGAAATTTGTCAAATTGGCGAGACAAATGCGTCAACCTCCGGACCGCCATCACAGCAAACAGTAGCTTCCGGGGTGCGGGGAGATCCCAAACCCTGCCCCGTTGCTGCACGGTGGAGTGAACTCCAAGCGCCGAATGTGCGTCGGTCGTATGGAAAGATCGTTATCAGATAATTATGATATCGGGTGCGAGTACAACCATCAGATACGCGATTTCGGTGGCTCGAGAAATAAAAGACCTGCGTAAGGCGGACCATCATCGAGTGGGCCCAGCAAGTTGAGGTTAGTGTTGATGGACCTAACGCTGCTTTTCGTGTGTTTTCTTTTTTTACTGAACATTGTCGTGACGATGCATTTGGTAGCACTTGGGGGTTGAGGTTCGCTACGGATACCGCACATTATAATCGTTAATTGTCATTATGCTGCAGTGTGGTGGTTGGTTCGATGGTTATTTTGGGGAGTTGCTACTGCGTTGGAATCATATGCAAGCTCATCTACAACAACAATCTCATCATCATCATCACGGCGGTCATCACAGTTATACTGACGACGTACATACACAAAACTATCACGAATTCTACAGAAGCAGTGCAGATACAATGTAAAATGAATGGAGGCGCAACTAAAGGGAAATTGAAGCGCAATGTAAGTTTTGTAACACTTTTTTCTGATGTTTTTTAATGTCAAAATTATGGGGAAACCCGTTTTAAACATGAATAGCAAGGAGGTATGTATACAGTGTAAGTAAAGCATATGTTTGAATAAGATAGAAAGAATGAACCGAGAATAATGAAAAATATAACTTTTCCTGCATTTAGAGCTCGGCTTATTCATGTTTTGGGCCTTTAATATTCAATATGTCATAATATATTAAATCTGTTTATCAATTTCAACGCTGCTAGGCCATAAACATCAAACAAATGAAAATCGCCAGCAGCAATCGCGACTGAATCTCTCTCCACATAACCTCGTTGACTGCGAGCATTTTCCATCAGATTACACGCGGATTAACACACCACTCAACAAACCACGGCCCAAGAAGGTTCGCGCAAGGAAATCATTTGTTCAAAATCATGCCTCATTCGTTCCTGCTGCCAACTGAAGCGTTACACAAACCGTCGTGGGCGGCCGACCCGATACCGGTGCTGCATTATTGCATCGCCGGACAGCGAACAGTCATGAGCTCGAGACATGTTTTGACATCGAAACAAAGCACCTTCACGCACTAACACTCTCACCGACACACTTACGAGAACCCGCTGTAGCCAACCAAGGGTTGTGGTTCCAAGTCATCGTCCGAAGGGAATTTGGAAGGATCTGGTAGGGGATGGTGTTGTGTCCAACGACCAACCACCGTGCGGCATGGAACGGAGGATGCACCCAGGGCTTGGGCCGTTTTCGTTGAAGTATTTTTCAATTAGTTCTGATGCCTGCTTTCAGCCGCTCCTTTGAGCCTGTCAATCATCTCCGCACCCGCGGATTCAGGATCAGGAGCGAACGCCGCCCAAGAACGCGCTGCCCACTTGCTGCACCGTGGAATGCAAATGCATCTCCGGGGGCTTAGTTTGTGTGGTGTGCGCAATCAAGCCTCCGTCATCTGGAGCATCGGTCGGGGAATTAATGTTGAAAAATGTCAGCCGGACCCGAAACGCCTTCAGGTGGCTCAACTTCTTCTGCGGGCCAGGACCGGACGCTCGGAGCAGGATGCGCGAACGATCGTACGCCAGCAGATTTTGCGCTTTGGTCCCCTTCACGAAGCGAACCCCCTTTTTAATGAAGCGCAAATGACAGGCGTAGCGAATTGGGGACGAGTGAAGGCAACCCTTTTCGGTTCACGGGAGGTATGATTGGACCTATGTATCGCCGAAACGATGGGTTGAGAGTTGTTTCGAAAGCTCCGATTAGCTTTCCCGCGGGAGAAGAGTGAGAAAGTTTAATTGAATTTTGTGCGGCACGCTTGCTCGCCCAGCTTCTGAGCGGGAAACTGCATCGGAGCGGTATGCGCAAGAGGCTGTGTGACGGATGGCCGATTGATAAGGTCAAGAAGTGGAAAACATCGTCGGATGGAAGTAGCCGAAGGAAACGAGATCGAAGCTGTGCGATATCAGTGACCATCGGAGTAATGATATGTGCGTGGGATAAGGTGATGGCGAGTCGGTTTTTATGGTGATGCAGTCTGAAGGTGAGTAGATTAGGTATTGCGAATGAGTGCTTAGTGCTGCAGGGGCAGAATTACATTACAAGATGAATAAACTCACCGATCATAACTTCGTTAGCTTATTGATGGTTTTTTACAGATATTGTTCTCTATAGCTGTGGCGAGAGCATATACTTTAAACTATCTTGAGGCAATGAATGAAACAAAACAGCACTTGCTAGCGTAAATGTGATATTATACATTATATTGAATAAAGTAATTTTTCTTGATGTTGGCAATTCATATTTAAACCATTATTGTAATTTAATAAATCCTTGAATGTGCTACTTATCTGCATTTTGAGTTAAATTTAGTACACTTTCTTGTTCTACATGTTCAAGCTTGTTTTGGAAAATCAGACTCAAATCTATTTAGGAACCAAAATAGTTTCAATGATGTATTGACAATAATAACATCAAGGACCATGGATTTTAGATGCATTGCACCATGGCATTGTGAACGTCATACAACTAAAAACAATTTTATTTTTCGGTGAAAGTAAGAAAACTTTTTAAAATATCTTGAACACCAGTGATAATTAAAAACTTCTCTAGAGGTATTTTTGGAAGAATATCATCTGACAAATGATCTACAAACAGATGCAGATATTGGAGTACCAGTGGAAATTAAGTACTAAAGACTTCCAAAGTACTCCAAAGGAATGGATAAAAGAACAGCTAAGTAAGTAATGAATTAGTTATGCACTATTTCATTCTTTTAAACAACAATTTAAAAACAATTTAAACAGAACATAAACCTCCTGAAGCCTCTTGAACATAATAAAATTAAAAAAAAAAACATTTCCCAGAAAATGTCACATCAATCCTAAATTGCTCGCTAATGTGAAAACCGAAAGTTCATAAATCTCTCCTGACATAGATGAACGCAAAAATTGAGTTAGACTACCGAACAGGGAAAAAAACAAACTCCAAAACGACATTGCGATGAATCGAAATCACACCACCACCCGTGAAATATTCACAGCTAATGAATGTTTCATAGAGCAATAAATTATTCCCCAACCGGTGGGGATTATAATGTTTGTCATTTATATGCTCATTACGCCAACACACCGAGCCAAAAAAAGGTAATATAGAAGTAAAAACCAAAAAAAAAACCGTCATCATCGCATCAGGAACGAATCTTCCTCACAAATCTAGGAGCAAAGCGTATGGTTGATGCGTACCGAATTGCGCATTATCCTGCCGCGTCCGCGAGGTACGCTAACTCCGCCAGCTCACCTATAAGCTACTCGTTGCCAACGTAAAGAGTTGTCAACTTAGTGACAGTAAAGTGGCAGACGAGCGGACAGCGGCTCAACTCTGCCTGCCTGCCTGTTTCGCCACAAACAGCCACACCACGCCGCACTGCCGGCCTGTCAGACACGTCAACCGCATGCCTGATGACTCCTCGCCCGCTGGAAGACGCGTCCTGGCAGCTACTGGCACAAATTTGTGCGCTTGTTAACATTCAAATTATAACTTTCTCCCCACAATTGGTACGGTTGGTGGGTATGAACGCTCCCCAAAAAAAGGAAACCATCAACCAGAGACTTCCACGAACTGAGTGGAAAATGATTATGTCTGGCCAGCGGAACTCGGTGTGTGTGCGCGCACTGTGGTAGGTTTTCTACAATAATTATGTCACAAAGTCACTCACGACTGTAACCGAAAAAGAAATCACCATTTCCCGTTTCTGTTTCCAATGTCACTCCTTCCTTCAAACCAGGAGAACTGTTGGGCGTGCGTTCGTGTTCGTGCGTGTGGTCCAACGTTTGCGAACTGTGAATTCTTGTCTTTCACGCTGCGTCGCCCAGAAGTCGCCCCAAGACGCGTCGCGGAGTGGAAACAGCTGAAGAGTGATACCAGCGTCAGCCCATGTCGTTCTCGTTCACAATGCGCTTTCCTCCCCCCAGATGGATGAAAGATTTTGGGGGGTGCGTAAATCCGTCCGGAGCCGCGAAAGACATTCCACGGTTGTCAGTGTCAAGTGATCGCCGTGGTGATATCGTCGTGTTTCAAGGTAAAGATTACTGAGGCTGCTGCTCTTTCGTCGCGGGAGGTCCTGTTTCAATGTTGTTAAAATATTTTTAGATTTTTTTTTATAGATTTAATAGGATTATAAAAAGCGTTTGGAACTAATAAACATATTAGTTTCTTCAATTGAATTTCTTTGGATTTCCATAAAATCCGGATGATATAGAAATCAGTTTGATAGTGAATTCTTTTTCTTGAAACATTTTATTTTAGTTTTTTATACTTTGGTAGACATATCATTCGACTTTTTCATGGTTTAAATGGTTCCACACTTTGTTTTTTATTCCGTTGATCCTGATCATTTGAGTATTCCAAGTTTGAAGCAACTTTTTTCTACTTCAGCTAATTTACCTTTCCAGTAAATTCCATGCATCCACCAGCTGACACATCCAACCCGAACGGAGAAAAATTGTTTTCAAAGTAATTAAGACACATAATTCCGTAGTTAATTATTCACATCGTCATCGTCATTGGTGTCGCGTCGCGCTGCTCCGTACGGAGCTGTGACATTCGTTGCTCTGTGTGGCCAACTCAAACGTTTTGTTGTGTAACGAAGTGGCTCAGCAAAACGAAAGAAAAACGTTTTCTGGCTCCTCCACCCCTCTCGTACCCCCACATGTGTGCATAATTTGACGGAGCATTTTTCAAACGCTAGTGGCTGGCACCACCGAGCGTTAACCGAGCGAAAACCCACCCAGAATTTTTCTCACATCACGCGCACTTATTATTTTGCACCCTGCCAGTCTGGCGACGAGATTTTTCTTTCGTCAAAACGCCATCGCAGACAACCGCCGCTTCCTCCGCTCGAATCTCCGCATGAATGATCCACTGATAGGGCGACCGAGCGACGGCACTGGGTACTCCTTGGGTGGAGACAGATCCGGATCGGTTGCAGCGTAACGAGCCCAGAGAGAGAAGTTTGCCGCACCTGAAATTCGCTCGAAAATTTTGACAACTCGACAAAGTGATGTGTTAGATGTGTTGTTCATATTTACACCAGCACAAATTGTGCGGTAAAGCTGTCACACACACACACACAACGAGGAAACATGTACCCCGGTCTGTGGAGCGGGTGGAACGGGTGCGAGATAATTTATGAGATTTTCCGGATTCTCGTGCATGAAGAGAAAAACTGCGTGTGTGTGTGTTGTGTGTTTTTCTAGCATCTTCTGGTCGATCTCGCGATCGCCGTGGCTGGGCAGAAGGCACATCCTACCTTTGCCGCTGTCTGGCTGCGTGAAGCGTACAGGCACGCGTAATATGTACGCAGGGTAGAGTGAACAAACTGTTTAGAAGAAGCTTGCTAGAGCAAACACACACGCACCGTGCAACATCGAAATGTACAATCAAACGATCGCTGAGGAGTCGCAAGGAACCGTCGTGGTCCGTCGTGTTTCACTGCGGTTGACTACGCTAAGTGACATCGGCCTGACACGCACTTCGGACGTGATTTATGTTGGCTCTTTAACTTATGACACCGCAACAACTGACGGACTAAATTACTCTTAAAGTTTTGGCTGGGAAGCCAGCGTCGTTACTATGTTTTGCCTTTTTGGGGGGGATGATGGAAGATGAATGGAAAAATGTCGCCCTGAAGATGGGTGCAAAAAGTAAGGCAGCAGGGTAAGGAAAACAACAAGCAGGCCAGGCGTTATGGAGTAGTGAATGAATGGTGTCTTCTGTTTTATTAGTATTTAGATCAATTGTATAGATCGCTTCGGATAACATTTAGTACCATAGCCCAAAATAGAAATTAAGTACAATACTTCCAAAATTTTATATTTTTGGTTCAAGCTTTTGGGGTTCAAAGAACATTATGTATTATTTTTATTTTAATACTCAAGTTTTTTGTTTTAATAAAATCCGCAAGTACATCACTCAAATACTAATAAAGTTATTACAAACAAAAACAAAAACTAATCGTTGAAAATGATTATTTTCGGTTCCAACAATACAAAGCCCTGAAAATATTTCTTCAAAGATAATAATTATTTCAAGAATTGTAAATTGTGATACAATTTTGAGCTTTGTCTCATTAAAAATAGGTTTAAGTAAGTTATTTCCTCTATTATAAAACAAACTTAATTCACTCTTAAAGCTTGCGATAAATATAAGCAATTTTACAGTCTTTTATCATTCCAGGCCAGTTCATGACATCTTAAAAGTTATATGCGAAGTCAATTTGTCAAAGTCCAAAGCTTGTTTCGAATCTTATTCAAAATAGTTATTGAACACTCAAATCCTTAGTTTTTAACAACTGGTTTAAATTAGTTACTTGCACAAAGCTGTTATTCACAAAATAACGCTATTATAAATCTTCTCTCCTGATCGTGTTCATACAATTTTGCTGTGAAATGATTTTCCTGCTTTTAAAGCCTTCTATTGATGTTGGAAAATCATATCTTCTTGAGTTGCTCTTAATTTTTTTGTATGATTATTCTGTAATATCTAGTAAAGCCATTGCGAAGATAAATAAATATAGCATGTTACGAAAAACTAACGCTCGACCTAGATGATTCATAAGCCTTAACACATGACTAACCTTGCGCAGCATTCCGACTGTACTAAACATTGAGTACATCTCTCAACCACCAAAGGAAAGCTTCAATCACTTTAAATCACATCGCAATCAACACATGACTGGCAAATAAAAACCAACTCCCAAAAAATTACCCTTCTTTCAACACCGACCAACTCAACCAACCATACCAGAGTCTTTATTGACCCTGCCAAACCATGCCAGTTCGTTCACATCACTCATCTGCAGATCTCCAGATCAGCAGCCAAGGATGCCCTCCCGAGGTGAAAAATGTCCCATCCCGTCGCCGCGGATGGCATTGATAAATTGAAGTTTCCACGCCTCCCAAACCCCTTTGCGCTCTTCGACAGATCATTAGGCGCTGATTTCCGTTCCACAAGCACACAGCCGAAGAAAATCTCCACATCTAAGGACACTCTCAATTAACGAAGGCGCAAGAAAGGAAACCCGTGGGGAAGCGAACGATCATTCCTTTCTCCTCCTCACCCCTCGTAGCTCTTCGATCGATCCTTCGTGCGAACGACGTGTCGAACCTGCACTCGAAACGTTCAAAGCCAACCACTGGCAAAGCCGATGATTTCCCGGCGGGACCATAATTTGTCAAACGTCATTTATTTCTAAACACCATTTGACGACTTGTGAAATGACAAGTGGAAAACGGGGGGCCAGTTTCGCTTAATTAGGCTGACATTAAAGCGGAAAGGTTCGCCATCGCAATCCGCGGCCCACTGTCCTGTCGCGGTGCCAATCGCGCGCCGCTTGCCAACGTCAGCGTGCGCGGCCTGATTGTGGCCCACCCGGAAGGAACGTGGTGCGGTACGCGGTGCGCTTTTGCCGAAAATCAGCACACCATTTCGCAACAACCCAGCAGTATGGGAGGGGAAAAGGGGAGTGAGTGAGAATTTGAAAAATCATTCGCGGAATTTAATTAGCGCGGATATTTGCGGATGTTGCAGCGCCCTGTGCGATCCTGGGCGCGATCGTGTGCATCACATTCGCCCGCGGTACGGGTGAAGTTGTAAACATGCTCATCTTCATCAGGCTGCCCGACCCGTCCGACTCTGGTGGCAATGAGTGGGATTTTGTGTGTGTGCGGATGCGTCGTTTTTTGGTTCTGTTTGCATTCTTTGGTCTCGGGGTAGCGGGTTGAGGGTTCTGAAAATCTTAATTAGCCAACATAGCTCAGTTTCGATGAGACGTTTTTGTGTGTTACAGTGGGGCCTGAAGCTCGAAGACACAGGCAAGAACAGAGCAGTGCTTCGTTGATTTATCGATGTGATGCTAGGATTGGGGAACGCTCTACGACGCGCTGTAACACAAGCGAAGATCACATGAGTGATTGTTGAAAGTGCTCGTTATGTAGCGTTGACTTTTCCGTCTCTCCAATGGGTGCCAGCATGCAAACAAAGGACTGTTTCCATTAGAAGCAGCAGGAACTGTAAAACGATTTTTTAAGCATTTGAAGCAAAGTACACTTTTCCCGATTTCATTTATTTTTAAACTTGATCCGGTTGTTTGAAAGCAATTTAGAGGTTCATTTTCCATGGAATTTCCCTCGGAAATCATATCCTCGAAAACGAACCACCTTCTCTCAAACGCAACCAAACGATTACGGCTGCAATCTGACGACAAGAAGCAGGCAAGAAAAAACATAAGAAAGCCTCCAGCAGGCTTGGTCATTACGCTTCAAACGGTTTTGAGATCGTTTGACTAAATTGCGTGCACAAACATACCAATGGCCAGAGTATTTCTTGGGAGGAGCTTAACCCCTCCTTGGGGGTAACCGGGAGTAGTAATATAACGCATCGCAAACCGATCTCCTGAAGCCATTTCTCCGTACGAGCCCATTAGCTTTTATCGTTATTATCTGCAAGCGCATAGCAGCACACCAGCAACTCATATCTTTGCATCCGAACAATATGTGAAGGCAATTGAATTTTACGGTTATGTTTGATTTATAATTTCATCCAATATTCGTTTTTGTTTGGCTCAGCGCGGCCCGGCGGCATGATTTGCTTGCTAGATTGCGAAGGGAAATTGTTTTGAGCCGCGGAGTTTAGTACGATGTACGGTGGTGCGCAAACAAGTGTAATCGTTCGGCGGAAATTCTTATTTCCGAAGCCAGGTGGAGGAAATGTTCATGCTGATGAATAAAAGAAAGCATAACCTGCAACATCTAAACGGAGTGCACTTGGTTTATGTTTTTAGCTAACAGTTGAGCTTCCATTTAACTGTTGGCAAACAAATCAAGGAAGCTGAACTGTGTACTAAATAGCAAGCATGCGTTATTAAGATTGGGATAATAAAATGGCTTCAAAGCTATGATGTACATCTTCAATTTGAAGCACTTGAGAGCGTTACTCAAACGTTTATTATTTTTTAGGAAACGATATTCCTTCGTATCTGATTCAGTATCATATGATAACATATGGTGATTTATAATTTAAAAAATACACAAGTATTATGATTTCTTCACGTTACTTGATTGAAGAGATGAAATACTAAAATAAACAAATGGATTTAATAAAAAGGTAAAAACATAAGATACGAAATATGTTGCGAAAAGATGTACAAAGATGTAAAGAAGTATAATTCAATTTAATTTTGAAATCCATCATCATTTTCAAAGCATACAAAGGATAGGTTATATTTAACAAACACAGTATTTATTTACAGAGATATGAACAAAAGCAATCAAAACCAAGCCTAATATTAAACCTGAAACATTGAATTTATTTAAACCGTTGTCCAAATCCAGTAGTTGGTATACGAGACATGTACATTTATGAAGTATAGAACCAAGTACAACACAGAGGATGGAAAAAGGAAAATAACTTGATTATGTTTTGTCTAGTATCGCACTTAAAACTTAGACTAACGTAGGCTTAGACATTATGAATAAGGATATTCACGGCATTTGACCTAGAACTGTTTGACAAGAACTGTAATCATAACTGGGACCAGGACAAGTAAGGAATCATTCAACAGGCCATATATAACTTTTTACGCAACTTTGCTGGGGGTTTACGAGTGATTATATTTCGTTTGTTTCTTTTCAACATAGAATATAGGATTGAAACACATGCTCTTGATCTCACGAAGATAATTAGTTTTAATCGCACCTGTCTCACTCTTTTAGCAATAACGATCACTTTTCTAAACTTCCGACATTTAAGCCCAATGGAAGCTTCCAACACCTTTCTTTCGAAAACTTTACTTTAATTGATCGATTAATCCCATCGCACAGTGTCTTCAAACCGTACTCGAGCCATGTGAAAAAAATAGTGCCCGTTCTGAATCGAAACGCTGCACTTGCGAGAACTGTTAACCTAACTCCTTCCTCAATAGAGCTGGGCTTTAATTTCCGGTTTCGCTCCAAAACATTAACCTGCTGTATGGGTGTGAACCATCGCTGGGAAAAAAATGCCTACCGGGAACGCAATTCCATTGCGCTGTATCATCTTCATTTCTTCGGTCCCATCAAAATGGTGATAATCATAGGTTCCTGTGCTTAAACGAGGAAAGATGATACTGAAACGGGATCACACAATAAGATGGCACCCCCTTCAGCCGCTAGAGCATTTTTCAATCCGCGCCACGCAGGCAGGTTAAATGGGTTACTGAAAGCAATCAAGCAGCCTACTCGCGAACAAATCGGAAGCAAGAGTTTTATCATCATTTGCGGTTAAGGGTGCTCCCAGGCTATGACTCGCCGGCTTAGATATTAACGTTAGACTAACCACAATTTCAGCCCATCGTCTTGGCCGGTTCCACCGTTCGTAGATGGTTTCTATGGCCTTCCACTACTGGAGGGAACACATTTAACGTGTGAAAATACTTACGAAACGTCGGGAAGTTGGATAATTAGAAGCAACGGCAGCCTGCAGGCTCGGAAGCACTGCTAAGGTAGATTGTGTGAAGGTTGTGTAAAGAACTGCCCTCCCCCCGTCTGGATGGCCTACACAGAAGCTAATTGGGATAAGAACTTCCGAAAGGGATTAACGTTCGATGGCATTTGAGAATGGATAGAGTCGATTTGGTTTGACATTAGATTGGATGGGCTTGAAAAGCTTTCACAGGAACTCGAAAGGTTTCTTATGACATTATTTAAAGTTCTATTATGGAATTCTAGCTGTGAGTGAGATGAGTGTTTCGAAACGAAATACCTTTAAGATGTTTAATCATTTCCTCCTTGTCAGATCTACATCAACAAACCACTAATGTCCCAACTTATATTTAATTTAATCAGTATCAAAAATGAATATTTTTTTGAAACTGATAAAGATGTCACGAATGTAGTTGTCAAGTGCTTAAATCTGACAATCTTTTGGACAACATTTTTTATATTAATCAATTTTGCTTTTGGCATTTGATAAACATTCAAAAACACTTTCTTTATGAATGCAGCAGCCAAACAAAACTCCTGGTTTATTATTAGTCTTACCGTTAGTCGTTTTCAGCACCAATGAACATTGAGTTTTTTCAATGTAACATATTTTGCGATTTGATTATCTTTGTACTATGAAGGTTTGAACCAATTAACTCATTGACCAAGAAAATACATTGATTTTAGCAAAGATGCCATTCTATAGTCCGATCGTAATCAAGTTTCATTGCTTGACCTTGTATGGAATCTTCGTTCTAAAATTCTTTTTTATTAATATTCAAAGATCATGAATATTGGTGTTTATTATTATTTTTAAGCCTTGTGTGGTGATTATGCTCTCTTTTGTGTCATAATTTATTTGGATTTTTATAGGGTTAAGCATTCGTTGCCAATTCAGATTTAAACAAAAGTAACTTTGTTAAATTCTTGTTTTTCCCAATTAAAATAATTAATGACATAGGTGGGTGAAATAAAAGAACCGCTTCGTTTATGGCTCATTAGTTAATATTTAGGTTGAAACTTTCTTATTACAAATGAAATGTTTTACCTTTGGGGCATAAACGTTTTGTTGGCCTTGAAACCGTTCAAAAATTTGCATTTTGCGTCCTGCAGACGTGCAGAAAAAGCAATTTTTAAAAACCCATTTAAAACGCGCTCAAATCGAAATCGCCCCAGCCAACCAAGAGATGTAATGAACAATTGCAGCGCCACCAGCAGTGCAGTCCCGAATTAGCATCCAACCGCTACGACGCATCATTTAGCGACCCATTACAATGCGCCAAACCCGATGGTTTCTTCGTGCTTTTACGATGTGGTTGACATTTATGTTAATTAAGAAATGTGCACAATTCTTCGCTCCTTTCTTTGCGTAGAACAACGAACCGCGGCCCAACAGTAAATGACATTTGTGACGCCTCCTGCTCGCCCGCCGGCCCATTGGCCAGTACCGGTACGCAGTTGTTTTGGCATCTGTCAGTCCTCTCCCCCTTTCTGTCTGCCAAACCTGTGCCTGCCCCGGGGGGCCACGCGGCTGCATAATTCATGGTTGTTCGACTGTTTCCGCTCCGATCCGGGCAAATCGAACTGGCCAAATGGGTTTCACTCGCAGCCACCGAAATTGATGCAGCCAGCAGGATGAATGGAGCCCTTTTTGCGCCCGTTGCAAAATTCCTTTCTTCTTTTCCGCCACCGCCCTGGGTAGGTTTGTTTGCCACTGTTTGCTTGACGTGTGGCCCTGACCTGAACGCTTCAGCACCCATCGGACACGGACCTGACAGCCATGCGAGAATGCACCGAGCAAGCAGGCAAGCAAGCCCGGTAGCTGTGGCAGGTTCGTTACTGCGGACAGCTTCCCGACTGCCCCAAGCCGGCAAATTAATGGCCCACTACACCGGGAGGGATTTTAATTTACCATACCTGCTGGGGCGCACATACACACACACGTTGAATGCACGTACACAGGCTGCCTACGTGTCACTGGCGCGATGCGTCGAGAAGCGCATTCACTGCCGGTGTTTTTCCATTCCACAAGAGCATATAAATATTATTTACAGCTTTTCGTTTCCGGTTGCATAAGCGCGGAAGGTGGTGGCTGCAGAAGATAAAACAAGTGAGTTGGGGATGGCGGCGATGTGGGGGTTGGTTTTGAGTGGCTGAAACGAGTATGAGTTATGCTCTGCTTTTCATTGTTCAAAAATTGCATTTACCTTTTGCTTTTGCTGCTCCTAATTGAAGCACCTTTCGGGAGAGGGACGCAAAATCACTTCGAAAGACAGAAACCTTCCCGCTGAAGTCTTACATCACGTTCAGTGTTTCAATCACGGAGCACAACCTGTCACCATTGCAGCCCAGGAGGGTCCTTCCAGCAGCAGCAAGCTTCATTCCAGTTGCATCATTTCAGCTTTATGATCAAATAATCCACCCTGGTCACAATCGTATTACGGTGAACCATCTGTGATGCTGCTTCTGAAGCACCGAAATCGGTCGAGTGTGGCAGGTCTCCGAAAAACGGCTACCACAACAGTAGCGCCAGTATTGCTGACCTGCCTGGAAGATTTTAATAAAGCCACAAATTACACACTCTGCATCTTGGCTGCTTATCATTCAATTGTGCCAGTGGAAATTGTTCGGCGATGACAGACAGGACCGACGTCAGCCAGCAGCAACCATCATTGCAGCACAACCGGGCCGGATCTCTTATCTCCGTCCCCAGTTGGTGATGGATGAGCCGTACTGTTTATGGTTTAATATCCGTTTCTCAGCACAAATCTGTCCAATCCAACACCGAGACCGATGCTCGTCCGAATGCGACGTTGCAGAACGGTCCATTTTTACGACAAATCACTGTTTCGGTTCATCTTACCGTCACTGGCAGTTTAGCGCATCACGGGGTGTGCACACAACGGGTGCGCCAGATGGTAAGGACCTTTTTGGTGAATCTCATCCTAATAAATCGAGCAATGCCGGCGGTGAAAGTCAACCACATTTATGGTCGATTCATTCGACACAGAAGTTGGTTTATGAGTTTGCAAGTCGAAATTCATCATCGCTTGGCACTCGCGCTTGGTTTGCGTTGGAGTTGCCCGAGCTCATGCCTCTCTCATCGAGTTAATGATGAAACTGCTTTCGATGCAAGTGTTTGCATCTCGTTTGAGCGTTGTAATATCGGGCTCCTTTCTTGCAATCCCCACAACACGAAGAAGATTGTGCCCGTTGTTGTCTGTTCGAGGTCTCCAGGACTCGATTGTTTCAGTCTTCCCAAAGTGCTCAATATGCTGCTGCTTCCTTTTTGCAGGCACGAAAGAGGAAACATCCTTCGAACGATTAAATACAACCTAGCGGTTCCCTTTCCAGCTTAGGCATAGTCCATTTCCCGAACGTGCAAGCGGGTCATAAAATTATGACGTTGCCAATTTTGATTAGTAGCACACGGTTGCGTCAATCGGTGGGACGTGAACTTACGCTCCGGTCCGCCCCAAAAACAAGCACGCGTGCAGGCGCTCTAGAAGCTGCTACTACGCACGTGATCGGAATAGTTTAGTTGGGTAGGCATAAAATCTGGAAAGGATGATAAGCCTGCCTGCTGTCCTTGCCGAAGGGGAGGGACGGCCATCGTCGTCACTTTTGCAAGATGCCGATGCTATTGATGTCGATCTCGGGCGAAACGGCCTTCGGTTGACGTGAAGAATGCTAATAGTGCTCTGGAGGCCAACAGTCAGCAAATGGTACGCAGAAACGCACAGAAGAACACATGATAGCGAAGAAGGGGTTTTGCTGAATACGCTGGAAACTACCAGCTCCAGATTACTTTGTGTTAGTGTCTGTGGCAAATCTTAATATGCTCGTGAGATTGGTATGCAGATTAGCGCGAGATTATTGACGCTTGTAGTGCACGATATTAATGAGCATCTCTAAATATGGTTCGAGACATCATGAGCAATCAGTTAAGGGAGTCCCACACTCAAGATGGTTGTTGTATCAATTTCCATTTTTTGTTTATACTATTATAACCACACTATCCCAAAAACAAACACTACGACCAATCACCTCCGCACCGTGGATAAAAGGTTTCTCTCGCTCGTTTAGCAAAGCCTCTCTCCCAACACCCTTGCGAACCCTTTTGCACTGTAAATGTGTTACCAAATTTGCTGCAATACAACCACGCACCGTTTCGTGAGGGCCGCGGGATTAGAGCAATCTGTTACGTTGTTTGTGTACAATGTTGATTCGATGTGGCATATTAGACAAATAAATAGGGCCCACCGGTGGAAGGCAAACAGAGCCCGATAGGCTGCTGTCCCCCGTGATAAAAAGCGGTAGTAATTGAGCAAACTGAGCGGAATGGTGAGATGTTATGGAGTTCATCATGGGGTGAGAAAATAGAACCGAACATACTGACTTCAAGTAAAGATTTATAAAAAAAAGGTAGAGAGTTGCTACTATCCTGTTCAAAGCGTGCAGAAAGCAGCTCGATTTGCACACGACGAGGAGAAATGGTGGAAATTTGTTTGTTTGTTTGTGACATTCCAGATTGAGACTGGTGGAAGGTGTCGTCTCCCATCACCGGTAAATTGGAAATTGGCAAAATAGAAAAAAGGCGCTACAAAAACAAATCCAAACTGGGAAGCAAACAACGAAGACTAAAAAAATAAGTTTGAGCAGTCACGAGAAGGAATTGTTATTCTATCAGGAGGAAAAAAATAAAATACCAAAATGTCACAAACAAGTGGAATGGAACCGGCCACACACACACACGGACCAGTGTAGGAAGAGTGCAGAACAAACGCTACCAGGAGTCTGCCAGAGACCGCCAGCGCATTTCCTTGGGTTGAAATTGAGTGAACCGGCTGCAAGGCAGAAGGCGCTCCCGAAAAGCCCCGGATCGCTGAAGTCAGCGAACCACCCGGGCGGAAAAGCAGTTCATCGTTCATGAAAAATGCTTCGCCCAGCGACACATGTGACATATGTCAGGTTGATCTAATGGTTCTCTAATAAACCGTTCCGTTTGTCGAGATTGCAGTTTTCGCCCTTTGCCTTTGCCCAAAGGATCAGCTACGTGCAGTGAGTGGGTTTGAAAGAGAAGGAGATAGCAGGAAAAAGAGGCGCAGAGACCACAACGAATGGGAAAGGGACAACACAAACTGTGCAAAAGAAATCCCCCGCACTGCTGGCTCACGCTTTGATAGGCTTAACAGGGCGGAGCAGGAGAGGAGTTTTGAGATTCGATTCGGAGTCCTCAGCCTGTGTGTGGCTTGTGGCGAAAGAGAGGATGTGGCACGTTGCGGGGTATTTGTTTCATCTGGAAGACAAACTGTCACCAGCGGGACCTTGCAGGCTAGGTTCCGGCGTGTCTCGTGGTGAGACGAGTGGTGGCACCAATCCTTGAAAATGTGTTTTCCATGGGTGTGTGGCATTTGCTGCCTTCCTTCCTCTTTTGGACATTTTTTGCTTCGGTTCAGGATATCCTTTCACGTGAGCCGGTTGCCGGGAGAAACACTTGCCTGCTTTGCACCGGGACCGGAGATGTTTCCACACAATTTTCAAACTATCCTCTTATCTCCGATGGGAAGTCAGCGATCGAATTAGAAAGGATCGGATTCGGTACGGTGCTTGTTTCCTCCTCTTTTTTGTTTTTTTTTCTATTGCCGCTGTTATTAGTGTGAAATGAAAGGAACCAAAATAACGAACCCGAAAGCACTCCGAACACGACAAACAGTGGAATAAAGGAGCCGAAGAGCAGCAAAAACAAAAATGGAAATCCACAAGAAAAAGGACTCGTTGATGCTTCAACTTGTGAGATGAAAAGCTTGTTAACAATTTTGCTTGACAGCATCGGGTGTGTGTGTGTTTGTGTGTGGTCTTCGTTCACAGGACCCTTGGTGATCCTTTTTTTCCGTTTCTTGGCGTTAAATTTTTGTCGCACGTTTGGGAATACACACGCATGTCACGTTCTACCGGTGGGTTGCTGCCAGCCGTTGTTCGTTGTTTGCGTTGATTAGCCGTTGTTTTTTCCTCTTTTACAATGTGTAGTAGTACATCGCTAGAAGAAGAAGCCCAGCATATGTATGCTCTCCGCCCGGGCGTTTGTTGTACACCCCGAAAAGGTGTTAGACATGTAAATCTGTCACTAAAAAGAATGCCGACTGACATGTTTGCAAATAGACTGCGGATAAGCTTGGGACACGACCTTTCGAAAGGGAGCGAGCGTGACCGGGTCGGGATATCGTTTTGCCTTTGTCGAAGGGCTGAAAAAGTTAATTACTTGTTACAATGGATTTTTGTATAGTTTCGTGGGAGTGAGTTCAATCCCTAGTTCCGTTGCATTGTGTGTGAATTCAGATAGGAACATCGAACGGATATTTCAGCAGTGAATGATGATACATACAGTTTGTAAATTTTAAAATAGAGTAATTTAAATGGGAATTTCAGTCTTGAATAGTTTTACAAATATTATTCATTTAAAAAGTCTAAATGGATTTGTACTAGTATCTGAAAAAAACCAACGCTAAATAGTTAAACTGTATTATTTTGGGAAAAAAGATTATTAGTATCGGCAACTGAATATGCTCTAACATTAAGCTGATTTAGCACATGAAAACGAAAAGAATGCATGTAATTTTGTAATAACCATTAAAACTTCTTATTTCATTTCCAATCAGCGTTAAAAGTTTATAATACAAAACCCTATTCCAGTTCCTGCTATGTGTATCAATAGCTCTATCATGTTTTTTTTTAGATCATTAGTATCATTAGTCAAATTAAATCATTAACTTAATAAAGTTTTATTAGTTTCTTATTTGTTTATTTTGTTGTTCTACTTGTTCATTGCTTAATAAAAATTATATTTATTTATGTATGTATTTATGTATTTATTTATGTCTCTAATTTTTTTGTAACTTTGCTCATGATTTTCTTTTATGTTGTCTCTGAGTACAATATTATTACTACAAAGTGATACCAATAATTTGATTGCGTTTTCCCAGATTGTTGGTAGACGAAATTGAAATCTTGTTCTGCTTCATGTATGACGTTCTGAATACCTGTGATTATTTTACAAATAGAATTCGAAATGTTAACCTACAAATGTTTCAAAGCTCTTATTTAAAAAGTCCATAAAAAAGAAATTACAGGATATAATTTTTGCTTTTTAATATTACATTCAGCATACACAGTTGTATATTAAAAAACTAAATAGCTTTCCACATAACAGAATGCAACACAGATGATGCATTTATGCGAAAAACTATGCATGCAAACATGCTTAAAAGCTGTACTATTTCCTTTTAAGTATTTAACAATATTTGCAAGTATTTTTTGCTCAATTTAATATCAACTTTAATTGAATTATATGTTATTCATCCAAATAATGTTAAATCAAAATATTTGAAGCTGTACAAGGATTTAACAGTATCGCGAAAAAACTGACAGTGATTTCAAACAAAGCCTAAACTGAACATAGCTCACTAACCAACCTGACCAATCTGTTTAAACACATATAATGAAATTATTCTTTACCACCAGCTCGAACGATTTCACTATGTGTCAAAAAAAAAGAAGTAGAGTCCCAACCGTCATGATCCACTCGATCACGATCAATCTTCCAGGAGGATAAAAGAAACCCTCCACCACACAAAATCACGCACACACACGGGCTTCAAACAAACAAAACCCCTCGACGCACAGTCACCCACAGGATGAAAAGACACAAAATCGATCATTCACGGTACGTTACAGATTGCGCCGATTGAAAGCGCGCCATTTTAAAAGCGACCAAATTTCAACGATGAGCCTCTGAGCGGTCCATGCCCACGGATCAGACGGATATTAAATTCACACAAGCACATGAGGTGCTTCCACTAAAAAAACACCAGGTAGCCAATGGTGTGTGTGTGTGATTTGTGTTTTCTGTATCTTTACCGTTTCTCCCGATTTTGGACACCTCGCCACAATTGTTCAAATTGTTACAGCGAGGTGAAGAATATCTCCACCTTCTTTAAATCCCGCGCTTGCGATCAATCCTGGAGGTGGTTAGAAAGAAGAAGAAAACAAAGAACAAATACTTAATCTCGTGATCCTCCAACCGGTGGTGGCGAATGGTCGTCCCTTTTGGGGGAATAATAATAATAATAATAATTCTTCAAGATTGATTTTCCAACCTTCCGCGATTGTTGTCGAGCGAGGAGCGGAGTTTGGTTTACCTTTTTTCCGTACGCAGTTTCTTTTTTTTCGACTCTTTTTTTAAAGCTCAGACCACCATCGTGGCAGTGCGTATGTGATCGCGAGATGGCCATTGATTGATTAGGTATTTATCCGATTGGGGATCGGGGTGGCAGCTTATGCCACCCGACCACATATGCGCTAACATATTCTCCAATTCTCCGCGTCAACTCACGATCTTGCGCGTGTGTGTGTGTGTGTGTGTAGGTGCGTTGTCTGTTTGCACGGAGCGTGCGGGGAAAGTTCAAAATATGTTAAGCTGTTAGGAATGGAGCGGCTGCACATGGGTGCTGCCGAAGAACATTTCAACCGTTGACGACCGTTGAGATCGCAGAAACCACCCGGAATCCGTCAGCCCGGGGGGGTGGGGGAGGGAGAGCAAACCTTCAACTCCTGCGCTGGGGCGTTGGAATTAATTGTTATCAGCGCGTTTCGATCTTCCCTTTGGCTGCTTTCCGGGGGCCAGCACGAATGGAGTACACTGTTCGGGTTGCGTGCGATCGATGTTTGTCGCTTCCAACTTCACGTGGCCCACGGAACCCTCTCCTCCTTTGGGATGAAGGTGGGGGATCTCCAGCCGCAGCGGGAGTAACACAACAGTATTTGCCATTCGAAAAAAGAAAAGCAAAGATCATTGCGTTCGTTGCCTGGTTGGTGATAAATCATGTTTGCTTTCCACGGCCAGAAGAGGGTGTTGGGGCGTTGTGAGGGGCAGACTGGTCCAGTGCGCATGGCCTCCGGATTGGTCGCGGAGGAATGACAACCGACGATCCATAATTTAATGACAGGTTAGGTCTTCTCTGTTTGGAGCTACCATTTAAAGCACGCCTCGCTGCACCTTACCCCCCCCCACACCCTTCCCATTCCCGTAATGCTTTGTGCGGTTGCCCCCCCCCCTACTCCAGGTCCGGGCCCCACACGGACAGACATTTTGATTTTCTTAAGCCATCACACGCGCAAGCAACTGACGTTTGGTCCCGTGGCTTCCAGGAAGCCTGTCCTGGGTTGGGGAAGAATTTTTGTACGGCTTCACCTCATCGCCGAATAAGGTGGCCTCCCATCGCTACAGGTAGCGGGCTGAGAGGTAGCCCCCACAGTCCTGGAGCTGTTTTGCCTTCAGGGATTCATCACTCCGCTGACGAGTTGGCTTCTGGTTTTGATTTGGCCGTGCGATAGGGCGATTTCCTCCGGAGTTCCTGCTGGGTCCGTGCACGTCCCGGGACACCACATGCGGGGAGGAATTGTGCTCTTTGATCATGGACTCGTGAGGATCAATTATGGCGCTGGGTACCGGTGTAGTTGGTGTGGTGTGCGTTGAGGCAACCGTAAAGTGACTTTGCTTTGTAGTTTACCAAAGCGTGATTGGATTAAATCACTGTAGCATTCGTTTCAAAAGGTAATTTTTTGTTGTTTTCAATTGTAGAATGTGATGTCTAAAAACATGTGGCTGGTAGATTCATTTGTTATCTTTCTGGGTGTTGTGTATAAGATAAATAATTATGCAAGACAATCTGCATAAACGTCCTTTTCAAGTATGCTGTTTATTCCAAATTTACTCAATAAATGCAAAATGTAGTTAGCAAATCAAAAACATTATTTATATAGAGTTAGCTAGAAGTTCTTGTTTGCAGTCAGTGCTTTGTGTTATTAGGCTTTTATTCTTTAATGCTTCCATGACCAAGGGAAACGTTTTTCCCTTGTGCAAAATTAGTTTTTGCTTATTAAATTATGAGTTCATTTCAATTGTCTCAATTCTTGGCCAACTTTTGTCAAATTACATGGCAGGAATATCCATACTACAGCCCTTGGATCACATGCGGTCCTCGATAGTCTATAACGCGACACACAATGAATTTGTAAAGGATACAATACTTATTTTATTATTTTCTCTATTTCAATGATTTTTTTTTTTAATTTTATTAAGTCGAGACACAATCAGCTCGATACAATTTTAAATAATTGCAATATAAAGTTGTGTGATATATTCAGTTAGTAATGTCATATCCAAACGTGATTTAATTTTCAAATCATCATTCTAAACATCTAAAGGTCCTCAACATATTATTATGTTATTTACGAAGCAATGTGGCTTGTCAACTGAAAAGGTTGGACACCGCTGCTCCAAGGCTTGAATAATTAATTTTAGAGGCACCGATTTTTTCAACTTTTCATATTTGTTTTGTCAGAAATGAATTAATTTTTGAGGGTAAGTAGGAATTCAGGGACAACTTGTTTTAAAACTCTAGCTCAATAGCAGTTTTTATTGTTCTATTTTGGTAGATTTATTTCAAAAATAAATCGAAGTTTTAACATACATAATCAAAATTTTTTTTGTTTTAAAAAGTAAAGTAAAGTAAAGTAAAGTAAACCATTACGACTTAAAAAAACTGGAGCTTTCTCATGTAGCACTCTTAACTATTTTCACCCTCTACTCCCATAGCTTTCCACGCTAGCTATAATTCTGGCATTAAGAATGTTTAACAAATTGCGATCAATAAATTTGAATTTTACAAGCTACTCAAAAGCCTTACCTGCCCGACAATCGTAAAGCCAATAACGAGCCCCAGGAAAAGGGAACATTTCTTTCCGCGCGGCCTTAATCTAATATTCCACAGTGGCGTAGCGCATTTGGGAAGAGCGATGCGATGAAACGGTTTCAGAAAGCGCTCTCCCATAACTCAAAGCAATATTTACGATCTACCACATAATCTACCGTGGAGATGTGAATCAGACTCCGAAACCGAATGGAAATCAATGCGCACCATGAACCACGGCCGAGATCCAGTTTATTTCGGCTGGTGGCTGGTGTGATGTTGAGAATGCCGTCGGATTAGCATGTGCTATGGAAGCTGTGGAGGTAACGAATTTAGAATCGGACGAGTTGTTCCCACTTTTCGGCTGGTTTTCTTTTCTAATCTGGTCCAATGCATAGCAAGCAAGTGAGCATCTGTTATCTGAAGTGTTGTTTGTAGCTGGCATATGCAGGCATCTGTTGAGAATTAGGCAAGAAGCGTTCCAGGCACTTGTGTGACATCGGAGAAAGTGATTACAGAGCAGGCGTGCGTTACCGCTACCAGGCGGATGTTTTAGCTCTTCATTCTACCGGTAGATAAACCCTTGAACGGTGTGATTAATAAAAGCGGAAGTCTACAGTGCATTTCCTACTCCAATGCAACTAAGAGGTATACTATTACTGGAGCTTATTAAACATATCTTACCCCAGCGAAGGTCTCGTGCACGAACAAATCGTTTCTTTCAATGCCAGAATCAATCACACAAAAACCAGAAGCCACACAAGATAGATAAGGAGCTGCTTTGTTGCGTCTAGCAGGCGCCTATCTACTCGTTTTGAAATAGATAGAAACACCATGACCCAACACTCATACACCCCGCTCGGCCACTTAGTGTCTGCTACGAGATTTTGACTAATTTGAAAATTATCTTCCCCTTGCGATTACTTTCGCTGGAGCGATGGAGCGATCGAGGGGGACATAGTTTGTCATGGTGGCATTTTCCAGCAAATCCCAAAACCACCGTCACCCACACCACTCCATCGCATTCTATCCGATTCGCTGCCCATCGCTGAGCTGATGACGGTTCCGGCCTGCATAACTAGGGAATAGCGTGCCGGCGCTCTATCAGCGATAAACTTTACATAATTACTCGTTTGTTTATTGAATGCTCTCCCGAGGCTGCCCCGGTTCGTGTGGGACGTTACCCTGTGATGACGCGGGCGGGCAGGATTTCCAGCCCGAACCGATATCCTTGAGCCGAATGACGAGGATTCTAAATTACAGACTGAAAGCGCCGAGCAAACGAGAGAGAGCTAGCGATGGAACGGTGGCGAATGAGGAGGAGGACGATCGTTTTTGATAGTCAATTAGCTGATGAAGTAGTGCAGCTGGGCTGGCTAATCGGAATCAATTTGGTAATATTTCGAGTCGAGTGGAGCTGTCGCGGGAAATCGTTGATATTAATTTGATGTTTCTGGTCGGTTGGTTAGCGGCAAGTCGATTAAATAGCCGGCCAGGGAGTTCGGTCAGCGAAGAAGGCAGTAGCTCATTTGACCCGACGTGTTTTAAAGCCAATGAAAGGGAATGTATTATATTATCATTAGCAGGGTATTTTCGTTGTTAATTATTATAATGGTCTTTCATGTTTAACTTATGAATTATTTGATATTAAATTTTAAATCCATAAAAATGCTTGCAACATTAAATAACAATTTTGAATAAGAATACGCAATAATTTAGCAAAAAAATGAAGTACTACTGCAACCTCTATTTCATGTAGAAATAAAGAGTAAAGATGCAATTTCCATTACAATGTCACATATTCAATTAATTTATTTAAAGAAATTCAACTCATGGAATCAGTTGAATCACTAATTTATCTTTTGCATCCTGTTTCATAAGCTCATTGTTTCATATTTATTGGATCAAAGTTACTCTAGTTAAACATTAGTAATATTTTCAATGTTCTAAAACTCAACTCGCATTAAAAATCCTGATTCATTCCTAATTTCCAGAGTGCAAGGCATATAAATTTAGAAAGAAAGAAAGATCATTATAAATATTTTAGAATTATCTGATTTGAGAAAAGTTCGAACACTTTTAGTTATAAGACTATGTATTACAAAATACACATTATTATTTTATATACTATTACGTCAATATTGTATTCTATTTTATATCAATGGTCCCCAAATTTCATAGCTTACAGAACACATACAACAGATACTGTTTAAAGAAAACACATTTGTGTGAATCGTCAAAGTATATTACCCATGTTCAGATCATTTTAATGACACCCACTGTCCATCGGTCGCACAGCATGTGTCGCAAACGGCCTCTAAAAGACCAATTTGATTTTCAAAACCTGCCCAAAAAACCTCTTCCTGCCTTTTTAAAATATTTTAGGGAGTGCCTTGGTCAAGCTTTAAAACTCATCCTCCTCTCATTATCATCGGAATTGCGGTTCGTCAATGAGTATCGCCGTTGGCTAGATGTGTGGAGTAGCTTTTTTCTGGAGGAAAGCTTCTTTACCCCCCTGTCCTCTATCATCACACACCTGGAAACATTCCTGAAACGGCAAAAAAAAGCGAACGAAAATTCATTCACCAAACGTAAGCTTCCATTTATGACCATCAATGATCGAACGTGGAAAGCATCACTCGCACAGTCCCCAGGCATTCCTCGCACATTGATTCACCCTTTCAAAACCATTTGTCGAAGTGTGAATCTAATCGTTTGTCGAGTCGAGTCCGTTATCGTTTGGACCGGGAGAAACAAATTTAGTCATTTTTTGATATCCAAAATCGTATCGTATCTTGGACTCTTGCCCCGCGCGCGGTGATCAGTCCTTTCTTCACAACTTCCACGCATCCGTTTCTTCGTTTTTTTGTGAAAGGGGGGTCCATGCAAGCAACACAATTTTCATGAATGGAGCACCAACAAACTAAACCGGTCGATTGGGCAGCCCAAAAACCCGGTTTGCTGGGTGTGCGATATTATTTATGAATGGATTAAAATATCCAAACAGAAAATGATCTCAACGATTTCTGGAGAATGATCAAGAATTCATAAACCGATCGCGACCCACCGAACAACGGGAGTGTTTGCCCACCCCGAAGAGACAGAAACGGTCGGGTTTACCTTTTCCTCTTTTGCTTCCCTTTTCCCGCCCCTCTGGGGATTTGCATGTTTCGTACATTCCATGCACCCCGCTTTCCGAGTTGGTGTTGATATTTTATTTTAATGTCATATTTTATAACAATTTTCATAATTTCAGGCTATTCGTTGGGGTAAAATATGTCTTCTGTTTTTTTTATTTCATTTCGTTGTCATGATTCGTTTTGTACCTTGAAGCTTGAAGTTTGGGCAAGCGATACAACTGTGTCTCAGAGTAAAAGATTGTGCTCTACTCCAAATAAAGCAAACAGGGTGTATATGAACTGCTCAAAGTTTTACCTTATTCTCTAAGTTCTTTCTCTTCATCTTTTTGCTCAACTCTAACGCAATCGAAATGGTTGAAAATTTCTTTTTAATCAAGAGTATCTCCAAACACAGACTGGGGCCTTTAATCCGTAACAGCAAACCAACGTAAAATACTGTTTGTCGCTCCAAAAGCTCACACTTCCCGCCGAGTGACAACTGCAGGCGAATGTTATATTCTCGCACTATTTTTGGCACCTCGCCCCAGCACGGTGCACAGAATCCATGTGGGGCCTACCCGGACCAGCCCCGGTCAATATCGTATTACGGCTCGATTATGATTATTAAATTATAATTCATGCACGTATCTGCTTCGCTTCGGGAAAGGGGGTTTGAATTTCTTAACCTGCGTTGCTTTCTACCTGGTTGGCGGGCTGGTTGGCCTGCTGAAACCAAGATGGAAGCGTTTTGTTTGACCGGGTTTGGGAGGTTGTGTCTTTTCATTTTTGTTTTTGTCGTTGGTCTTTGTCGTTGGAAGACCCGGGACACTGAATGAGACATCCCGCTGGGTGGCAAATGTGAGCTGTTTGATTCATTTCTTCGAGCCTTAGACACGAATGCCGGTGCGTTGGGGGATAAATCTTGTCCCCTTCTCTTCCCTGTACAAGCTCGAGAAGTTTGCGTTTTTTGGGGGACGAATGTAATGAAACTGAGCGTACGAAAGTTGATGAGTCTGTTCCGTACGCAAATAGCTTACCATTGCTGTCCCATAAACATGCATGTTTTTATTTGAACAGCGCGCGCGCTTTTGCTTGAGTTGAATTTACTGCCACACGGGCGATTGTTCGTAAATTCTGTACGAAAAGGATTCATGCATTGAATGGATGAAGTGGCCGAGCGAAACATTCTCCTAAAAACAAACCAACCGAACAGTCGCATAATTCATGCACCAAAAACCTGCAACTTGGAAGCTGAAATAAGTTTATAGCTGAGCCATTTCTTAACGCTTCGATCACCACCGGATCGGTGCGGGAGTTTGCGGGAGAATCATACTTTAATTACACATTCATCTTAACCAACATGAAATATTTCATACCCGAAACACTTCTACTTCACCAGAACGGGCTCCATGCTGGAACGGGGAAATTTATTGCACCCGAAGAGCAACACATACCCGAGACATACATTCTCTTACCAAGCACCAGCTACCAACGTCTACCGCTTTTCAGCAGCACCGAATCCTCCTGCTGGCCGAGCTCGTTCTGTCTTAATCTGTCGTCTTTCACGAGTGTTGAATGAGAAATCTTCACCCCGAAAAGGAGAAAATTGTCAAAACGAATACATTTAGATAGGAATCACCCTACTCCGGCGGGCGGCCATCCTGCCTTGTCCTTTTCGACTCACAAACTTGTCTTCGGTGTTGTGCTGGTGTTGCCCTGCCAGACTACAACATGGGGTGGGGCACATTCGGAGACGGCCCTGCGAGAGAAATCCTTCATCGGTTGCTTTGACGCTGACTTACGAATTTCCCGGTTGTTAATCTTCACTAATCTGTGTAATTTATCTTTTGACTTTTATAACCGGAAAACTCGAGCACGAACTGCTTGCACCACAAAAGTTTCACCCTCCCAACACAAAAGGTCCTTTTGGGTTCGTTGTTGGACCGAGCTCGCAGTGAGCTGGAACGGGCCAGATTGGCTTTCCACGGTAAACTTTTCGGCACATAAAATGTGCCCCGAACGATGAAAACATCGAACCGGAAACCGGCAAGCGTGACTAGCTTTGCGAACCCCCAAAATGGACGACTGTCCCTTCGGGGGAGCTTGCAGTTGTCTTCGAGTGCGTCCCTTTTCTATACTAGTTTGGCCACAATATTAACCTTGTTTGCACACATAGAGATACATACACACACACTCACAAAAGCCCGCCGGCCCAAAAAGCTGGTGGATACTTCAGCAGCTTTTGGAGCACTTCTAGCCACACCGCTTCCTCTGTGCTCCCAGTTGTGGATTCTCGAGAAAAGTTTTGCAACCATTCTAACGGTACGAAACTTCTTCTCGCAAGCCATCGCACCCTAAAGGAAACGGCAAACGGTCCAAAATGGCTACCAGCATTGAAGATTTCTCAAAATTAGATCCAGATAACTGTACCGTGCTCTCGAGACCATCGCCACCACCACCTAACTGGGAATCAGCCTTGTTCTGTTCTGTCTACTAGTGGCCGGGTTTAGCATAAGTATGTGTTGGCGTGACGATAGTGTGCTAGTGGTGGCTTTCGATGAGAAGGTGTAAAGTTTGGTGTCTCCGCTATTTATCGGAAAGGGCTGCCAAAAAATCCCTTTGCTCGCTTCCCATCCCGGCTCTGGTTTTTACTAATAGCCCACGATAGAGCGAGTGCTTGGGTTTGGTGGGACCTGGGCGGCGGCAAGTCACTCGCTTCGGTAGCCTGGCAATCAACGGCAGAGTACCCCCGGTTCGAGTAACAAACTGCTCTGTGAAAGTGTTAACAATTATGAGAAACAGTGGCTTCTAAGCTGTTGATGGGAGTTGAGAAACTGTAGCCCGAGATCAAACCGATCTGCTGCAACTACCTGCAGAGCGGGGTCCGCTTGTTGGTACGGTAGCTCAAAGGTGTAAATTCATCCACAACAAATGTATGGTGAATAATGTGCTTTGTGTTGTAGAATGGCTTGAATTTTATGAAAAAGTTAAATTGACGAAAGATAAAACGTTAATAAAGAAGAAAACGAAGAAGCGTTTGAACTTCAAGCGCCAATCGTAGCTCTTTTCATAAATGATTTTGAATAACGAACTTCACCATCAGAAAACCCAAAACAAACTTCCGTTCCATTAGTATCAGTAACAGTTTTTCAATAAACACTTATGCACACGATCTTATTGAAGAGCTCTATAATTTTAAGTTATGAAGGTTCATCTTTGATGGGTGTATGAGAATTCTGCTTTATTGCTTCCGTTGTATATTTTAGTTCTAATTCGAAAGCTTATCTCGCGCAGGATCACTGTTTTGATGTATAAAAAAGGTGTATGAAGGTGGGCTCGTCCGGGATTTGAACCCGGGACCTCTCGCACCCTAAGCGAAAATCATACCCCTAGACCAACGAGCCCGTTGAAGGTTGAGGTGATGATAAGCAAACAGTATGCTATGAAAACACAACAAGATTGCTGTCGTGATTGTAAACTTTCACCATGACCTCACCGTATTAACAACAATCACGTATAGGAAATGTTGTTATTTATTGTTTAATTTCAATTTATTTCATTTTAGAAGATGCTGATGATGATGATGATGATGATGATGAGGATGTTGATGATTTTTTCTTGAGGTAACTTGATCCATTTTTGTGTAAATGGTACAACTTTTTGAATTTGCCTCAAATGTAAGATTATTTGCATTAATTATGAAATATGGCTATAAAAAAGAATTTCATAAAAGCAATTGTTATATAAAAATAATATTCAATATACTATACTGCTCTAATTAATAGAGTCATAAATAGTTTGTTAAATTAAAAATATATTGATAACAATCTTTTTGAAGCTGGAATGTAGTAAAAAAAAGCATTTTGAATGCTTTGCTTAACAAAAATACAACAATTACAAAAAATCTGAACACAAAATGCTCACTTGTTGGAAAAAGTCCAACACGGTAGGGTCGTAATATAAAAAAATAATTAAATGATTGAAAAACTACACAACACACATGGAACTGTCAATTAAAATGAACAGCATTCTGCAAAAAGTCGAGGCTAACTTATGTAACTGACTGTAACTTTCAATAATTTTCTAATGAAATATGCAAATTAAAAGTATACAAGACCGATACAAAGTGAATATGTTTAGCATGTATCATATCAGATACAATACAATGTTTGATGATCTTAAAAAATTAAATTATAATTTCACTCACAAAATCGAAATATCACAAGCTATAATATCATGCTATTTCTTCGAAAAAATATATATTTAGTATGTAGATATTTAAATAAATCTAATAAGCATACAACATAGAAGAAAAATATTGGTAAAAATTAAACATCACAAGGATGACTCATCAACAAAAATCTACTAATCAATTCAATTTGAACCACCTTCCACACATGAATTCATCAATGGAGATCAGGTAAAACGAAGCTTAAATCATTCTAACAAATAATCGAGTGTAAACAATACGTTTACACAAGCCAGAAGTTAAATTTAAATTCCAACAGTAGTAAAACATACATAATCTAAATGTTTAGGGCTGGTCGGAGATCAGCAAACGGCTTGCTTGATGGGGATACCAAGAATGTTGTTTGCTTTAATAACATATCACATGCCCTTATTCAATTTACTCAATACTTCGATTTTGTCCTACTAATCCAATTATTAGACATTTCCAGATGTATTGCCATGTTGGTTTATTACTGTTTTAAACTGACAGCGTAATGTCAGATGCACAGTAACACTGAAAAGGTATCCTTTATCCACAACCCTAAACAATCCCGCAGATAAAAGAGCTTATGTCCTAGTTTTAATTATTTCTTTACAACACATTTACAGCCAACCCTTGCCTTGTCGTAAAATCGTAACCTGAAAACTAGGCCACAATTGGGTTCAACCTCACACACTCCTTCAAATATCAATCACCAGAACTTCATCGAATCAAATGTACAATGTGTCTATCCAAACCCAAACTTCCCCATCCCATTCGGCATATATGCGTATGTGGGTCAGGCAGCTGAAGTTTAAACTCATCTATTCCGTATCCCTTTGCCCCGAAAAGGGTCCCGATGAAATCAAGATCTTTTGCGCTTTCCAAAAACAGGGCCACCTTTCGCTTCCCGAAACAGAAATGGCGCTCATAAATGTATTAATGATTTTATTTGTTTAGCTGCCATTCTAATTAAACTTTGTCCATTACCCGCACGAGGTATCGGTGTTACGGTGGGCCGGTGTACGTCGTAAAACTGTTCCTTCTGGTGCAGAGCGTAAGGACGACCGTCCTGTCGCCACCGTGACGCACATGGACACACTAAACACCGGCAGTATAAAATGTAAATGTGGATCCCACAATTTATGACACTGCCGATCGTGCCATGTGAGGTCGGTTTTTGAAAATTTATTATTCCAAAATCGTAAAACTGATCACCAAAAGGCTCGCTCCTACTGTTTAGATTCCCATGAGGAGCCAGCGCGCTGCATTCGGTTCATTCGGTTTATCCAGCGCCCAAATCAGGCTCACGACACGCCGCGAGAACGATACGTGAAGCCGCCCGCGACTAGACAAATGTCCGTGGCAAATTGAGCCACTTTCGGTTCAGCATGTCGAACTAGAGGCTCCACTCTATACACACACACAGGAACACTGTTGGTGGCCATGGCGGGAATTTGTTTCATTTGTTCCATCACTCCAACTTCACATCACATGGTGGCAGTAGGCGAAGTGCCCAGTCAACGTAAAGCCACCGTTGACGTTCGCAACGGCATAAAACGGCGCTGCTGGCCGGGCTCAAGTAGGCCAGAAGCCACAAAAGCTAGGAAATTTAATTAATTGGCTCACATTAAGCGCATTGCATGCGTTCGTTTGATAGGGCTTTTTTAGTTTTTATCTTCTCGTTTGACTTACCAGGGTGCCTCACGGTTTCATTATACTTCCAACGGCGTGCGGAATACACTGGAAAAAACCCCTAATTCAATAACGATCACAAATGACCGAATATTTATTCTTTCCTGCTTGGCTGCCCTTAATCAGGCATCGTCCCGACGCATCTGCGTAGTAGGCGATCAAACCACTGGTCTAGTTTCCGACCCGACCTGGAAGCAGCCTGATGATGGGGGATCTACCGCTCGTTACGAGATCTGGGCTTACTAATGGTATTAATATTTTCCAGAAACTGTCAAAACACACTTTTTTATCCCTCTTGTTCCCGCATTCAATCGAAAATTGGAAGGTGTGATCTATGTTATGTTAAAACAATAGATAATTTGAATTATACCAAGAATTTTGTGTTCAATTAAAGAATGTTTCTGGCTACAGGAAAGTTTTTATTTAGAAAAATAATCCATAATTAAGAATTTGCAAAAATTGCAGAGACATAAGTGAATTTTGCTCAAAAGTCTTGAATAAGTATACAATTTTTTTAAACATGGAATATTCTTCCTATGAAACCTTGAGGTCTTATAATATTCCTTTTATTAAATATTGCATTATCAAAAATAGTTCCTTTTAGTATGTCCGTGAAAAGCATAGAATCAACAATCACAAATCTTTCTACTAAAAGATGATATTGTTCAAGCCAAAACACTTTCATAAGAAAATCATTTTCTGTTCTCTGTTTAAGTTTTTTTTTTTGTTTAACAGTATTTCGTTCTTAATTTCAGCGAAGTTTACTGTTGGGTGTGAAAAGTTGAATATCCATTATTACATAACGAATATTGCTAGTTTGATCTAAAAATAAGTATAAACTTCACCTCCAAAACTATAAATGCTGTCAAACGTAAGGTAGCATCAATCCAACATTTCTCTCAAGTTTAAACCTCATATCATAATGCAAAATCCTATGCTTGTTTCAACCGTTTTCCGTTTGAAAGAATTGCACCAAAGAAGCTAATCGCCAAGAAATGTGCTCATTTATTTGAACCATTTTACTCCGCATTAAAATCGAATGACTGCATCAAAACAAACAAACCCTACCAACGACAACTTAAAACAAAAAAGAGATAACAGTTAGAGGAAAAAAGTTTTACTACAAAAACAAATCACCGCCACCCCTTTTTGTGCTACCCTCGCAGTTCCTACTGCTCGTCCGTGTCGCGCACACCAATCCGCTGTAATTGGAAACAAATTTGTCGGATGTGGCTGATTCCACCCTCCGGCCCTGCTCAGCATGGTGGTGGCCACATGCGTCACCATATAAAAATGGACCATCGCATAATCGCCGGTGGGTGAGTTCTATTACATCGCTACCCCCTTCCACCCGATCCTTCCCTTCCCGCCCAGTACGTCCGTGTGAGACCGCAAAACAGAGCCGGCCACAGTGCAAACAGTTCGCCCGTTTGCCCTTTTATGATGATCCTGTTAAAGTGATTATCATAAAAGTTATCATAATTCTATTATCTACGGAAGATTTGACTTTCCTTCCACCTTCCAGCTGGGTGCTTTCCCCTACGACTTTCGTCCACACTGCCCGCACGCAAGAGCACATCACACGTTTTGCGCAATCTCAGCACATCGTGAGCCAATCGAACAAGCAGATTCCCGTTTAAGGGTGAGAGGGGTGAATTGCAGCAAGAAAAAAAAAAAGACGCAAGAAAAACGTGTCATCCAAAGGGGACAACAATGTGATGAGAAATTGCGCCACCCTCTCGTTAAGCGGGAGAGATAATAAAAACCGACGGCCACGGCTTACGGCACGAGCGATTCGTTCTGCGCGCTACCCTTCATTAGTCATATCGTTGGGAATTGTTTTACGGTTCACTTCTGGGCGAGGTGATTTGTTTTTACTGTACACGCGCGGGGGTGAGAAAAGAAGATGCGCAAGGACAAAAAAATGGAGCACACGATTTACCCTTGGCGTATCTTTTTTGTGTGTGTGTGGCGTATCCTCGCTGTACTACTGTCCGCACCGGGAAAAAGGGATTCTTTGCACCGATTTGTCCTTCATTTCATAAATTCGGATTAGAACCATCATGCTGATGGACCATTACGGCATGTTAGGGTGGATGAAAATTATCCCTATCCCCGCGGTCCGCAGCCCGCACTGCACGGTGCACCCCGTAAGCCTGTTAGAGTGTGTAATCGGTGGATGAGAGTGTGGTTTAAAAATTGATAAATCTTAATCCACAATTTGAAACTGTCCAACGGGAGCTATTTATCATCGGGAATGTGTACCCTCTGGCATATGTTATGTTTTAGCCACTAATTGTGTAGGAAGGTTTCAAGTTTGTTTTCAACATTTTATGACATTATGTAGGCCCTTTTATTCGACTTTTTTACAAACACGAGTTAAAAAATGCAAAACAATATCTTTCCTTTTCTGCTAGTCTAGTCTTGTGTTATTTTACTACTACTATACATCAAACGCACAACAAACATCACCTTTTCACTTGGCTTTGAAGTTGAACATTGCAGATGAACGTTTAACTCGTAAAAATATAGTTTATGAGGTTGTGCACATCAAACAGGAGGCAAACATCGCTCACCACCCAAGAACTTGAAGCGTCTTGTTCCTATCCAGGCGCCGAGTTGATGCGCCGCTTATGAAGTCGTTTACTAGATCAAAGGCGGTGTGCGAATAAAATCAGACCTGATTTCACCCAAATTAAATAAACCATCCGCGTTACAAGCATCGCCTTTCTGTGAAATGAAAACGAGTCATTAACCGGTCATTTACGGCAGCCCATCTTGAGTTACAAAGCAATCCTGTTTACGGTTAAGTTTGGATAGAGTTGAACAGTTCTTTTTGATCCTGAATGATCAGACGCTTCTATAAAAAATTCAAATGATTTCGTTCGCCTGCAATGTAATTCGGAAAAGCCATTTTATAAAAGACTGATCTTTCAATACATACCGACTGCAGATGCGTTGTTGTAATGCATTATTTTTATTATATTGAATAATGTAACAAATATATGCTTATTGCCACCATTAACATTTTGCAGTTCACTCGCTCCCTTTATCGTTCCATTAACGATTCTCCACCGTGTGACTATAAATATGAACAAGGTAGGGTGAAAATGTGTCAAACTTTTGTGCACCTCATTTAACCGTCAACGGCTACCGGGGTGGATCATATTAACGATATGGGGAATGTCGATATCCATAAAAATTAAACGGTTTTTTTCTCTGATGTTTGCATATTCATATGCAAAATGTATCCATCCTTTGGGTGACAATTTACGCTGAAAAACAAACAGAAAAAGAACTTTGAATGACTTTATGTTTGGATCTGGATCTTGGAGAATTTGTAAAAATGACGAGAATGGAAGATAGCTCCAACAGCGTTATGTTACAGTAATTTATCTAAAGTACAATAACGAGCCGGCTGCAATGTTTATGTTAATTGTTGAGGGTACCTTGTTTAATTTGTTTGGTGTTGTGTTTACAAAATGATTTATTTAAATAAACCATTTTTTAAGACATAGTATTAATATTAAACCAATTGCTTACTCCTAAACATATCCACTAACTGGTCCATGTTCAGTACATTTGTTTGGAGTCCAGACATAAGAAATTTGCTACTTTTCTGCCCAAGTAACAGAGACGTGAAGTGTTCTAATTGGAAACAAACTAATCGTGAGAACCGTAACAAATCCAATGGCTTACCTTATACATTAACCAGATATCTTTTCATCAATGTTTTCACTTGTCTCTTTTTTAGTTTGCTTCTATACGTATCATTAATCGGTGGGTTATAAGTTCAGAATAGTGAAATACAGTGAATAGCAAAATCAAATGAATTCAACACTGGCACCTCCTACACATGTTTGTTTCGAAGCTCTTTGTGAAAATCCAACTCCAAATTCAAATTGAGAACACATTCCACGATTTCGAGCCATATCAACTGCGTTACGCCAATTAGCTCGTAAAAATCTTTTCACGCGCACCATTCACCGCACGTGTTAGATAGGACGAATATCTAAACGACCCCCTTTGATGTTTGGTTCAGGCTGGCATAGGATTTTACAGCCGTCAACATGCGTACCAAATCTACCGCGCGGTCCATTTCGAGCGGGGCCGAGAATGGCACAAACCTCCCGCTACTGGTTCGGATAGTTAATCCGTGCTCAAGGGTGGTCCCTGTTATGGAGTTTTTTTTATGAAATAAGGAGAACGATTTTACAATCCTCTTGACCATCGTTGTTATCTTTATATACTTTATGAAGAAATATGTTTAATGTTTATCAATTCTATCGTTTGACGTTTGATGTAAGGAAACATAGATTTTGGGTTATATTTATATTGAAGTATAATTAAGCAGTAGCATAGATTTCTTGTGCAAAGCTGATTAAATTGAAGTATTTTTCAAGATGTTAGTAAGCACAATTTAATGGCTAGGTATTTCAATTTTATTCGAAGACACCTGCTTGGCTAACACTTCAAGCGAACAATTAAAATCTCTTTCCACACAATCAATTTCCCATAAAAGTGAGATAACAATCCTAACACAAACTAAACCCACAATGCATGATACATGCAAGATCCTCACGATCAGGTGTAAACTCTTACCCAAAATAAAGAAAACGATCAAAGTATTGTTCCTTTACACAAGTCTAGCTTAGGAACACACACGAGGCAAAGGCTTTTATGATGAACATAATTCAATTTGTTTATACATAAGAGTTAGGATCGGCGGAGGAGATTGCATGAAAGAGAGTTCAGCAATAATACAAGCAATGCCATAATTAGAGTGCCATAATTTGGCGGCCATCAACGCGTTGGTTGGTGTGCGTGAGAGGGCAACGGATGAAAGGTGATCGCCCGAACAGCGGGAACTTCTCTTCCACGAACGGCAACGGCAGCGATCGGACGCGCGCAATCCGTCTAGGTTTAAGTTAGTCGTTAAAATAAATTTATGTGAAGAAAAATACCGCAACGTCCAGCCCTAGATTGATCATATGGTGCCGTGACCAGGATTGAAAACCTTTTTCGAAAAGCGCTAAGTGAAAAGATTTATTCGTTGAGCATTTTTTTGTTTCGTTTTGTGATTTAGTGCGTACCGTGCAAAGGAACTATCGTTAATACGTGTTTGAGTGTACGAACTTTGGCGGCCAGTAAATGTGAAATTTCAACCTGCAAAGGGACAATCGTGCCGTTTATTACTCGTCATTGATTGCGTGTCCGCGTCTCCGTCGTATTCAGTCCGTTGCCAACAAGACAGACTAACTACCGCCTTCTTCGGCGTCTTGCCACGGCCATCGTAAAAGCTATAAGAAGCGTTCTACCGCAGCCATCGCGTTTTTGGATACAATTCAGCGATTCACCGCAGTCGCGTAAAAAAAGCTGTGAGGCGTCTTGCCTTTATTATAATATAAGATTTCGTTCGTCTTTGAATCGTGTAACGTCTTGTTACAAAGAACACTAAAGTTAAGTTACTGTCCAATCCGTTGAACATTAGTGTGAGAAAACGTCAGCTTATCTTCCGTGTCGCAACCGGTTGTTTTCGCGCGTGTGATATCCGTCTTCGTAATCGTGTGTTTCCCGCCAGTCGCAGTTTGGAACAGCCATCCGTCATCATCTGTGTGTGTTTCCCTGCCATCGTCATTGCAACTGTTTTCCCGAATCCTGCCATCTCAACAGGTCAAGTATAAAGATGACCGAAATTGCGAGCCTAAGACAACGGTTGAATTCTTTATTCACGAAGCTGAAACGAAATGAGGTTTTCATAGCGAACTTCCAGCCTGAACAACACAAGCATCTCGTGCCTGTCAGGCTCCAAACGATTGAAGGTATGGAAAAGGAGTTTGAAACGGCTCATACGCAATTGTGTTTGTTAGCGCCCAGTGAAGCTGAGAAGCTAGAAGAAGAGGAGTTGATGGATAATTTTGAGGAAAGGTTCATAGCTATGAAAAGCGCCATGCTATCGCACATGCCTACTCAAACAGCTCAAGCCGTTAGCTCTGAGCTTGGCTCAAGCCACGCTCAAAACCCAAGCCACTCTCCCATTCAAAACCACGTTAAATTACCAGCCATCTCTTTGCCCGAATTTAACGGTGATATAATGCACTGGATGGCATTTCATGATACCTTTGAAGCATTAGTTCATAACAATGCAAGCGTTTTGGATATTCAAAAATTCCATTATTTGAGAGCTTCATTAACTGGTGAGGCCGCTAGATTGATAGAGTCGATCCCATTGTGCGCATCGAATTACTCCATCGCATGGCAGGAGCTCAAGGAGCGATTCTCAAATGAATACCTTCTGCAAAAAATGCACTTTAAGCAAATGTTCGGCATCCCACAATTACGAAAAGAATCGTCAGCTGACTTGCATAGATTGGTAGATGAATTTAATCGGCATGTAAAAATGATTCAAAAGCTAGGAGAGCCAACCGACCAATGGAGCTCAATGTTAGAATATGTTTTGTGCTCCAAACTACCAGCGGAAACTCTTACACATTGGGAAGACAAGGCAGCTAGCATGAAAAAGCCAACATATGAGGCGTTAATAGAATTTCTGCAGAGAAGAATGAAAACATTAGACTCTGTTTATATGAGTAAATCTGCGGATGTAAGCTCTACATCGGTGCCTGCCGTAAGGCCTTCTTCGCATCTTTCGTACTATTCGTACACCGCAAATAATACCAAACGATGTCCTTGCTGTCGACTAGATCACTTATTATGGTACTGTAACCAATTTATGCGACTCCCGCAATCTGAGCGCCTTCAGATAGTGCGAGCGAAGAGTCTCTGCATTAATTGTTTAAGAGTCGACCACAGCATGAAAGATTGTCCTTCGACCAATCGGTGCAAACATTGCAACCAGCAACATCATTCTTTATTGCACTCCTTTGATTTTTGTACGCCGGCAGCACACCCACGACCGAACACTACATACTAGCCCTCAGGTAGCTCCTAGCGCTTCATTTAACAGCACAGCAGCATTGGAAAACGAAAACCGAGCAGCGGACCAACGAGAGGTATTCTTACTCACTACTATTGTCATTGTTGTGGATGCGTTTGGCAATCACCATCCAGCAAGAGCATTATTAGATAGTGCATCACAACCTAACCTAATAAGCAAAAGATTGGCAAAATTAATAGGTCTACCTACTTCCAGATTAGACGTTAAAGGTGCTGGTTGTGCTACGACGAGGGTGCGGGAGTCCGTGTATGCTGAAATTCGATCTCGCACCAGCCAATTTTCTTGTGGAGTAAATTTCCTGCTAATGGATGAAGTAGCTGCAAAACTTCCTTCCCACCACATTAATATAAGCCGCTGGAACATTCCGCCTGGACTATCCCTGGCGGACCCTCATTTTAATCAGGCCGAATCAATAGATATGATAATCGGAGCAGAGCATTTTTACACCTTTTTTCCAACTGCAGAGCGTATTTATCTGGCAGATAAATTACCAATACTGATCAACAGCGTGTTTGGGTGGCTTGTAGTCGGTCCAGCCAGCGAGGAGGTCGTTAATCCTCACTCAAACCCAACACGAGTATCAATGGTTTCTTTAGAAGAAAAAATAGAGCAGTTTTGGAAGGCAGAGGAGCTACATGCATGCGAACCATATTCAGTAGAAGAAAAGCATTGCGAAGAGCTGTATAGATCGAAGACTGGAAGAAATAGTGACGGACGATACGTGGTGCAGATGCCTAAACATCCAGAGTTCTCGATACGCTTGGGCGAGTCAAAAGGCCAGGCGTTGCGCCGATTCTACTCATTAGAAAAGCGCCTATCCCGAAATTCGCAATTGAAGAAGGAGTATCATGCCTTCATGCAAGAATATATAGATCTCGGACACATGCAGCCTGTTAATGAAAATGCGTCAAGCCCAACGAAAACCTTTTATCTGCCTCATCATCCAGTCATAAAGGAGAGCAGTTCCACTACTAAGGTGAGAGTAGTCTTTGACGGCTCCGCGAAAACATCTACAGGCTACTCCCTCAACGAAGCACTATGTGTGGGACCTATAGTGCAAGATGAGCTGTTGGACATTATTTTGCGTTTTCGCACCTATTTTGTGGCCTTAGTCGGAGATATCGAAAAAATGTACCGTCAAATCCTCTTGCATGAAGATGACCGCGCATTAGTGAGAATATTGTTTCGATTCTCATCAACATCACCAGTAAAAGAGTATGAACTGAATACTGTCACATACGGTTTGGCTCCTTCCTCTTTCCTAGCTACGCGCACCTTGCTTCAATTAGTGCAGGACGAAGGAAGCAATTACCCTCTTGCTAGTCGTGCGATTCGCAATTTCTACGTAGATGACTTCATTGGCGGGGCATCATCTGTTGAGGAAGCTATACAGCTCCGATCGGAGCTAACTGGAATGATGCTAAAGGGCGGCTTTCCATTACGAAAGTGGACCTCAAATCGTTTGGAGGTTTTGCAAGAGCTCGATGCTTCTCAAATCGGAACCAAATCATCACTGCAGTTTGATACCGACGAAACTATAAAAGCCCTAGGTGTCTGCTGGGAACCTGAGCGCGATAATTTATGCTTTGCATCAAGCATCAAGCCACTGCAGTTACCCTCTACTAAACGGAGCATTTGTTCGGAGATAGCTCGATTATTTGACCCGTTGGGTCTTATCGCTCCTGTCGTAGTGCGAGCAAAAATAATGATGCAGCAGCTTTGGGCGCTATCGATTGGCTGGGATGAGACTGTACCAGAGTCATTTGGGCTGAAATGGAAAGATTTTTATGAGAAGTTGGAGATTCTGACTTGCTATAGAATCGAACGATACTGTTTCGCCTTACGATCGAATGTGCAACTGCACATATTTACTGATGCTTCAGAGTCGGCATATGGCTCATGCGTTTATGCAAGGTGCGAGGATGCCGAGGGAATATTAAAATATCTTTGCTTGCATCGAAATCTAGAGTAGCTCCATTGAAGCGTATAAGCCTGCCTCGTTTAGAACTCTGCGGTGCCGTATTAGGGGCTCATCTGTACGAGCACATTGCCAAAGCCATTCAGCTTCCTGTGCAGTCGGTACATTTCTGGTCCGATTCCAGTATTACACTACATTGGATCAAAGCAGCTCCAAATACCTGGAAAACATATGTGGCAAATAGAGTAGCAGACATTCAACAATGTACGAAGGGCCACACATGGAGGCATGTACCTGGACAGCAGAACCCGGCTGATCTCGTTTCGCGGGGCATGACGGCACCCGATTTTATAAAAAGCAGCATTTGGATCTCTGGGCCAGCTTGGCTGGCGCTACCTTCTAATGAATGGCCTACATCTGAACCTCTACTACCGACCGGTATCGAAAAGGAAACGCGTTTGCTAGTTGCTGTTGCCAGCGCATCGCCTGCAGTTAACCCTTGGTTCAAAAGGTGGTCATCATACTCCCAATTACTGCACATTATTGCATACTGCAAGCGATTTATAAAGAATCTAAGGCTTAAGGCGAGAACGAAGCCTGCTGGTGACCCGGTATCCATCGTATTGACACCAGAGCAGAATGAGGAGGCAAAGGCATTTCTGGTCAAGACTGCTCAAGACGATGCCTTCCGAAACGAAATTTCAGCCCTTCGGAACGGCCAACCTATAAAGAAAAACTCGTCGATTAGGAATCTCAACCCGTTTTTGGACAACCAAGATGTGCTTAGAGTCGGAGGAAGGTTAAACTTAGCTGATTTGCCGTTCCAGTCAAAGCATCCTGCTCTCCTTCCAAAGGGGCATCCGTTTACACGCAACATAGTGGTTCACTATCACTGGAAACTACTTCATGCTGGAGGGCGAAATCTCATCAGCAACATAAGAGAGGAGTTTTGGCCTTTGGATGCTCGACGATTAGTTAGAAGCATAACGCGGGAATGTTTCCGGTGTTTTCGGTCGGATCCCTTTATCGCATGCCAGCGAATTGGACAACTACCCGCATCCAGAGTGACACCTAGCCGACCTTTCAGCAACGTAGGAATCGACTACGCCGGCCCATTTTATTTAAAACCGGTACACAGAAGGGCAGCCGCCTGCAAGGCTTATCTCTGCCTTTTTGTGTGTTTCGCTACAAAGGCGGTACATCTCGAGCTGGTATGTGACTTGTCTACATCAGCCTTTTTAGCAGCGCTACGAAGATTCATTGCTCGCCGTGGTAAGCCGTGTCACATTCACTCGGATAACGGAAAAAACTTCGAAGGAGCTAGTAACGAAATAACAGAATTGGCATCGCTCATCGCTAGAAAGGAAGAAGAACAGCAAGTAAATGAGTTCTGCACGTCCCAAGGCATATCATGGCACTTTAATCCCCCAAGGGCTCCTCATTTCGGCGGACTGTGGGAATCTGCGGTGAAGGTAGCAAAAAGACATCTGTATCGTATCCTCGGTGCATCTCGTTTGTCATTTGAAGATCTTTATACGATACTAACACAAATCGAAGCGGTCATGAATTCGCGACCGTTGCTTCCTCTTTCAGAAAATCCTGATGAACTGGCGGCGCTAACTCCGGGCCACTTTCTGATCGGCACCTCCATGCAAGCACTTCCCGAACCCAACTTGTGTGACGTTCCCTTAAACCGGTTGGAGCACTATTGGAAGCTACAAGCCTACGTGCAGCGTTTCTGGGTCCACTGGAAAGGCGAATATTTGCAGGAGCTGCAAAAGGACACGGTGGGACATGAACAGAATCCTCAGTTCACGATAGGCAGGATGGTCATTCTCATCGATGAGCTGTTACCCGCAACCCGATGGCCTTTGGCACGTATTGTTGAGACGCATGCTGGAAGGGACGGAATAACGAGAGTAGTATCTGTGCGCACCAGTAAGGGTATATACAAACGTCCCATAACAAAAATATGCCTGTTACCGATACCATCGTCAATAGACAACGCAGCTTCAGAGGAGGTTGATTTGAGCAAAGAGAAATTGATAGGAGAATAGTTTGATAGCGCTGAATGCACGTGCAGCAGTCTGTATTTTTGGTTGCACCGTTCTGACGGGAGTTTGTTGTGTTGTGCTTGTTCCGGTAGCAATCGATTTGTTGATATGCCATATCAAGGGGGGGGGAGGATGTTTATACATAAGAGTTAGGATCGGCGGAGGAGATTGCATGAAAGAGAGTTCAGCAATAATACAAGCAATGCCATAATTAGAGTGCCATAATTTGGCGGCCATCAACGCGTTGGTTGGTGTGCGTGAGAGGGCAACGGATGAAAGGTGATCGCCCGAACAGCGGGAACTTCTCTTCCACGAACGGCAACGGCAGCGATCGGACGCGCGCAATCCGTCTAGGTTTAAGTTAGTCGTTAAAATAAATTTATGTGAAGAAAAATACCGCAACGTCCAGCCCTAGATTGATCACAATTTCCACGAAATCGTATTCAACTTCAGATGAATCTACAGAGACAAATTGTCTACATTCAATCGTACGATTCGGCGATAACCCAACAAACTAGCCAAACTAAACACGGGTAGACATCGCGTCGCCTTGGCAACACCGGTTCCGACACGTACACCCCCACCGTCATTGCAGTCTCACGCATCCTCTGTAACCCTTCGTCTTCGTTCGGCTCAGATGCATTCATCTGATAAAGACATCAGCGATCCATGCAACAAGCGTTCGAAGATCGATCGGGTCTTCTCGATCGCTTTCAGTTTTCCGAGTGCAAAGTCATCCCGATCACGGTGCGATGTAGTAAGGCGTAAGAAACGCGTTGAGACACAACACTATTATTGAACAACCGAAGTCCAACCAAAGTTGAGGCGTTTCAAGCTTTGGCACAATTGTGAGACATTCTCACAGATCGATGAAGGAAAAAAGGAAACTAAATGCCTGCTTCTTTCTTTTTTTCCTTCGTTTCACTTTAAACGCTCGAACTCTCGTTTCTTTATCAGAATCTATTTTCGGGACGTGAGGAACCAAACAAAAAAAAAGGAAAAAACATCTATCCGTGTTGGTGGTTGGTGTGAAAATTCAAATTTAAATATATGCATTAAGATTAGTGCCCAACGCATGTCAATCATGTTGCCGCGTAAAGGGGCGTACTCAACAAAAACGCAACCAACGCGGTCAGCTTACGAACCGCATGGGAAGCGCGGTAGCGAATGGTGGGACCATTCAGGGACTTTGGGATTTTGCATCAGCCGTTTTCGGTTGGTTCAGTGTGAAGCCTTAGAAGGCGATGATGATGTGGCTAATTTTGTTGCCTTTTGTCGGGCTGCTGCCGGTGCTGGGATTATGAATGAATTTGCCCCGTTCCCGGACGTGTGAGTAAAGCATTTCATTGATCAATTTAAAATCAGGTCAGACAGCGTCAAATGAAACGATCGATAATGTGTGATCATAAAAAGAAGAAATGCAAATAGCTGGTTTGAATTTTCAGTGCAGAGTTCTGAAGACTGTCACTTGAGAATAAGACATCCCTGAGCAATTGGGAAGCTTTATGCATACTTGAAACGAATAAAAAGATATTTCATGTTCAAGTTGATGTGTCCTTTTCATTCTTGTTTCAAGTTAAAATTATCCGAAGAAAGGGCTATTATAGAATCTGAGATGATCAAATCGATAATCAAGCATTTGGTTCAGTTCTATTCTTAAATGATTCAAATTTGAATAAAATAGTATATGAGCAATAAAATGTACCCATGAATAAGATTCTTACTTACTTACTTACGTACTCTTACTTATGTACTACCTGCTTACCTTAGGCTACGTATGGTTTCATTCATAGTTCATAGTTTAAAATAAATTATCTTCAACGGTCCCTTTTTTGAACACATAAACCTATTCTCTCTTTTTCTTTCTCTATTCATCTCTCTCTCTCTTTCTCTCTCTCTCTCTCTCTGTCTCTCTCTCTGTCTCTCTCTCTCTCTATCTGTCTCTCTATGTCTATATCTCTCTCTATCTCTCTCTTTTTCTTGTTGGCCTGCTCACGATAGAGCACGTCATCAACAATAATTCCCCAGGATGCTCGGTCCCTGACTGCAGCCTCCAATCCATGTAGACACCCGATCTCCGACAGGTCTCGCTTCACCTGATCTCGCCACCAAGTTCGCTGTGCTCCCATGTACCATATGCCGAACTGGGGATCGCTGTCGAACACCTTCTTTATGGGGCAGCCATCGCATCCTGCCAGCCTTCGCCACCGTAAGGATGTTCAGTTCGCAGTACAGCTCATCAATCTATTCTAAGTTATATAGAACTTCTCGTAATAATACAGAGACATTCAACATTTATTAACGAAACTCTTTACCCATTTCACATGAAGAACATGAACATCGTTCGTTCATTATCTAGTAGATATACGGTATCTGTAACCAACAAATGACAAATTGTAAAGAAGAATGTTAGATTTTAAGCGTAGAATTAATCAACCAATTGAAAGAGGCGAATGAGGCCAATCGGCTCAAAGACTCTATAAAAAACAAAAAAATAGCCATATTGTACGTTGAATAACTTCCAAAAAACATAATAACATTCATTCAATTTTTCGTTATGCTCTTTCAAAAAAACCCTCCACTACAATGATTATGCAAAACTAGCCATTCATTTCTCTTCAAAATCATTGTTTGCGTCACATTCAACACCTTTGATCCACAACAAAAAAGAAACCCCTTCACACAGCTTTATTATGGTAAGCCATTTCCTGGCACAGTTATAACGACCGACAAATGATAACCCATACGATACTTACATTCTCTCCAACATGCATGTAGTCGTAATGAGTGGTTTAAGACACCGAATAAGCTTAAATTATGAAACAAACAACATCCCGCTCTCTTTGCACCATCCTCATCCGCCGCATGCGACTCCCGAGGCCCGAAAACATTTGTGACAAGAAGGTGATCTCGTAAACTGCGATTATACCACCTACCTCCCCTATCTCATCCCAGCCTCTCAGCCGATGGATTGCAAATTATGCACATTCGGTATCTCATCCAGTCACTCCTTTTCTCGGCCCCGCTATCATTATCTCGCCCCAGAACCTGAGCCACCGTCCGAAACACGGTGCGATGAAAACATCATTAAGCCGGTAGCTAACTAACTACTGTGTGGTTCGGTCAGAAGTTGTGGATTTGTTTTGGATTCTTCACTTCCTGTACGGCGATCGAGAGCGTGTCCCAACCATCAACCATCGTTGAGATGGACGAAAGGAGTGGTAATGGTGGTGGTTCCACAGACCATGTAGAAATGTCATGTCGCTCAAATCACCACCAAACCGCAACGAAACTCCGTACCACCTTCATCTCAACTCCCCTCCTTCCCGCTCGAGAAGTCCACACTGAGTCAGCGGAATTGCGCTCATTTACATGATTTGGCCAACCCATTTGATTAATCCGCACCGTTGAGCTGTGAGTCTGAGGGACACGGCCTTCTTCGGCTACCTGCCCGGGGAGGCTACCGCTGCAAGTCGTTTGTTTCCTTTCGAATGAGGCTCCTCTCCTGGTACACCGCTCTCTGCGCGTGGTGGTTGATTAAAATTCAAATTCTTGTCAAGAATCTTTTCAACTGTCAAGCAACAGGGGATGCCGTGCGGTCATCATTCCTTTCGAAACGGTATCAAACCAGCGGCAGTGGAAAGCTGTACATTCTTTACTGCTGCTGCTGCTGGGAGGCTAAGATGCGAGTAAGCAAGACAGTGTGAATGGCACTGCGACCGAAGCTACGAATGAATCATTTCACGGTAGTCATACCCACTTCAGCGACAGGATTCGATCTAACCGAACCGAGATCGAGAACCTGATCTTGATCGCTGCGCTAACGGCAGCGTCTGCGGAAATCGTTTCTAAAAATCAAACTCCTCTATGTGGATAGATTAGTGATAGTGACACACACACACACAGAAAAAGAAGAAGAAATGCTTCCTTAGTTGTACCAAACAGAGCACCCTATGTCCGCCTTAACGTGGGGTCGACGTTTTCAAGAGCTGCCCAGCACGCCGAGACTTTGATTAAGGCTCGCGCACGTCCACCACGCACCACGGGTTTGATGGGTGATGTGTTGAAAATATTAAAAATATTTCTATTCCTTACCACTCGCCCCCCATCTACCGCCTTCCACCAACACTCTATCTATCCATCAAAGACGGCCCATCTAGCTCCCGGTACAGCTGCATGTGCTTATTTTCATTAGCAGATCCCAAATATATCCCCACCTTTGGACGGTCGTGTTTCAACACGTACGGGGCAGAGCAGAAATGTGATTCGAACCGTCCTAAATGGACACTGAAACGCAGCCAAAAACTCAGTAGGGTTATGTCAATCTTGCTTCGTTTTTGGTGCTGTTGTTGCTTAGTCCGTCCGGAGTGACGGACGTTTGCTTGAAAGAGGGAGCGTTTTAACTTTTATCACTGTCAGCTAACGATGATGGCAGCGGAATGCGATCGGGAATGCGATCAAACCGAATGGTGCTTTCTTGGAACGGATCAACCCGGGTGAAGTAATTAATCGTTCTGTAACTCTGAGCTTATTATTAACTACAACAATATTACAAACTATGAAAAAAATGCATTTTACTACAATTTTTAGTTAAGAGCTTTGTTTATTATTTATAATGTTATTAAGCTCAGCTTAACAAAAAGTAATATTTCTTATGATTATGCTCCATACCTAAGCACATAAGCCGTAATAAAGTCTAAATCATGATTAATAAAATAGATTGACGATCTACGATAATTTCATATGAATTGATACACTTGATCGAGATTGAAAGAAATTATTTTTATTGCAATCTGCAATTATTTCACAATCCAAAACATTAATTTGCTGCATCCTTAATAATTTAAATGCCTTTTTCCTATGTTTAAGATGTAATTTTAACATTATAAACACATTCCACAACATTGAGCAAATTTACGATCACTCAAGTATACGAGGTGGTAGCTTTCAAATTTAAATTTAATCTTTCTTTTTTTGTAAGTATTAATCCATCATTAGGCATTCAATATGAAATTTTATCTTGTTATTTATTATTTTGTAACTTATAATAAGTATGTTTCTATATGTTTATTCCGTATTGTAAAACAATACGGACAGGAACAATTGTATTAAAACACCTAACAATATTTCTTTGATATTTAATCATCATTAATATATTAATACATTAATCATGTTTAAATATGAAACTGATGTATTAATGATGATTAAACATTTGAGATATTTCAGCTTTTTGTGATGAACTCTTGTAGTTCACAATATTTCATTAATAATTTAAGCCATCATAAAATGTATGATATGTGCTACATTGTTCTACGTTTTGCCAAATCATCCTAGACACCGCCTGAATCTCCCTGCATGTTTCATCCTGCTCGTCGCACAAAAGCAAAGAGGCTTACCAACGCGCACCTTCTGTATATAATTAGCATCATTCAACAATGGTGCCGTTGTGTGGCCACGATCAAACGAATTCTCACGCCATCAAACGCACCTTACGCAAGGATTCCGTCTTTTCTCCGGTGCCGTTTCCACCGCGCGACGTACGATATTCCCAAAGTTGTTCGATTTTTGTTTGCCAGGTCAGCTGCGTGCAAAGTGAGCCGCCGCTCGAAAGGTGCCAAACGGTTTCGATTAACTGTGTGGCTTAACCATTGACTCCGTTCCAACCATGACACGGGAGTCAAATCATCTCCATCGCCATCTCTTCCCACCCTTTCAACCTAGCCGAGTTTGCTCGGCATATGTTGCACCATTTTGGAGGATTCGACAGGGTACCGCTGGACCAAAAAAACAATTTCCCACAGTCATCAAACCTCTTTACGTGTGACCGATTCTGTGGCCAATCCGGGCGCCCATTCACAACCGTCGCGTCGCCGCACTCTCTTAGGGCCTGACGATCAAAACATGCCTTCCCTTAAAATCAGCCAACAATAGATCGGAAGGGTTTCGTGGGAGGAGAATGGGATGGTATCGAATTGGATCAAAAATCCGTACGGTGATGCTTGCATTGAAGTGCTTCTCAAGCGACCACTAACAGATGCTTTTTTTGCAAAGGTGAGAAGAAATTTAAATCGTACCGGGGCTGGACCAATTTACGAAAGTCCAAAATGAAATTTTAGTCATAGTATGGAGCTGCTCCAAGGGCGTAATCATTCCGCCACACGTTTAATCTATTTTTGATTTCTTAATTAGTCACCCCTTCCTTCTGCCTATGATTAACTATTAAAATGTACCACCCTCTTCATTAAAGGTTTTTTGCTTGGTTCGTTGACTGGGTAGAACAGACAGAACGAAGATAAATCGCTCGCTTCATTTGCGTTCGACGCGACGAGAAGCGCCAGCCAGACAAACAATCCGGACGAACATCAATCCAAGCTCATCATGAAGCAGCTGTCGACATTCGCGAGTTTGAAAGAGAGCTTCCTTTTGAGTTATAAAACAGTTTCTTCCTCAGATTGTTTCACTTGCGGTGTAATATTTTTTCTTGTCGTTCCACCGTTTCTGCTTCATTTGTGTTTAGTTTTAACATAACATTCGTTGCAAATTCAATTGTAGGAAAGTATGGCTTGAGAGAATGAGTAATTTATTGAAATATCGTTAACAACGCACGGATACTTGTGGTGTACTCGAGAGGTTAATTTCTAGGCCTTATTCGATTGCTTTTATTACAAATTTCGTACGAGATAGTTTCATCCATACTTAAAGAAAAAGTCCTGCGTCCAAGAATCAATTCTCAAGTGAACCATACGCTATGATGATTATGTTAATGGGAAGAAAATTGTGAATTAATGACAAAAAAATGGGCAAAATGTCCCTTGATTGATATAATTCCCAGTTTGTAACACAAATTTTAAATTAATTCATTCTATTCATGATACTGAATACAAATTAAACTCTTCTGAAGGTCCAGGCTAAGCACATCCGCCTCTAATTTTTAATTTGATCACTTCCGCTGAACCGTGTGCGAAAACGGAGCAACCATGTACTACGCTCCAATTGCCTTGGGAATAAACATTCATCCCATAACTTCACACCCCTTACGTGTGAGCAGGGACTGAATGAGAAGAGACAAAAAAAAACGGAAGCGAATATCCCTCCAAGCTTCCGTGACCGATCGGATATCGGATTGGTGTGATGATTTTCGCACTTTCTCACTCCAATTGACACGTTACCCGGCTCCCCGTCATAGCCCTATGCGGATGTGCGCAGACCGAGAGCGTGCGTGCGTGTGTCACACCTTCCGCAAAGCGAAAAACGTTCCCCGAAACCGGAGGCCGTAAAGCTTCACGCCAAAAACCCCTTAAAAGGGTTACGCCGGCGCTCGGGGTTGATCCGCACCGAGATAGGATTTTCCCCCGCGGCTAGTGTGTTAAAGCGCAAAACACACGCAACGCTGCGAGTCGCGCTGGCGTGCGTGTGCTGCTCCGTCGCACGGTTTAACGTTAAAAAAAGAGGTGCCACTTGCCTCAGTCTCAGTACGGAATTTCAGTCGCTCGTAAACCCCGCATCACGGAGCAGGATAGCGATCCGGAAAAAGGGATTTCCTTTCCAGTTGGAGGCGAAGGAAGCCAACGGTTCGGCAGCTATTTAACGGGCGCGACAACGATTGTTATCACACGGGCAGGCCTTTGCGGACAGGGCAAACGTTCGTGGGTGAAGGAAAAGCTAAGCAGTAGCTAAAACCCTTTGCTACGGTTGAGGGTGCCTAAAGGCTCGAAGGCACGGCAAGGTTCGGTGTCCTGATTTATCTAGCGGAACATCTTATTTTCAACCCCTTTTTCCGACGTCGCGCGAATCTCGGGAGGGTTTGAAACGGGTATCCTGAAAAATGCTCTCACCACCACCAGCTCCTCCAACAGCGACCTCATCTGCGCTAAAAAGTCTTTAAATTACACTACAGATGACTGTAGGTTTTGAAAACAGAGCAACGCAAAACACTGGCCCAATTTATGACGCAACGAAAGCAAAGCAATCTCAATGTCAATTCGCGTGGAGTGAAATAGATGGAATTTAAAATAAAGAAGAAAAAAATGCTTCCTTTACTCTCGTTGCATTGTGTTTCAGTTATTTTAGATTTTTTATCAACCAATTGCCACCGTGACATACATTTTTTACAAAACAAAACTACCCCTCCCTGTATGTAGCATCCCTCTAGCACTTTGTTTTGATTTGTTTCGTTCCAGTTAATACGATTTTAAAGTCAACGCATTCCCAAGAGTTTTAAAGGGGTAGTAAATAGGGAACCGTATCACAAGATCTATAGAATTCGATATGGTGTTGTTTTTTTCTCTTGTCGTAACTATGGAAATTCTAAGTTTTTTACAAAAAAGGTGATTTCCGAAAACAATACTCTTCTTTCATCATTATTATGATTTTGTTGTGACTGATATGTATCTCGTGAGCTTTGTAGTACAAAATTGATTGCGTCTGTATTCTTCAAACTTTTATTTATAAAAATAAAACGATTTCAATTTCCTTTTATTAACTGTACTGAACAATTAGGTTTTGCATCTATGACAAAATAAATATTACAGGTAGATTTCTGCTTTCATGCTTTAATTTTTTATTTGCATTATTTCATACATGCTGATTTATAATATTTACAATGCTACTGAGATAGAATTGTTTGGACTTGAAACATAACTTTGTCTTTCGACATTTAGCTTAGTCTGTAGTAAGGTCTATAGTAATCAGCAAAATGGGGGAGATTCCCTTGTATTCATGTGCATACAAAATATGTTTAGCCAAATGTTCTTCCATTAAAACTAAAAACATCCGATAAAATGTTAAATTGAATGCTTTCATTACGTATTTACTAAGCCAGTGTTCAAGCGGTTTATACATTTATGTTTATAAACGGTTTAGCTCAAACACATGCAACATTAATCTGAAAGAACTCTTCTAATTAAGCTAAATTTTATTACCTTTTTTATTTATGTACTCCATTCAATGTAATGAAAATTCTTTACATAGATTTCACATCATTTACATTCCAAGAATTTCTGGGATTGAAAAAGGTTTCCAATTGAATCCAAATAAAGCTTTAGACTGCACATTTTTTATAGAGGTGTCATTTGGTGGGTTTTATTTCTTGAATTTCCCAAACAAAACCGATCGATAAAAACTATCATCTTCTGACGGATGAAGGGATGTAAATCTTAATATTAATAAATCACCCACACACGTTGTTCTTGGAATTGGCGGACCAAACATATTTGTGAGTAGCAAAACAAACATTGAATTGTGTTTTTCTTTTCTTTCTCCATAGCTACATTTGCTTAATATGTTAGCTGTACACGCTTAAACAAACAATCAATCTTTTACCCTTTTAATTCTCCCGCACACACTACACACATGGTACCGAATCAAACCCGCCAGCAGTCCTTGATCCTTGATCCTTACCCACATTACCCTTCACAGTTCTTGCCGCGGCCGACGTCAATCGCGTCCCTAATCATGACAGGACCGATTCAAAACAGAGCACATCGTTTATGCCACTTTATCCCCGCTCCTCCTTCACCGCCGCCTTAGTTTAGCAAACCTTTCCCGCCCTTCAAAACCGAAAGGATGATCCCGAGGTCCATTAAAACTGTCACATTATTTGGATAATGAAGCTGACAAAAAACCAGCACCTGGAAGCGGCAGGTATCGACCGTTTTGCACCGACACTTGACAACTTGGCCCCCAAAAACCACTTCGAAAGTGTCTATCGCTCAGGGATCGGGGATCGGGGCCTTTTAATCTATATCAATTAATCCTAACGGACATGGATCGTTTTGTCCCGCTGTCTATTGGCCTTCCAACATCGCTTCGCTGAACCGTCGCTCCATCTCTAGCTCTCGCTTTTTGTTCTAATTCCTACCACATTCCTCGCCCAGCGGGGAGGCGACAAAAAATGGTACAAATATCAAACACACAACACACGGCGAACTCCATTAACAACTTCCACAAGCGTTAGTTCGTGACAGTTTGTCCAGTGCAACAAAGCTGCTCGGTGCACGGTAGAGGAAGGACCGAAAAATGCATCCCAAAATAGCCACTTAAGGCCCCGGCTAGTGTGTGTGTGTGCGTATGTTGGCAGCAGAATTGCTCACGCCTGCTCATTTCACTGCTCGACAGTGTCAATCCGTTAAAAGCGGACGGGATGAAATGTCAATCGAATTAGGCTGCATTTTCGGCTGGAGAAGCGCACTGAAATGGAAACCCATTCCTCACCGGATGATGGGTTGCGTCGGGTTGGGGTGGTCACTATTTGAGTTTGACAGTTTATGAGTGGAGCGTGTGGTGGAACGGTAAGCTGGAGCCGGGGTACATGTTGTTTGCGAAACGTTGCCCTCATGCTTTGACGGTTGCCATTTTGTCAAGCAATATTGACGGTGACAAGGATCCAAAGGTGGGCAGTACAGACAAGTGGATGGGTTTGATTGGTTTTGAAATAAATCTGGCTTCTAATTCTGGGTCTGGGGCAGGTAAAGATTCACTTAGAAATTGGAAAGCGGTTCATGATTATGTGTTGTGTTTAATGCACCAGGCCTGTTACGATATTAGACGACTGTTTGAGTTAGTTAAATTTGTTTATTCAATTATTTCGTTTTGAGTATTGATTAAATATCTAAAAAATATTAAACATAACTGTAGAAATAAAAAAGTTAATAGTTTTACATGATTTTCTTTATTATAGTAGATTTGATTGCAAACCTTATCTGTAAATTTAATGGCAAAGACATATAGCTTTATGCTAAGCTTAAAAATATACTTAAGAACAATGTTTTAAATTTTAAATTATATTTGTTAAATTATTTTATATGGTATATTATAGAAGTATTTTCAAGGTATCGTGATAAAACGAAGTTTAGGTCATTTACAAATATACAATTTTACAAATAAACAACTTTATTACACTTGCAAATCTGGTTAATGGAAGAAACGATATTCCGGTATACTTACTTTTTTTTATCTCCAAAGTTCTTAATTAAGCAAAAGGTTCCTGACTGCATAAGCTTATTATTAAAAATTAAATTTATAAGGATACTCTTTAACGTTAACGAAATTAAAAATGATCTCTCCTACCTTACTTATCTTCTTCTTTCACAAATCGACTTACAAGGTTATTATGACCTAATACAGACTTCCTAATCTTATTAACTACTGAATAGTTTTTTTTCTGATTTACACTTCAACTTTGATTTTCCATAAAGTAACACCTTTATACAGTCTTAAATTGTGTAATTCAAACAATAGTTCCTTCAAATGGTACGTTGAACACATTGACAATTGCCTTTGAGTTTTCAATACAATAACATGTAAATATGGAAAAAAAACTGTTCTTTCTTGAGATGGCTTTTTCTGTTATCTATGTTTGTTTTATAGTTACTCACTGCAGCAAGTAAGAAAAATGCAGCCAATATGGGGGTTTCACAAATTCAATCAATATGGTCACCGTTTTCAAAGAGTTTATGTCAAGCTTAAGAAAAGTCAAACCTCGATGACTTTGTCTATAGGATTGTTAAAGTCCTGTAAAATGTCTATATTGCCCAAATAAATAGATTTACAAAACAGTTCTATTAGCTGTAATTGCTCCTTGGCTCTGCTACAACAATATCTTCATTAGCAAACAAAAACAACAGGACACATTAAACGCTTCATTTGCAACAATTATAAGAATGCAGTAAAACTTCAAACACAATGGCATATTCTTCACCTGTGTTGAAATATCACTCGCATTAAAAAGCAACCCCCTAAACTACTGCCAATTTTAATTGAGTTCTCAAGTGAGTGCAAATGCAAACCGTTTCGGCCCAAAATTTCGGCACACAAAGCCAAACTGTGGTGCGGTCAATTGCAGCGTTAAATGGTGGGGAAAAAATGATAAATCGACTCACTGCTACCCACGCACCGCACGCAGTCAACCGCATGGCTGGCGCGCGAGTGTGCAATTGCAGCTCGTTATGCGCTTCGGATGTGTTTTTCTTTGTTTTGTTTAACCGCCTGTTCATTTGCGCGTCATCTTCATCAAGTGCACTGCAATGCGGTGCTAATGGCTCATCTGGGGCCGGCCCTACTGCCGCTCGGTTTCGTGATTGCCGCCGGACACTACCCGGCGAAGGTGACAATTAACACAATGCAGCGCGGTTTGCACGCGAAAGTGAATCGGGCTCGCTGATTGCCTGGCACAACCATTGCGTTCACACCATTTCGAGCACTTTATTCGGACGGTTTTGGGTGTTTTAAAGAAAGCCCTTTCCCCCATTCGAATACCTTCGGGGCAAAACACACCGACATACGCACGATGGCACGTGTGAATGTGTGTAGTAACGATGCCGTTAGCCTCGGTGCAACTGTCTGCAAGCGTGCAGGCAGGCAAAAGTCGGGCAGATGAGTGGATGCAATTTCACACCATCGCCGGGAGAGTAGGTAGGTGATAGTTCTTGTCGGTAATTTTCGGTATCTCATCCATGGGACACGTGACATTGCCCGACCCGGCTAATCATCGAGGATGGGATGGTTCCCTCCCATCCCGGGGTCACGTAATCCCTTAAGACTGTTAAATTGAATTTCAACAAGGAAAAAACAAACGGCAGGACGAGTCACTCGCTACCAGATCGAACGCGTATCGAATGATATTTATTGGACACGGCACAAGCCACATCGGAGCGTCATGCGCAACGGAGTATCATCCCTTACGATTAATTCGGAGTATCATCCGTGCACGGTGCATGCTCGAGGGGCGGGTACGGGTGCGCCTTCAGGGATGCGCCGGGTTTTGGTCGCGTGGCCGAGATGATACGCGTCATTTGATGCTCGTTTCTCGTCGGTTCTATCTTCTGTTACTAACTCTGAGAAACAGTACATTTAATCTTGTAGCAGAAGAGAAAGACAAAAAAAAAACAATGTGCAGATTTTGCTAGGCGTATGTTACGGAATACCTATGAGACCGCACCATGTATGGCATGTGATGTATTCCGTATAAAAAAAGACCTATACTTATGACCATGTCGAGCAGCTTTGGTCAAAGTTATGATTTATGGTAGCTAGCAAACAATCGGTAGGTAGTAAATTATTCACACCATCAATGATGAGGTTGCTCCATGTCGTGTATGATTTGCTGGACGTATTCTATTCCCTACTGACTCGGTATGTCACTGAGAGCAAAGATCGAAATGCTGTAAGTTAATAAACAAAGTAAAACAGAGCATGATAAATCATCTGATCCTCTGATTCATACAATAATATTCCTAACAAGACATTACTGCACACAATAATAATCTGTTGCTTTTCTGAGCTCATGAGTTGATTAGAGCTTTAATTCAATTGAAAATCAAAGATATGGTGTCTCAACTTATTAGCAAATAAGGTAATATAATTGTTATAAGAAAGCTGTATTGAATTTGATTTTTTTCTTGTTTTAACATTTGTGGAGGAACTAAAACGAAACTTGGATAAGAGAGACATCTATAAAATATAAAATATGTATGTGATCCAAACGTATATGTGAAACCCCGTCTTTCTTAAACAAATCAAACAAGCATCTTTCTAACCAATTATACCATCATAAATTAAAGACTTTCTGAGACGCAGAGAGACGTGACGCAATCTATAATAAAGTAGCCTTGAGACGAGTCTTTTAAAACCGATTGGTTCTCGAGCTTTACTTTGAATTAGGCTTCTGGAATATTGAAGAATTGTTTAAGCATAAAAATAGTTTTTGATGCACAACTAAAAATTATCATCAACTAATTAACTAACTCATAGATTCTTTTCATCAAAAAGACAGTTGATAATTTCTAATACTATCAATCAATTGTTTAACAAAAAAGGACATAAATCATAAGTACTTATATTCTTTCGTTATATATTCCTTTGAGTTTTCTCCTATCACATCATATTTTATAGTAACATTTCTTACTTCAGCTGTTCCCTTTCAGTAAAAGATATTTAAAGAGATAAAATTACGGCTTGATACATAAAATTAATTAAACAAATGAAATTAAATTAAATCAATTAAAAAAATTTAAAAAAGGCATCAAAACAAATTAATTAAACATTGCATTTTGAACGCAACTAGCCATTCTAAGAATAATGTACGAAAATCTCATTTGAAGCAACTTTTACTTACCATCTTGTTATACCAAACACCTTTTTTCTTTCACGTTTATACAAATTTATTACATTAAAAACCAAGTTTAGCATGTAGAGTGTCATGGTGATATTTATTTACTGTCTTATAATCACAACTGCATCGCTTTTTTACAATAGTGTAGAACAATTATTGCGTAAATAATAAATATATCATGTGGTCGTAAAATGATTATGTCTTATAAACACATAACACATACAACATAAAATTACATTTTTAATCAATGCTGCCAATAAAAGAATTAGGTAAAATGCTATCGGTGGCTAAAATAAATAACAAGGTGTGATATGAAAAGTGCACTCAGTTCAATAGCACTTTGATGTCATAGAAACACCTATATACAACAACGATTACTCCATATCTACAAGAAAACCATTCCACTTAGATCTTGTAAACTCCTGCTAACGTACAGCACTAGCGTGGTGGTGTCCTGCAGCCTGACCCTGTTGGCTGCTGTTGGGCATGCTGTGGAGGTATCTGATAGGGACTGAACCGATTGCCCAGCTGCCGGGATCGCATCTCGCTCGGTGACGGTGAGCCAGAGCTGGGCGACGGGCTCGAGGCAGGCTGTCCTTGTGGTGGTGGCGTACGAGGGCTTTGGCCAGCGGCTGCCGCTACGGCCAGCGAAGCCGTTTGCTGTAGAAAGCCGGCTGGAATCTGTGGTGGCCACTGGCCGCCGGTGGCTTGCCAGAGTCCAAGATTAAGCGCACCGAGGCTGGCGGGAGGTCGTTGATACATCTGGGGCAGCAGCAGCTCGCTGTACGGTGATCGGCCCCACAGCTGCAGATGCTGACGAGCCTTTTCGAACAGCGCCGCCTGGGCAGAGCCGTCCGGATCTTGACTCGAAGCGAACTGAGCCATCGTCATCGGATCGGGGAACAGGCGCATCGGTGAACGGAGATGTTGCTCAAGTAGGAGGGCGTCCATTGGGTCCCTGTGAATTAAATTAAAAGTGCAAGGAATTTTACGATAATTAATTCATAGTAGGTGAGATTACAGACAGCAAGACTTGTTATGTTTTTTATATTAAATAAGTGAACAACATTTTCATAACTACAACTGATATGTCACTTTCTTGTTCCTAAAATCGAGCTCATCACATCAGAAGACCCTGTGACCAGATATTCGTTCCTGCAACGATGTAACAATTTCTCTGCAGAGTAATTTTAGGCTTCAGACACACCCACGGCCAAACCCCAGAAATCGTCTTTTCGCATCATAATCATCATCATCATCATCTTTTTGCAAGCTAATGTGCTCTGCGGAACGAGAACGATGCTGAGCGAGAAGGAGCGAAAGTACCGCGGTACCACCGTGGCCAACAAAGGACTTGTTCCGGCAACACCGATCCATTATTAAATAACTATAAACTTCGCTTCATTTTCAATTTCACACGACCATAAACCAATTCACGTGATCAGTTTGACTACGACGGTACGGCGATCGATTTTGATTTTTCTCTCAAGCATAGCCCGCAAGAAAAAGGCAGGATGATCATCATCAGGTGGAAAAAATAGGCTGGAACGGGAGGGGGAAAAACGTAGCAGTCTGAGTCAACCGTACCGTCAGGACCATCATCGTGTTCAAGAGCCTAACGTTGGGGCTGAATTGCGGCTTGTTCTGTGGAGGAAAACTACCCCTTTCAATGCTCTCTCCACCAGCAGAGTGAACGCCGTGCCACCAACTTGAAACTGGTGGCTCCGGGAAGGCTCGCAACGATCTCATTCACGGCTCGATCCCAAACTCACTCCGGCCAAGAACGGCCCACCCCAACCCAAGCACGTTACGGAAGGGTGAAGAAGAGCGAAAACTTCGGCAGTCACGAAACAGGATTCCCCCAGACCCAACAGTCTTTCCTGCCAATGCCACCATCCCAATCTGAATGACCGTTGAAAAGCAGCGAAACAAGGGAGGAGAGAAGCCATGAACATGAAACGACACTCGCCGAGCCGCGATCGCACGATCTGCCGCCCTGTAATTTACCGAATGCCGCTCTGGTGATGATATTAGCCTGAAGGGCTGTTCGCTCCTTTTTTTGTTGTTGCTGCTTCGATCGTCCGCTCCGGGTGCCGGTGCATGCTTGCCCAGTGGATAAGCACGGCGGTGATGCCGGTGAAGGACTTTTGGCGAAACACGGCGACTTCAGCAACAGGTCGCAGCGGCCGCCGAAGATTCCTTCACACCTCGCGTACAACAAATTAGAGCCTTCAATTATTAGCTGCTATCATCGGGTGTAATTATGAAAAATCTGACCAATTGTACCATGCTTTACATTTTGCCTTTGTGCTCTTCCGCGTGCTTTTCTCTCTTTCTCTTTGTGTTTGTGCTCTTTCTTGCGCATTGCGCTTTTGCAGCAGTCCGGCGGCTGAAGGATGCAACTGAACAGAGTGTTGCTTTTAAAATGTTATGCTATGTCCCCCCACCTCGAGAACCCTTTGCAGAAATTGGGGGTCCCATTCTAGATTGACAGGTCTTCAAAAGTGAGTGAGAAGAAAGGAAAACATACTTCGCTTTGGCATAAAGCCGGTATTCATGGAATCAGAACAGCGACGGTAAACCGATCAGTGTCTTCAGTCCTTTCCAATCATTGACCTACCTCTGCATTTCTTTATTATTTTTTCCCTTCAACTTTGGGATTCATCTTATCGAGATGCACTTTAACCTCTAATCATCTTCCGGTTTCACGCCTCACATGCCTCACTCAATTGGGGTAGCAACGGGATGGGGATCAGTGACTGTGGCCGACAGCCTACTGTGACTCCCGATCGGTCGATCGGTCCTTTAATTAAAGCAAAGTGGGTTTGCCGATACTGCCGAAAACTGCCGCCTTTGGCTTATTGAACTTATTTGACCTTTTTCGAGGGTTGGTCTCATGGAAAAAATGTCCATAGAAGCTGATGAAAAATTATGCCTTTGCCTTATTTTGAATTAAAGGCGAATAAAATTGTATTTTGGAGAACAATTATGTACAACGACTTAAATTAGTTCTGTGATTTCATGAATCGTCTGCAGCAAAAGCGCAAAGACAACTATTTAATTAACCAAACTAACGAATGTTGGAAATCAATTCGTTTATGTTTATGGATCCAGACTCTTTTGGGCATTGCCGATAGTATATTTTTTAAGACGTTTGTGTGTTTAATTTAATAAAAACACGCCCAGAGCCCAATTGAGGACTCATAGGAAAAAAAAAAACTATTTAGTTTGGGCATTCTCCTGACACGTACCTAGGATTCAATTTCTACATTATAATTAAATTTAAAAGGTAGGAATTTTGGTATTTTCTGTTCTTACATTTTGTTGACAGTTGCATATCGATTGCTTCCAAAACTTTAAGAATCTCATAAGCCGTAAGATGTATTTTAAGTGTCTCGCTGAGGAATTTTCTTGTTGGTGTGTCCTGCTTGAATGCTTGTAGTATTTCCTGCAGCATCAGAACATAAATATTTTGCTACTATACTACAAAGCAAAACTTTTCTAACATGCTTACGTCGCTTGAGGTCTTGTGATTGAGTTATTGTGGCTTCCTTAATCTAGATACTGACTATTCTTAGATTGGGTCCGATTGAACCATGCTGATGGCCAGTTGATGAGTTTCTGTCGCGTCTTCCAGACACTACAATACTTGATACTACACTGCTGTAATATGCCTCTAGTTATTGTACGACATAATTGTGGAATTTTTTTTATTCTTTAGTGATTTTCAACCAAACAAAAATCCTTCTTAACATTCAAGAAAGGATACCCAATCAAATTTTCCCACAAATTCATGTTCATCTTCATCTGACTGACGTTACAAGAGCCTTTAAGCGATCAAATCAGTAAAGTTTTGATTATTGCCTTATCCAAACTTTTGATTATGTACGTATAAAACAATTTTAAAATTTTAAATTTTGTATCCCATTTGTATATTTCTCTATCTCTGTATTTTTTGATAATCTTCTGGATTCCTCCCTATCAATCTCCCACGACCGCTTATCAAAATGTGTTTAACTTTGTGTTTAACTTTAAACATGTGAATTCCTTCGCTGGCAGCAAAATCATGATCGATGTGTTGCCTCAAAAGCTATGCATCTAATGTGTTGCCGTTTGACGAGTAGCAGGTGAATAGAAACAAAACCTCAGGACAACAGGCCCGAAGACACATACACACCGGATTGAATGGCTGGAAACATCAATCTTCCTTCCCAAAGAATGTGCTAACGGTCAAGTGCGGTTTTAAGTATGCTTTTATTTTCCCTTTTTTCCCTACTTTTCAGCTCAAAATGAAAGAAACTCTCAAAAACTGCAATTCTTGCTCTCTCTATCAGGGCTGCGTCTCGCTGTCTGTTGCAGCCGAGACTCGATTGAAACCCTTCGAAGGAGTGCACGCTCAGGCCACTCTTCCCGCCGACTGGCGGACATCCTTCCGTCGGTCGGACAGTCATAAATTATTACCGCCCGGCACGTTACGCTTTAGCGGCTCGAAGTTCATCAATTTCGTGTAAATTACTACGCAGCCCGCAGCTCTTGCGCTCTCGTGGGCATCTCTCGCCCTGCCGGTCGATTCCCCAAGCCGCACTTATTTTTGCTGAACGCTGGAAGGTGTTGTAAGGATTTTATCAATCATTACGCACATCGAAGGGTTTTGCGACCGAGGTTCGCTTTAATTCTCGCCGCGTCCTTTGACGCAACGCAAAACCGCACCGTCCGGCGGGGCTACGAAAAAAGGGCGCACAATCAACGCCCTCCGAAACTGCGAAACCTATGGCCAAAGCCTTCCATCGTTCCCTTCTGCTGCTTCTTTCCAGCAGTACGTAGGATGGGGCGGGGAGGAAGGGGCACACGCGCAAGGAAAGCCCAAGCTTCGCGTCGTCGACGACGTCTTGGCTGGGTGCCCGGAGGCCAGCGCAGCACAGTTGTCAGAATAATTACGACCACTTTTAACAGTCATTTAGCTCCGTTTTGCCTTCCTCCAGACTGTATTTCTTCAGCGTTTCCAAAGCGCTTTTTTATTTTTGCGCAACGCCTTCATACGATTTGTGCACCGCGAACGCTTTATGGAGGTGCCGAATGTGCCGCTCTGTAATCAACACTTTAGTGAAACGAAAACGAAACCAAGGCATCGAAACGGAGGTCCAGGCTCACACACACACAGAAGAACGGGCTGAGAAAAACGTCGTCATTTTATTTCTCATCTCAATCTCGCACTGGGTGGGTAAGGATCGGGTCAGTGCTATGGGGAGGAGACAGTACCCTCAAGGCAAACTGGTCGCAAGACGTTGTTGAGTTGACGAAGGGAGAAAAAATGAAAACCCAGCCACAAAACAGTGAGTCAATACACGGGGCTGCGTAAAGAGTTGTGCGAACTGCGGAAGGGTTGGGTACAAACAAAAGATCATTTAAGTAAAGGCTTTATCAATCATTTGGACTCGATGAAGATGCATTGACAAATTATCGATACGCAAATACGGCATCAATAATAATTTCAAAACAAACTGCATTTGTCCTTGTTGTTCAGCTTCGGCAGCTACAATACTTACATGCCAGAGTAGCTGAAAGTATAAAGGGGACTTAGTTAAGAAGACTTAATTTTGCTCCCCAAGAACCTGCCTCGGAGGTAACACACAATACTGGTTTCCACTATCAAGAGTGTAATAACTTTAAAAATCATTCAAAAGCTGTTTCTCACACAACTACACTCAAAATACACTCCATAATTGAGTTTTTAGTAACTTTTTACATACCTATCAAAATCGGTCAACCGTGACGAGTCCCGGAATCCTTTCGCGAACGGATTGGAATCGATCTTTAGCTTCGTTATCAGCTGGTTCTGGTAGGCCGTGACGGCGGTGAATACCGTCTCCGGGAAAACGTACGTTTTGTGGTCCACTTCCTGCAGCTCCTTGGGTGAGTTGGGAATGTTTTGCCCGGGGACGAGACGAACCAAATGTATGCGGGGTTGATAGCGATGCATCGAGTTCAGTACAATCTACAGCGAGAAAGCAAGACAAATGAGAAATGTTAGAGAAGAGTTTTTTTGAGGTTTACTCAAAATAGTCTTATAACGCTAACGCTAACAGAACGCTAAGGAAGGAAACAATTTTGAATTATTCGTGTTTGGTCCTTCTGCTCATTACTTTTCATTTCTAAAATAATTGAACATTTTCTGGAATTTTCAGCTGGAAGCTGGAACTATAATCAAAAACAGAACAATATGATTTTGCTTAAATGGTTTTGCTTAATTTTATATTACTTTAAATGAATTTCATGTTCGTAGCCTTCAATAATTTCATTTTTCTTGTGTATTTATCTAACCTTTTCAATACATTGGATTACAATACATGAAAAACTATATTTCTTAATAAATTATAGCAAACATACATGAACATCTTTCAAATCAACATTTCTGACTCGTTTCTTGCGAATTTAAAAGAATTTTCCTTCCACTTTTTCGAGACGAGAGTTTGTTCCGCCTGATTCTAAGAGCGAGATGAATCCTGAAAGTTTAATGCGCAGTAAACAACTCAACACAAACTCGAAAGCAACTTCGTGCCGTAGCTCGTAGCTACAGCCGTCCGGAAAATGATGGCCGCAATGGTGGTGCAAAATATTTTCCATCCACACACACACACACTACCCGCCACGCGTAAAATGGGTGTTTTGCGCACTTGCGTGAAGAATGTGTTTTTGGGCTGCCATTTCCTGCCAACGGGGAAGCTGTAATCGAGCACGTACTGGAGAAAAAGGACGAAAAACGTCAGCATTCCGCGTATCGTAACAGCATCCTTCCTTCACTTACCCACACAGACGCGCGCGCTCGCACACTCACAGACAAAGACACACGCAATCACCATAAGTGAACGTGGGCGCCTAACACCGTGCAAGGCGAAATATGATATTCCAGAGACGAAAGGGCCATGAATTTGACAGCCGGCAAGCTGCTACAACCGCCAGCAATGGGCCCAACACACCCCCCCCCCCCCTTAAACAACGGCGATGGCCACATCGACGACGACAACAACGACGACGACGACGAGCAGAGAATAAACCATTTATAAGGGGAATGGCAATCCATAAATTATGATTTGATGAAATTGATATCGTCCCCACGAGATACGGCGAGAGAGAGAGAGAGAGGGAGAGAGAGAGAGAATGGAGAGAAAATCGAGCTCCACGGCTACGGTAACCCTGTACCTGCTGGATACATCCCCCCTCCCTGTTGATACATACCCCATGGTGGAGTAAACGGCCCGGCCCGATTGGTGGCTGCTGTCGTGGACAGTGGGCAAAAATGGCGCGTCGAACGGTCGGTGCACCCGGGGGCCCGCGGGCCGAATGGTCCGTTCCGTTTGCGCCAAAAGGAATCGTTAAAGCAAATATCAATAATAAAGAGATAACGGACAAAAAATCGATATTTTCCACCAGCGGCCAACGTGCGCGAGCGAGTGGAATGCACCCCAGAAATGGTTCTATTTCTGGGTTCGTTTGGAGGACGAACCAAAAAAAAACTCCAGCAAGCTGAGCGGGCGAGAAGGTGTTGAGGGAACATCATCACCTTGGACGTGAAGTACATAAACGTGGATAGTTAAACAAATTTGCAGTCTTTCTTGCTGGTTTACTGTGGATTGGGAGTACATACAGTCTGGAGCAGGTTTTAATGTCCGTAAAGTAAATAACCCGCCACGCTGTGAGGTTTATGGTTTAGTGCCAGTAAAATTGAGTTCCTGAAGGAGAGGAGAACAACCTCCTTAAAGAAGTGCCATGTCTGTAGAGCGAGAAAAATAGTTTATGCCTTTTCTCTCGCTTACGATCGATTTATTTGTCCAACAAGGGACCAACTCCAGGGGAAAAGCTCTTCAACAGACACGAAGACACTTGAAACATTCCCCCAAACAATTCTACGAACGAACACTCCAACTCCACAGAATCTGCCAGGAAGGAGTATCTGTGTCTGGTGCAGGTATTAAAGCATGCTTCCCTCCTGGGAGCACTCGCTGACTCTCGCTTTGTATAGCTTTGCCTGCGACTAGACACCGGGACCACCACGTCAGTCAGATAACCCGCATAATTTATGGACGATGTTTTATAGAGACATTTGCCCGGTAATTAGTGTGAAGGCGGAAAGCGTGTTACAATATTCGCCGGTCGCGCTGCCAAGTACTGCCGCCGTTTCCGATAGCCCGACATCGCGAGTACATGGAACCAATCGACACAACTCGACTGTGTAAACAGTACTGGCCAGGTGCTTATGGACGGGTTGCAAAACCGTTCCAGCCCTCTCTGCCGCATGGTTTCACCGGTGACAGTACTAATCAACATAATTTATCGATACGAATGTACGGTTGGTTAGACGATAGGGTAGGATTTGCGTCAATATTACAAGCAGATGAGGCTTCGGGAGGCCCCACACACGGTTCCAGGGTTGTCGATTTGTAAGCACCCGTGACATGCTAATTATGATCGAGATGCTCATTTAGTGTCTTATAGGTCTGTACACGATCAATCAATAGGGTCGAGCTGTTTCGAGCAGATTAAAGACAAAGCTTACATAACGTCAGTACAGACCGGAGATACACGAATTAGAAGTAGCCCTCATCAACTAAATTCCTGTCGGAAAATAGATTCCCATTCCCAAAGCTCCCAACACACACACACAGCAACACATATGCACAAGCTTTCCAGCTCTGCACCAAATGTAGTAGAAAAACTGCTCACCGAGCGGGAAACCCATCACACTTCAACAGTTTCCAGCTGGTGGCCAACGGGACCAGTCGCACGGGCGTTACGGTGGAGCCCGGCCAGACACAGGGTCTGATGTTTCGTACCTAATTTATCAAGCTAACACCTCGCCACCATCGAGCACCGAAGCGGTCTCTCTCTCTCTCTCTTTCTCGCATGGTGTTGGCGTACACTTCACCACCACTGCACGGATGGAGCCATTTTTATGCTAAGCACCATCAGATAGACTAACACTCACCGACGCAGCTACCGGAGAGGGCGCGAAGAGGCCCGTGAACCAGGAGCACCGGGCATCCTTCGCACCACCTCCACGCAAGGCCTTCGCTTTTCCGCACCGCTTTACCCAACCGTACGGTGAAGACATGCGCGCTTTATCAGCTTTTCTAAATTTGCGTTCCTCCACCTGTGCGCCATGAGCACCCCGCACAAACGAACGCGAGAAAGGACGAAGCAGGCCTGCACCAACACAACCGTAGGCAGTAGGCACTTACACCATCGCACACTTACAAACACAAAAGCCAGTGCGACGGTGTGTGTGTGTGTGTAGTACACTTTCCTTACACACAGCTCCAAGGCTCACGTCCATATCCAAAGACAGAGAGCGAGAGAAAGAGAAAGAGAGAGCGCACATGGAGTGGTTTCAGCCCGGTGCTCGTTACCATGGTGACCGCACCACCATCACAGAAACCGCCCGGATCGGGTGGAGGCGCGCAGGCGAACACGACGGATTAACTGTCCACACACAGCGCTCTGTAGTGGTAGTAGTGGAAGTCCATCTTGACAGTGCCCAGGATTTGTGCCCAGGGAGCACTCCGTGGGCGAAAGGGGAAGGGTGCGGGACAAGTCGAACTGTGCTAAACTCGACGACAAATCGATTCTTCTAACAGCTTTTCACAGATCGTCTCCTCGTTCGGTGGAAGTCCGGGTTACGGTTCAGTGGCTTGGAACGCCATCGTCGGGACGTCGGCCTGACGGGAAAAAGGAAAAAAGGGAGCCGTCGCAATACTCCACACATACGCACACGGCCCCCTTTTGCCTCCCACTTGTGCTAATGATTAAGAAGAGCAACATTTTGGAAGATAGGTAGTACATCAGCGTGTACGTGTAGCGAAACCGAGCAGATGCTTCTGATTAAAACCTGGTCCCAGCATCCTTTTTCTAGATAACACTTAGCTCCCCAGTTTTTGCCGTTTTTCCCTACACCAACTCGATGCGTTGCTACTCACCTCCTGTTGTATACATACACACATACACACACCAGCACCACCACGACCACAGGCCACAAGGGTCGAGGATTGAGGCCTGGCGTGAAAAACTTGTCAGCATATAGAACGGTTCATTTTCAACGTTCTTAATTACAAGCTTTATCTTATCGTCACCGGATGTTGCGAAACTCGTTACCCGGAAGGTGAAGGAAGAGGGTTTCTTTGCTTCTTTACTACTTTTTAGGATACCCCTAAACATGGCGGACGGAACATAGCGCTCGTTTTGCGCTTTCGACGGCCGTAGCAGCGTAGAGTTGTTGCAATCGATTCCCGGGACCAGGCGGTGAACAAGCTCAGTAGCGAACAGTTTAGTGCCAGAAGGACTGCTGGCGTTCGCTGCTGGACTTTGCAACTAATAATGAGACGACTTGTGAATATTTGCCAAGTATTCACGAAGTTTTGTTCCGTGGGAGTATAAATTTGGTGTAGCGAATCTGGCAATTCTATGTGTGCTTTTTATTTGTTGTGAACTTTATTTAGCAAACACTTTCTTTTTTTTACGACGTGTTTGTTCAACCCATCAACATGGTAAATGTATGAGACTATTTTGGAAATTGTACATTGAATATCTGGAACAATTGGTCCAGTTTCTGATTAGCAACGAACTATTGATTTGTAAGCTATCAGGATATTGGCAGGACCAATATTGTGAGACAGTTTTAAATTTATTATAAATCAAGTAGAAAGTCTTGATGGCGCATAAAAAAGAGATAGTTGCTATCTTTTTGATTCTAAAACGTGCTTTAAGATATTTTGGAATTGTGGAGGGGCGTTCGACAATTATTTAAAAGATAGCAACACATATAACTATTTCTGGTAGCTCTGTATCAAAGGCTAGAAACACCCTTGCTGTCCCAAAATGCAGTATTCAATAGGCTTAAGGAATCAATGGTGGCTTAAAATTTAAAATTAAATTGGTAATGTCTGAGTACATTTAAACATCCAACGTTATTCATAAGGATAAAAGTGAAAGAGCCTATCCGTTTACATACCCTTGTACCTTATACTAGATTACAAGTTGAGGCATTTTGATTTCTACTCGTCAATTGTGTTCCTTCGCTATAAGTAGGTTGCAAATGCTGCAAAACCGTATAATGGTTCTAATATTTGGATGTCATAAACTCACATCATCTCCTGTTATACTAAATGTTTTCCAATGGAAGGTCGGTTGGTTGTTTAGCTTATAGAGACTTTTTCCAATGGATGTAGATATACAAGGTTTTCCATGTCAATTTCCAATGTCTACAACATTTTTCATTGCGTGCAAGATGTTTTCCAACAGCTGTCAAATGTTATATTTGAATCACAATAATGTTTCAGTTCTTCCACATGATTTTCAACACGTCTCAAGCTGGGTTGAGTTTGACAGTTCCATGTAATATGTTGAAAATCGTGTGTCAGAGCTGAAATGTCATTATGATGCAAATATTCACTTTCAAATGTAAACATTATTATTCAACGCGTGAAAAATGTAATTACACATACATCTGGCATTTCATTTCCCTCATAATAATTTTTAATTTCCTCAGCATGATTTTCAACACGATTCAAGCTGGATTGAGTTTGACAGTTCTTTTTTATATGTTGAAAATCAAGTGTTGAAACTTAAATTTCATTTTGAAGCAAATACACCAACTAAAGCTAAAGCAATTTTTGCTATTTATAAATATCAAATCAAATGTTTAAAAAGGCTTTTTTCTGGTTTCTACATACGAAAACCAAGAAAAGAGCAATTTTAATACTTACATTACTACAAAACTTTTTCTCCAAAATTAAGTATCTCTGAGCAAACAAATAAAACAAAAGCATACGAATCGGCAGCACGCGCACACCCATGGTGTGGTTTTTGGTTACGTGTGACAAACACATTCCAACTCCCGTTTCCTACCCAAACCCCCCCCCCCCCCCCCCATCACCCTTCCCCTGGCAAAGTATGTCGTTTCCACTTGAGCCGAATACTTTTTTTTAGAGACAAAAGTAAGGCCAGCAAACGCACCACCATCGGAGCGCCACGGGCGGTCTCTTCGATTCCAAAGCCCACCGGTGGCACGCAGCAGCAGCAGCAGCAGCCGCATGCTCCTGTCCATCGGTCATCGCAAGCAGCCCCAAACTCCTAACGGACATTCTCTAGAATGCTTGCACGAACGGGTCGTTTTGTGGATCGCAGCGATGGATCGGTTTGCTTGCGTCCCCGCCCTTATATGGCATGGTATATCATATAACTATAATGATTTGCTGGAGATTTTACCGCGAGACAACACGGGCAATGAATGGGAAGCAAATTCGATTTATTGCCTGATAAAATACGACCCACACATATGGAATCGGCCCCGTGCTCATTACGGCCGAAAGGTGCTCTCAGTGCTCCCAACACTTAGACGATGACATACTAGAACACCGGTTAAAGATCAGTTTCCGGCCTGATGGGGTGGCCGCGAGCTGCATATGGAATGAATATGGTATTAAAGGTGATATTGCTTTAATACAGAAACCAAATAAATTTAATATCTATTCTTCTATGTATGGAGATGTGTCCAGCACATACGCCTTGTCGCCTTAAGTCATCTTAATAACCACATTACATTAGCGTTGAATAATTTAATAAGCAACCAGTGTTGCAGCCTTCGCATCCAGCAGCTCCCCAGCTGGCCAGCAATCGTAAAGAAACTGTCGCCCTATCCAGTCCCAGCAAAGGCGACCCGAACCCCCCCCACTGTCCGAAGATGGCGCAAAACCGGTCGATCGTACGCACCCAGCCTTACGCCCCGTGTGGCAAAACCCGAGATTAATTAAGTGTTTCCGATAACGATCTGCAAATTATGCAACCCAGGTATGGTCGGAACCGCGCCCTCTCGCCCGTTCGCCAACTCGACGCCTTTTGCTAAGCACGGTGCAAGTTTATAGTGGCCACCAACCCCTCACCCTCTGGCTAACCCTACCCTGCCTGCCCGTGTCCCACTGATCAAGTCGATCAATTGCAGTCGGCGCACTCGCGCGGCGGATGTACCGGCTGTCAACGGGCACTCAGGACCGGCTCCCGAATGGAGTCATAATTTTTGCCATCGATTTGCCAGCTGCTGCTGCGGATGTCGCGGGCGCAGAATTAGTTATGCTCTCGCGCGTTCGCGAATCGCCGTTAGAGGCTAATTTAAGACCCCGCCCACGGGTAATGTGGCCGGTGGTAATTAATGAGCCATTGCCGTACAAACACACACAACCTCCCATCTCACTCTATAGCTGTTTTCGCGTTGATGCTTCTCCATACACACACAGAGAGAGTGAACACATCGCCACCAGTGTTTGGCCATTAAGTATTCCAATCCCATCACGGTGCATGAAACACAGCACCGTGGGTGAAATTATTCAAATCAGCGGCCCTATTTGCTCGATGAGGTTTCATTTTTATCCAAATCGAATCCCAAAAGCCCCACCGGGGAAATCAGCTCGTTGCAAGCGTTGAGGGGTGTACAGCAACGCGACCCAGCAACGTGATAAGGTGTCAAAATATCACACTCAACTCCGAGCGCCAAAAGTCGCTGAAAGTCCAGTTTACGTGACGTGGAGCGGTGGTGGCGGCGGTGTGCTCAAACGACCCCGATAAAGCGAAAGGAAAAAAACGCCCAATATGGCTGCCGTGGCCGGTACGCGGGGTCGGTAGGTTGCATTAATAATTCATCCACCCATCGAAATAATAGTAAATTATGTAGATGGAGAAACCGAGCCCAAAGTAGCCGGTGTGTGTGTGTGTGTGTGATCGTAAAAATAAGCAGCGAGGAAATAACCAACCACGCTACGCAAAGGTACTTCTGGGTTTCGTTCCTAGCTAGAACTCAAGCCCGCGAGAAGCACTGCAAGGGAGGCGAGGATATGGGAAGCAGGGAAAAAAAGGTGCGAATGTGTTAGGTCGACGAAATAATCACGAAATTAGGATTATGCAAATCGTATCCCGAACGCACCCACATACACACACACACGGTTCGGACGCTTTCCTTCCTTTGGCGCTTTCCTTTTGCGAGCGACAACACATTACCTCCGAAGGATTATTACCTCCATCGGCAAGCGGTTTGGTCCTGCTGTGACGCTCGCAGCGACCACGAAAGCGAAAGCCAGTGGAGAGAAAAAAAGGATAGAAAACCACCACGCACCACCAGCACCGACCGCGGAGCGAAGGTGTCAAATGGAAAAGTGTCATAAAGTGTGCGAGTTACGATCATTGACACTTTCTTCTTTCGAAGCCTTTGCGCACCCATGGCGGTGCGTTCTTGCACCACTTGGACCCGACCGACCGACCGACCGACCGAAACGCTCTCCGAACCTTTCTTCCGTACCACCAAGCCCTCTCCGGCGATGAAGCGACGCTGGAAATGTATTAATTAAGTATAACTTATGGCGACCGAGCTTAATTGTCTTCATAATTTCTCCACTCCGCGCGCTTATCATAACTCCGGGGTGGCAAACGGAAACGCTAAAGAGAGATGATGGCTGTGTTGGGAGGGGTGGGGGTAGGGTCACCCAATTGGTTGGCCGGTGGCCACCAATGGCTTTTTTCCAGTCTGAGGGCTTTGTCTGTGTGTGTGTGTATGTGCTGGTCTGTCTGTCTTTTCTTTGCTCCACGTGCCGGTTTGTTGGCGTGCGGCAACTCACACAGACACACTCTCGTTAAGGTACAGCGAAAGAAGAAGAGTGGGGAAAAATATGATTATTGGAAAATTATGGAAATGGGATACATTGTGCCACACGCATACACATATACCCAGACACGGTGGAAGGTGTTCCAACCGGTCGCGATGGAGCAATGCGCTGTGCAGCGAAGGAAAGCAGGCAACAAAGTTAAAGACGACTCAAGACGACGTAGCGTAAATTCGTGGCAGTGGATGAACGCGTTATCGTTGTGCCACTGTTGCAGTTTATAGTTGGTAAATTGTTTAGCTATGTTTATAGCGGGATTAGGTAATCGAGCATTACCTCGCAGAGAGTGTTTCGTGATGAAGAGCTTGTCGGGCTTCTTGTCCTTCAGATTTTACTATGATACGAGCATATTTTCCAATAAAGCAGAGAATTAAGAATCAATTTTTAAGCAACTGTTACAAGTCTTGAAATTCTGTTGAGCATATTTGTAGATTATTAACGTTTGCATTTAAAAAAATGACAAAAAATTTCCAATTTTCATGGGTCCTTCTTCTTCCGTTCTGACGAAATGTTCATTAATCTTTCAATATAAGTGTCCCATGAGCTAGTAGCCAAAATTTGAAAGCTCTTTCAATAAAAAAAAAGCGAAGCAACTTCGATCGGAAGCGTCACCCCGCCACGACGAATGTCCGGACAAATAATGATAGTCGGGAAAGGGTTCCAGCATCTTCAACATCTTGGCACTATTAGACAACAATCAGAGCATCGAAAAAAAGCCCGATTCGGGACGGCCAACAACCCTGAGCGACTAGAAGCTCCACAGGAAGCTGAAGAGGAGGAACTTGAAAAAAAACCCAATTCGCGTTTGCTTGGCCGAAAGGTCGATGCAACCGGCCAAAAAGTGACACAGACACATTCTAAATTTAATTCTCTAACTTCTGCTCGATTAATAATAATTTAAGTTGTGCGATCATTTGCTGAAGGTGATTTACTCCATTTACTCCATAATTTAAATGATAAAAAATTTATATTCGATCCCACACCATTACGTGCAAGCCTTCATCAATTCTAAACTAAAAATCCATAAAACGGGTAGAAAACAAACATTCATTCCAAAACCTGCCCAAAACACTAAACTCGTGCCCGCCGCGAAGAAAGCAGCGATAATATATTGTTTTGTTTTATCGAACATCATCACAGCGCCATCGAAAATCTTTGGCAGGATCAAATTTCTTCCCTCCTCCCAAAAATATGCAGCACGCCCAGCGCACAGTTCTGGCTGAACCTGACCCTGTGTATATGCAGACCAGGGGGTTGGGCCTGCTCGTTGTAAGATTAACCGTACCGGTAACTCCTTACCGGCTCGACTAGATCTCGTTAGCGCAGCAGGCGCCTGGATTGGGTTTAAATGTCGCCGGGCTACAAAACGTTCAGCTTTACATTTCCCCCCGGGCCCCGCTTGTAACGTAATACGATCGGGGGCACACGACAAAAGCCACGGTTTCGTCGTGATCGGGGGATTGGAGGAAGGAATGAAGGATCGAACCACTCGGATTACAGCACATTTCCACTTACTTGACCATTCTTGTCCATCTCGTTGTTGGTGAGCTTAACTTTCTCGAACGATATGACCTGCTTGCGGAGCGCGTCCGGCCCGATCGGCGTGTCCGGGTGGGCGTACAGGCGGGCGGGTGGCGGTGGGTCAGCTTTTCCGGCCACCAGCCAGGACGACCGATGGTAGGCGTACCGATAGCGCCGGCTGTCCATCGGTACGACATCGAGCAGCACCACGTACCGATCGGACGGTGTCGTTTGGCGCAACGGTCCCGAGAACGAGACGCGCACGGTCGGAAACATTCGGCTGGAAAGATGGGAAAGTGCATGGGGAATGAGAATGTTAAATTTTTTTACAAAAAAAAGTGCATTATATTATTTTTCAATTATTTAATTAATTTTCGAGTTCAATGTACTATAAAAATGATTCCAGACAAGCATGATGACACGATAATTGGACTTCACATCAAGGTAAACTGTACCATGCATCCTTCTCATTAGTTTAATGCGTTACGTTTTAAACACGTTTTAAATTATGCTTCTCGTTACTGAATAATATCTCACGTCACGGCAGTTCGAGAATCTTCTCTTTCTCCTAACCCCTCCTCCTCACCTCAATCTATTTAGATGTGCTTTTCAAGCTGCAACATCAACTGGAACGATCTTGCTCATTAACCAAAAAACTACGGGTAATAATCATGCTCCGCCAGGTAAGCCTTGCCTTGCTCGATGGAGAAAGGAAAGTATCCCATTATGGGGGAGGGAGAGTGTGTGGGAGGGGGGGGATCGGGATCATTAGCATAAGTAATTGGTATTGGCTAATGATAAGTGTGTGCCGGTGCCGATTCTTTCCGATACTTTGGTTTGTTTACTCTGTAGCTAAATGTAATCGACAACAATTCAATTTACACAAAAAGCTGCAGTTCGTGATGAAGACGGACGGAAACTACTCAAGCGGCTGTTTCTCTTATAACCACGATAACTACTTCATTTTTTTACAGCACTTTGCCAGCTATTGTGGAGCTTTGTTACGCTGCCCTCTTCGAGCCATGACGACAACGGATCACAACTGACATTTTGTACTTTAAATGAATTAGATCGTGGGGTAAGAGTGATCGACGGCATTACACAAATAACCCCTTGTTTTGGGTAAAGAGCCGGTCCATGTTTGACATCTGTCATTAGCTGAAATGATCGATGCATTAAATGATCGCCTTTTACAGTGCGTGCGGATGGACTTTAAATGATGATGGTACCCTCATCCAGAAAGCATAATTGTAACACGGGTTGTCTGTTCCTTTTTATTTATGTTTGATGGTTTTTCTCTGTTTCATCCTGCTGGAAATGTTAACTATTGGAACCATTTCATATTGTTATAATAAAAAAGCATGTAGTTACATATTGTGAGCTGCTAATAGGCTTCATTTTGAAGATAATAATATTTCAATTATTTAATCAGCAAAATTTGAATCAATTCATTTGTCAGCAATAAATCGTGTTGAACAGCCCCTGAAGGTGTTGTGGTCCAATCGAATACAGGTCGAACATGAGAAAGTAATGTTTAAAAATATCAACAACAACAAAAATAGTTTTTTTGTCCTTTTTCCTGGACCGTGCCATCCTTTTCTTTCCCATTCTTACTTTTATTCACATTCAGCCATTAGAGGCAAATCCTGCATATAAGATGATACGTCAATTTTACCCCAATTTAAGTGAATTAATATCACAGGGGGGCCGGTCTGGTGGTACAGTCAACTCGTACGACTTTACAACATGTCCGTGATGGGAATATCACATAAACATAATTGACATATGATGTAATACCATACAAGATTTGTTTGACTTAACTCTTTAGAAACCCAAACTCTGGAAGCAAATTTTGTATTGATTGGAGTTGTAGTAGCAAATTACAAAAATAAACGGTAAATTTGTCTTGCAAAATCTCGAAAGCCTGTATAGGTCAGCATGCCCGCGTAGGACGTTACTAATAGACTAGGTAGGTAATAGAAGAAGAAGAAATATACAAATTTTAACATGAAGAGTATGTAAGATGTAATGTAAGACTCTAACACTATTGACTCCTCAGACCTGCTGGCCAGAATTAACATCAATATACATCAACTATGATGTATTCTCAAATATTGAATACAGAATGTGCCAGTATAGCTTTCATGAGCCTGTGTTGAGCATGTCTTGAATTTTCAACCTGTCCTATTATCTCTTTTTAATCATCCTGGCGTCAAGATACGCTAGTTAGCAACAAATATTAATAGAATAGTATGATTTTTAAGTTGCTTAAGCCACATCAGGATCTACGCAAATTTTTTAAATAAATAGATACATCATGATATGCCTAGCTTCAATCGAATAATCAAATTATATCAATCTGTTTGCTGAATCTTCAAAACCTTCCAGACTGTCCGTCAGATAAATTAGGTACACGAACAAAGTTGAAAGGTGTAACTGGGCAGCATTGGTCTTGTGAAAAGCGCCAAAACCACAACAACCACTACAGCAGCAGCAACATAAAATGCAACGTCCTACTGGTCCATTGCACACCCGGGAGAGGAAATTGAGCTATATCATAATATTTAAGTACGTTGGTGGCCGCCAACTCAACGCCCCAGCGCGATCAAAAAGTGCCACGCGTAATGAGGTGAGGCAAAAACTAAAGGTGGGAACAGAAATTAATAACATCTGTCATTACTTTGTATGTTTGCCTCGTTGGCCACGTTGCCAGCCGATGCAATACAGACCCAGGAGACCTCAGTATGCAGAGAGAAGGAGAGAGAGACAGAGCGCAAAATGCACACAAAACGCCAACGACTCCCAAAGGTGTCCACGGAAGTCATTCACTTATTACGAACCGATGACTTCTGCCCAGCTCAGGGGTGCATCCGATGCTGATTCACTCGACCTCCCCCCACCACTACCCAGGGGAAAAGGATCATCTCTGACCCAGACGAGCGACACAGGAAGTGCATTGGCGCAACGGCCCGATGCACCATTTATGTTGCACATCGCCACATTGCAGCGCGAAATAAAAAAAACGATCCAAATTGAAATGGACTCACCGCGCTGCCACTTCCCACCGTGCTCAGCATGCTTTCTTGAGAACGTTTCATTGAGGAAAAGCGTACAAGAAATTAATGGTCAACTCGGTTCGAGGCCTAATGGAGTGCATGAAATGAGGTGGAAAATTGAAATCCCTTTTATTTTGGTTCACCTTTCCAGCCGGCAGTCGCATCTCTCTCTTCTTTTCCCCTTTTTGTGTGATGGGTTTATAGCAATGAAGTGGGTCCCATTTTTCATACGCCTTTCTCTACACGCGGCTGCTCGATTTAACGCCTGTTTTGTTCGCTCTATCGTACACGATTCGGTGCGCTCGTTCGAGTGTTGCATTGCATTGTTGTTACCTTTTGGGAAAAGAAAACCGCTGGCTGCCTGGCTGGCTCTAGCCGAACACTGGCCCACACTCTAGCGCGCTCTAGCCTAGGTAATCGATTCCGATTCACCTTCTAAAGTGGGTTTTGTTTGTACGGTGCTCCAGGCTTACACGCTTACGGGTGAGTAATTTGTTAATAATTACCAAGCTTGTTTCCAGCCCGGTGGCCTGCTGGCTGCCGCTGGGCCCGCTTAAGCGACCGATGAATTATGGTTTGCAATTTATTTGGCTTCATTTTCAACGTCAAACGGTTACACCCGCGCGGTCTCCGGAACAATTGGATTCTCTCATTTGCTTGCCTGTTCGACAGCGGGCAGCCGCATTCGCGTACCCCGTTTTGCTACTGCGCTTCCGTAAGCGTTGGGAAAGCAGGTTAGCATAGGCTTATGATGGAGAGAGTATGGAAAAATTAATATAAAATAAATACTTTCGTTCGTTGCTTGCTTTGCTAAATAATCTTTTCTAACCCAAAAACCCTAAATCCATAAAAGTTAAAAAAAGTCCCCACTACGCAAACCCCCTCTGCAATGTTTCATACAACTCAAAGCATTCGCAACAATGAATTATGATGTGCAAAGAAAATTTATTTTGATGGCTCTTTATTTGACTTGCGTACATCAATTTCAGCCCGCGTAACGCCCACCAAGGTAGAATGGGTTGAAGGCCCGAGAACATAATCCCAACGAACCAGCCAGCCAAACGAGAGCACGAACGCAGCAATCAGCAGTCTCGTCGCAGCCACATGCAATGCAAGAAGGACCGCCATTTGGTCTCCGATCTCTGTCCGTGTGTTGTTGCAGTATGTTGCTGCCTCTTTTCTGTTGCATCTTTTCCTTGGGCAAACACGCATTGCACGTCCTCGTTCCCGTGTCAAAGCCTCCCTCACATTGCTTAACCCTTTTTTCTTATCATCCTTTAATTCGTGCTGCAAAACGTTCCATTCGATGGACGAACCATTTACAGTTTACTCCACTTCCTCTCATGTCCACTGCGTGTGTGTGAGTGTGTGTGTTTGCACTGCATTTTGATTGATGCGACCAGATTAATCACGGGAACGAGTGAAACGCGCATAAACAGATACTTTTGCCATTTGTTTTGATGGTGCTTTATATGTGTATGTGTTTGTGTACGTGAATGTGTTGATACAAGCGCATAAATGTACCATGTGCAATACGATTTTTCGCTTGTTTGCCCTCCTTTTTTTAAACTTGTACAACAACATTATGGTTTTAAAACAGTTCCATCTCGCTTTGTTTTTCCACCACCCCAAACGTGCAGCTTGCAATCCTATGAATAAACCAACAAGCCAACACTTTTCCAACACCTCCTACCCTACATTACAATGCTGTCGATGTACTGTGTACATCGCTCACACAGTTCCACGCCGACCTCGTGTTGAACGTCCGCTTTATGCTCAGTTGCAGTTGCAGACGCGCGAAAAATGATTGATGAGCGTTTGATTCTGCCTTGCGGTTGCGGAGAGTACCGAGTCGAGTAGCATCAGTTACCGCTTGGGATAGCGCAATCGTGTTGCCCTTTGCTTGTGTTGTGTGTGTGTTTTTTGCACTCACAACATTTTCATAAATACGCTCCATCACCCATCCTCACTCATCGCACTCGCGATTAATGTGTTTGCTGGTGGTATTTAGCCCCCGATCGCCTGCTCTACCAGCGAGCGCTGCCCAAAATGTCCTTGAGCGAACATGATAATTAAACATTTTTCACAACTGTTAAGAGAGGCAGCACAGAGTGCGATTTGAATTTTTGATTAGCAACCAACAACAAACTAACGAAACTCATCCTTTTTTTTCGGCTGAGGATGTTGTCTTCGCAATCAAACATTATCAGCGCTGTTCTATCAGCTGGTACAGTTTGCTGTCCTGCTGCCCAAAATCGAGATCGAACGCAACGGCAAGTTGATTAAATTAATGCGATAATTTATGGCACATGCCCTGTTGGCGAACGAGGCTCACTGGAATTGAAGGGACAGAGAGAGAGAGACAGAAAAGGGCCATTTTTTGGAAAAGGTTGTCCACCGTTTTGTTCTCTACGTTGCGTGGAGCTAATAAATTACAATCTTCTGAAAGAAACAGCTTTTCGGACGCGTCGGAACAATGTAACTGGTCGTTTTAGTTGGAGATAAGCTGCAACAAACTAAGCCGTAGCGCCAGGTTACAAGATCAGGTGGTTTCTCTTTGCTGATTGAGCATATTCATGAAACAATATATAAAGCTAGAGATCAAAATTTTGAAAATAAGAGCTAATAGCAAATAAATGAATTATTTAGGAAATAAAGCTTTGAGTCCTGTATTAATGTTTTTTTAATATTTTCTTAAACTTTTTATTTTTCGTTCACATTCCTAATTAGGTTGTAATTCTAACAGCATTATACAATCATGTGGCATATTCAAAACAATCTAAAATTCAATATAAAATATGTTTTACTCAAAGCACCAGTATGTTTGCTTGATTTTACCGAATCGTTCACACAGCACACCGAATCAATCGAACAACACAACCGCAGCACAACTTATGATTTAATGCTTTGCCAGTCCAAGAATGATGTTCCCTTCCTTTTCACCATCCACCAGCTTCTAATCGAAAAACAACAATTACCCGATCCCCGGCTGCTAATCGAAGCACAACACAACAGACCGTTCACAGAACGATAAAACGTTAAAGCGCATTCATTTGCTAATGAAAACAGGTGTGTGCTCCTGTCCCGCGGTTGCCCAAGAAACCCAGGGGAGAAGGAAAGCTCACCCAGAACCCACACCAACAAAACACGTAAACGCAAACAACGGCGCGACCTGCTGAGCGAAAGCGAAAATGAATTATGTTAAGGTCATGTCCGGACAAGCAGTTTTTCAGCTGATTTTATGACTTAAAAGTGGAGAGACGGAGTGCCGCGGGTATACTTCCATACTTTTTTTTATGATCCGTATTATGCTAATTAAGCTCGCGTAGTAAGAATGGAATGGTCACATGGAGTCACTGTCGCTCGCACACCTTACCTTAACCTCACAAAACCTTCGCCTTGTTCTAAAACTTTGCCTGTATTTTGCTGTCTTTTTAGATTGTTTGTTTCACTGTTTCCAAAACGCTCATGTGAAGTTCCTTCGCAGTTAGATTGGTTTCCACTGGTGTGGGAACGGGAAAGAAAAATAAAACCGTGTCCGGTTCGCTGAACCAGAAGCATTCCCAACAATTGGACAAACATTTGGTATGCGTAAAAATGTGTAAATCATTCCCGGGAGCCGCCAGCACCACCAGCACTTAAAGCGCCCTTCTTCGGCCCTGACCAAACCAACACTTCGATCGGTGGATCCGATAGGTCTTGAGCAGCGTCGTAAAGCCTGCTGGTTATGGATACATGCGAAAGCATACTAAAACGCTTAATTCGCTGCATTAATAAAGCGGCAAGATATTCTCCAGATGAAACGGTTTCCACCGAGAATGAGGTGAAAAATAGTGCTGAGAAGCAATGGACAAAACGGGGCTGCATAGAGGGGGCAACATAAAATCCTTCGCCCGATCCTTGGTCGTGATCGTTGCGATCAGCAACCACAGTTACGTTAATAATTAGCACCCTATTTTCAAGTCACCACTCAGCGTGGTCATTCTGCCTGCCTGGGGTCGGCATTTGATTACATTACACAACAACAAAAAAAACGTTTCACATTAAAGCCAGGGTTTGCTTATCAATTCCGGAGCATCATCACCCCAAAATTAGCAATCGTTGAAATTATGTAAATAAATATTGAAATAACTGAAAAGCTATGAAACGAATGGGAGCAGCAAATGCCAACCCAATCACCATTGGCCTCCCACGTTTTGTTTTTTGTACGCTGATACAACAGTTCAGTTGCACATGCACAGGGGGGAAAGGTGCTTTTTTTTTCAAGGAACTCCCGTTTGATGACTGGGTGAGTTAGCACTTTCTTACACGCCATTACCACTTGAGTTTTATTTCGGCCCGAGCCGGACATTTCATATCGCTCCAACGGTGGACTTTGCACAAGCTGAAGGGTTATAAGGGGGCACAGAGAACAATAATACCGAATGGCCAATTCTGTGCCAAGAACAATGCGAGGATCATCATAAAAGCGGCCAGTAATGACTCGCTCAAAACAAGCACACAAATGGAACAGTTATGGAAACAGAAAATAAAGAAAACTTAAACAGATGGAAACGTGTGAGCTGATGTACGACGCACAACTGCTTGAGAAATGAAATTCAATTTCACGACGAATGGCTACGTGTTGCTTTTCCTCATTTCAGCTGGTTCGGACATTTTCCGGAAGCGTTTATTTTTCAGACCTCTTCGTAGACTTCGGGGGCCACTTTTTTGCTGCTGTACCTCACGACTACTTCAACGCGAGGTGAAGTTGATGGGTTTAGTTTTAATGAAAATGATACAACACTATTTCTGGCTCCGGTGGTGGCCAAGAGGGCGGTGCGTTGGGGCTGGCGACGTTCATTTGTTTTAGGACGTTCGTTACAACTCTTCGCCTCGGCGAATGGTTTTGTTTTGCCAACTCATCATTGCACCACCACCGATTACGGCCAACTTTATGTTGATGGATGCCCGCGTGGTGAGAAAACTGAAACAGTACGCAACGTACTGTAAAGATCACAATCATCGCAGCCCAGTGGCACGTTTGCATCGGGAGCCCCGGAGGCCAATCTGGATTTCCATTCGATGGTTTTTCGGTGAAAACTGAACAAAAAGACAAATGCTTTTCAACGGGTTTTGGGAGCAAATTTAAACAAAACTTCAGCGCCACACGGCGGGCCACGGGGAAAGCGATGACAAAATGAAGCCGTGACGGGGTGAAAAAAAAGTACAATATTTAAATTGTGTGGCGTCTTACTTTAAAATGCGCTATTGCTGATGAAATGTATGATTTGAATATTTCAGACGCATCATGGGTGAGACGCAAAAGTGTTAATTGTTCATGAGTGTAGGCGTGCACCAAAAGAGTCTTCAATATCTTAATGCTATTTTGACTTATTTTGTTCACTCTCGTAACACATTTTAGCTTTTACCACTAACTTGTGTAGCAATCTTGTACTTTTTATTGTAATTCATATATTTCCTGGCTCACAGGCTTTCCTGGAGAACTATATATAATTTGAAGATGTTAATATGTGACGCCTTTACATTTCTGAATTTCAAATTGGAAACATCATATTTATTGTCTACCTAGAACAATCATTAATTATCCGTTAGTTAATTAACGATTAACTTATTTCAATACAAACAGAAAATAAGTTAACCATTCGAGCTAATATCCAAAAATAAACTCTATAACGATATCTGCTACTATCAACGCACTTGTGACTCAATTTGACTTTGTGATTTTCATTTCCGTTTTCGATTTTCGTAGCTCCAGACATTGAAATTCCTTCTGGTAAAAAAAATCCAATCGTTCCTTTTAATATGAGCGTTCAAAGATGTTCAAAATTGGGTTTTCTGAAGGTCTTGTGCAGACATGTTTTGTTCTTTTGTATTTCTCTTTTCCAGATACTCAGTTTTGTGTGTTCAAGCGAAACAGATCAGATCGAAAATAAATCAGTTCACCTTATTATAGTAGAAACGATCTTCGGCATGATATTCATCCGAAGTCTATTCCAAAGATTGTTGAGAATAAATTAACCTGATTTCGTTTAGAGTAAGAATTAGTCTTTGCAGATCTTCACAACAACATGAGAACTACTTAGCTATTGTCCGCAGACTGACATGTTTACCAATCTCTAATTAAAATCTGCTGATATCACTGTTCTTTCCTTCAGTTTTGTACATTGAATTCTAAGATTTATAGTAACAATTTCATAGTTGAGAACAAACATTCCTTCACGAAACCTCCAAACCATAAGCCCATAATCTCCGGTATACACAAACACCACCAAACAACCCATTCAATTAACAAAACATTCACGTTCGCTTTCGGCCATCACCAATCGCTGCAACGACGCTCCAGCGTAACCGGAAACCAATCCTCAAATTAAACCTCCCAGCCTGGCTCCCATCGGGTTTACATCGGGCCGCCAGAATTGTCGTTTAACAATTCATCAAATTCATCACCATGATGGCGACTGATTTGATTTCAATAAAGATTCAAATCAGAGAAAAAAAACACGCACACTCTCAACAAAAAACAGAAATCTACGGACGCTCCCTATGAGATGAGGCCCAACTTACCTTACCGCTCCCGTACGAATTGTGATCTATGCGATCTCACATTCCGTTCTCCGGTGGGGTAGATAAAATGAAGCGAAGCGGGGGAAAACAATCGCAATTAATTAAGGGCCCCATCCAAAAAAAACGCACCGTCCTCCGTTTGGGGTGAGGCAGATACACGCTTTTACCGGGACACAGGCGATAAATCTCACGGTTCATCGCTTCCATCGATGCGCTGGTCCCATTTTTACTGCCTGCTATACCATCAGCCCTTGATGAGGATGATGAAAATGGCGGCAATAAAGCACCGAATACGAAAAACCGAGACCCAGCAAACGAGCTGCGCAACAATGCACGAATTAGATAAAGCAGCACCAGCAACTGTGGCAGCCAGTTTGGCAGCATCCGGGTCTAGAGCTGGGTCGTTAAAGTATTTATCGCAACGCAACTGCTGCCTCTTTTTTGTGTGCAGAATTTAGACCACCGGACTCTACTGGAGCATGAATGTTTCATTACATTTTAATTGGTGCCCGAGATGGGACGAGACAGGGGATGGAAAAAGCTGCCAACCATCCAGAAAATCATTGTAAAAGATTCTGTGACTTTGGACCCAGAAAAAAAATAAAATGCGGAAACATTGCTCTGTAGAAGAACACAAAAAACTCCACACACAATGTGACAAGAATTTCCAGTCCAGTTCCTGCCTGCAACCAGCATCAGCAAAGCTTCCCTGCTCCGTCCCTTCCCGCCGGCCGATCAATGGAGACAGCTCACGCGTCGTTACCGTCGCGGTGACCGTTTTGACAGCTTGACGTAGGCAATGAACCCAAAAACTACACACGCACAAATGCTCGATCATCCTCGTTTGGTGGAGGGTGCAAATGTTTTGATTGACAGATTAGCGCACTGGTAGTCGGGTAAACGTCGGTGATACCGGCAATTGCCGCTGTGTCATATTGGGTTCGCTTCTCGTTGCTGCGATCCACAGAAGACGACACAAGTACTCGCCGAAGTTCCGAAATTGGCCAAACCAAAACCCCGAATGGGTCTGTTCTGTGTGTGTGTGTGTGTGTGTGTGTGTGTGTGTGTGTGTGTGTGTGTGTGTTTGTGTGTGTGAGTGTATTTTTTTACCCCATTTCCTGGTAGGATGCCATTTTTCTCACCTTTCTAGGATTTCATGCACTTCACCGTGCTCCGTGTGTCATCCGTGTATCAGGGATGCGCGCGCGCACAAACATTCAACAATGCCCAGGCCCGTGACTGCCAATTTCACATGCCAATCGTTCGTCCATCACTTCCCGGCATTCCGGTCCCGTTTGCCGATTGTTTGACATTTAGCTTAATCAATTTAATTTGCGACCCACAAAAAAGCGGGCATCTCCCTGTCCCGAAGCAGTACAGTGAGCGCTCGAAGGTGCTCAATCAATTTTTGCGGTGCCGTGACCAGGATTCGACGATCGTATGGGAACCGGGAGCACGGGGGGTGGTTGGAAAATGTGTTGTCCAAATCAAAAGCCACAGCTTTGTGGGAAGTGTGCAAGCTGCTCGTGATGTACCGTAGCACCGTAGAAGGAAGATGGCAAACATTTATTCTTTTGGCACGTTGGTGTCGGTGTAGTTGCATGCATTTGCATGACACAAATTGGCAAAACACTCTTTTTGGCGGGAGTGGCAAATTGAATGATATTTTGGCGTGCCCCATTCTCTGCCACTTTTATTGTCGTTCAGGGTTGAGTGTCGGTTTGGTTAGGCCAAAGTCAGCAAAGAAACGATTGTTTATCGTATCGAAAAACGTCGTGCGTGACATGCTGCTTTGACTGACTTTGTTTTTGTTTGCGTTTATGCCAAATGCATTCTTCTCACAAAACTCCGTTTTATCAACTGCAGCTGATAGTGCTCCACTGTCTCATCAAAGCATTGCACTCACAGTGTAAAAGCTTCAATCAAACAAATTACTTGCTTATTTTGTCGTTACCATTTCGGGCTAATTTCGAACATTTCTGTGCAGCTGTCAGTTTTGGTTGGACTCAAAAGCCTAAAAAGAAGTGGTTCTGTGCATCGGTCACAGAAACAAACTCGCACCAACGCAAACGTTAAATGATATCCTACCGAGCGGGCAGTAATCTCTTAACGAACAGCGCAAACACTCCCACCATCAAATTGAATCGATACGTACTATTTCATACACCAGAGAAAAAAAACATACAGAAAAACGTCCCGTGAAACGCTCAAACTGTCATAGCAAGGATCATTAATTTCGGAAATTATGATTACCCAAGGTGGGTCCATGGTGTTGGTTGAGCACGACTTCGCTACGCTTCAATGGTGCGGCCGGCCTGGTGGGAAACGGGAAACTCATTGTCGTTTGAATTTTTGTCGCCCAGTGGCCATTTTTGTGTATCCACCACGGGCCACTCCCTTCTCCGGCCACCCTCAATCAATTGAGGGCCCCGACAGCGACACAGCGTATTGATTGAGCGGTAACTTGTGAAACGTAACCGAAAGGGAAATGATGTACAAAATACGGTCGCCCAAGTGCTGTAATAAAAATATAACACCGTCTTGCACGGGATGGGATAGAGAGAGAGGGACGTGCTGTAGTGGGGATGATGGGGGCTGCGGCAAGGTGACATGAACATAAACGAAAATTATGAAACAACCCTTTTTGCTGCCGTGACGCTAATGATCGATTTGCATGTTACAATCGATCGGGAGCGTCCATCGTCGTCGATGCCGTCGTTTGTCGATGAGTATTGGATTTTTCACTGGCGCCCCATATTGGCTCCGTTACGGGTGAAGGTGTTACGGAACGGGTAGGGGCACACTGGTGGCAACCGGATACGGCCCGAACAGGACGCGGAAAGGTGCTTCCTTTCGGTATAGAGGGGGTGGAAGGAACGTAGCGCACACGACAATGAGGTGCTTATGTGTGAAAAAGTGAACTGGATGAAGTTGTTGGGTTAGCGCGTAGGGCTTGGCTGCACCAAGGGCTAACGATGAACAATTTTGGCGCATATTGTACAAGTCCTTAATGTTTCTTTTTATCATTTTGAAAGAAAAGTTTGAACCGTTACTGTTCGTTTGAACCGTCAGTCTTATTTTACACAGAGAAAAGCATCAACGAAAGAATGAACCTTTCGGGATGGTTTTTTGACAATGTTCTGCAATGGATTGTGTTGTATTAATGTAATATTTTAACATATTTCAAGGTAAATGTAGCATGCAATCCTAAGAGCAACAATTTTTGGAAAAATACCAATAGCCTATTAAATTGGAAAAGAAACATTTACACACCTATGATTATATCATCTTTTCTGTTACATCTCTATTAAATTTGCTCAATTTTTTAACAAAATTTAATAGTTGTTGATTCGAAACTTGACGAATTCCAGACCTCTTTTTTATATCTTTATCTTTGATTTTGAATAAGTTGTTTGCAAAGGGTATTCAAAAGAATAGGTCCTTGACATTCGGATACCGTATATATTTTATAGAAAAAACATAGAGATAAAAATGATATTTATTTTATTTGTTGAAGATAGACGCTTAAATTTTGTACGTTTGATATAAAAAATATCTTAAATGATTATTTAACATGATTTAAAAGAGATTTAAAAGAACTCTGAACCAGGGATCTCCAAACTATGTCCCGCGGGCCGCATGCCTTCATTTTTTTTTTTTTGTTAATTGTTATCAAAATTTCAATGTAAAATAGATGTTCAATAATAGAAATTGAATTTTGATACATTTAGATGAAATTTTCTGATTAAAAGTAGATTTAATCGAGCATCCATTAGCTAAAGGGAACATCAGCCGATTTCGTGATACAGTCGTCAACTCGTACGACTTAATAACATGCCCATCATGGGTTCAAGTCCTAAATAGACCGTGCCGTCATACGTAGGACTTGACTATCCTGCTATGGGGGGTTATCCAAAAGTCACCGAAAGCCAAACCCACAAGTGGTACAGGCAGGCAGGCCTTGACCGACATCGGTTGTTGAGTCAAAGAAGAAGAACATCAAAACGACCCTCAACAAGGATATTTGTGAAGCAATGCGGCCCGTGAAGTGAAAAGTTTTTAAACCAATGCTCTCTAAAACATTGAATAGCAGTCTAAAGTCTCGCGCAGGTTCAATATTTAATATCAAATATATTTTTTCTTCTAATCTTCAAGTTTATATCAAACACACTATACACCACGCCTCATACAAATTGAACAAAAGTAGTTTCCGAACCACAATCCGTAAGATATTCAATTAGCTGCATTAAACAATCCAGCTAATCGTATTACGATGCTCCACATTTAATCCAGTGCAATAATACCAGCTGAATGGCGTTTGCTAAATGTGGTTCGGGCACCAGCACATTCCCACCGAGGGCCCACTAACCAACCGACCACCAACCACGGGAGCAAAAAACCTTAACCAAAGTGTTGACCGGGTCGTTAAAACCATCATCGAATGTTTGGCCTGCCGGACTGCCGGCAAACGGCAACTCAAAATATGCCCAATTAGTAACTGCGCGCCTTCGCCCAACACTCACACGCACACTGCACAGCGGGAGCTCCCCAGAAAACCCCCCCTTTGGCGCAGTGGTGCGGGTTCTCGGGTTTTGGTGATTATTATTATTTTTGCCCCTAACACAACAGGAGCGGAAGAAAAAAAAAAGCGTATCTGTGGCACGTTACTTCACAATCACGTCATCGATTGGTGTGGTGTGTGCGCGCGAAACCTTCCGCGCGAAATCAAAACCAGCAGGAGCAGGGTGGTAGAGTGCTTAACGAACAAAAAAACCCACCTCTCGAACTTTTCAAAACACACGCCAGACACCCCCCCCCCCCCCCCCAAAGACGGCAGCAAGCGGGCGAAAAAAAACAGTATTAGCAAACAGTCAGCGACGAGTAAACACAAAAAAGCCTCCTCGAACACTACTCCACACAGCCAGCCGAGCGCCATAATCGTATTATTTATGATCGGTCGAAACATAAATCGTGCCAGGCCACCCCCTGCGCTTCCGACCCCTTCGCTAACACCACCAAAAACTGCCATCGATTTGGGTTGGCTCGCTGGACCCCCGCACACAGCATCCTTCATCCGCACAGCAGCAGCAGCAGCAGCAGCTACCACGCACGGGCAACACACGCACACCGCACGATAAGGCAAAAAGGGCACGATCGCGATCGCTTATTTATTTATTTGCACAAGGCGTCCCCCAATCCCCCCCCCCCCCCCACAAAAACCGCACACGCGGGAAGCAGATAACCAACAACAACAACAAAAAAGGCTCAATCTTTTATCACCTCACGCGCCTCCCTTGTGCGGCAATGTTGTGAGTGTGTGGCAAATGGACGAGCGCAAAAATGTGCATAATGTGACACCCCAGCATAAATATCATCACTTTAAACTGGTGTAAAGAAAGGCCGGAGCAAAAGGTAAGATTTACGACGGACGATGGTGCACGTTGTGGAGGTGTTTAAGGAAGAAGAAGAAGAACAAAAAATCACAAACCACATTCTTGCGCGAAGTTAAGCTACAGGAACGATATTTACGAGCCCTCGCCTGCTAAAGCACCTTTAAACAATGTTAGCGCCATTGCGCCCACTGCAACACACTCAACACCATCGGGCAAGGACCAAGGGCATCCGTTCAAACCAACGGTTCTGCAGTGCCGACCAACGAAATCTCCCCCCCCCCCCGCCACTCTACGATACACCGGGGCGTCCTGGAGAGCTTAGACCGGCTCCGCATTAGAGACCTGAGCTGTGGCGTCCCGTGCGGTACAATTAACCGGCACCGAATAAATTTTACACCCCGAAAAACATGACCATTTGCTGTCGGACATTCAATTTTCCTCACTTCCTTTTTGGTTGCGGTGGCACGGTAAGGCAAGCTTAAAGCGCGGGGAGCTGCCGTTTGTTGCAGTTGGGGCAGACTTGGCAGCACTGGTGCGAATGGTGAAGAAAGCGAACGAAAGACAAATATCCCCTAGAGGTTTGCTAGAAGCGAGTTTTGATATTTAATTTATAATTCAACATGTGCTGAATCATGCTCTGAAACGATGGTTGAAGGATAAAACATGCTTACAATATTATTGTAATGTTTTAAATTTGCTCTAATTTTCCGATGTTTTCTCTTAAGTTCTAGTCACATCATACTGCATTTAACAGTAACCATTTCACCACCGTGCAAGGGTAACATTCTCCTTGCTCAGGCAATGCATGTACGTTCGATAGCAATCTACCACCGGGGATACAACACTGTTTGGCCCAAGAAGCAGCCGAAGGATGTCCCCTTTGATCACAACGACCAAGCACACAGTCATACAACCCAGTTCCCTCAGCGCCCTCTCTGCCGAAGAAAGGGTGTGTTAAATGTGAAACAAATGCACGTCCGATAACACCGTGTCCGATGTATGTTGCGGCAAATTACCCATCCCATCGGGGAACACCAGACCCCCGATAAGCACGGTCAGAAGGAACACACGGATAAGAGCGCGTACAAAGTCGCGCTCGGCGATTAAGTTCGAAGCACGGAAGCTACCATCCATAGCAACCGGTTCGAATCGGCCGGTCCGGTTCATCGTGGCGGTGCAGCACGCACAGAAGCGATGTAACGAGCGTGTTTTCTATCGACTGCACGATAAGATAAGACACCACACGAGGCTCAAAAGGTGTGTCGTAACCGTTAGTTGCATTCCGCGATCAGGTGAAAGAAGAGCAAGATAGACGCAGAAAACCGTTTCAAGACGCTTGCTTGCCATCCTTCGGTCGCAGGTAGGATTAATTCATTCCAGGGCGCGCAAAAGAGGTGTTGAAGGCTTCAAGTTCTACAGAGAGCATGACTGTGAGTGCACATTTGCATAGCTTGGCCTTGCTCGGCGATGCACTGGGTGGGTGGCCTCCGGTCCGTATGCCCGCTAGCCCAAGAACGCCCCATTTGCAATGGAACCTTGGAACAAGGTGCCTGTGCTATTGTAAAAGAAGAGATACATCATCTCTAGCTGCCAACTGACCGCTTGCGGCTGTACACTGCACTACACCCACCGCGCGCGCACAACCCGTAGCAAATTCGATCTTGTTCGCGCAACTTAAACCGGCGCAGCATAGAAAAACAGGTCACAAGTTGTTTAGGGGAAAATTTATTACCCTCAAGTGGGTGTCCGCTAAAGAATGTCTCGTCAGCCGGGTCGCATTCACTTGCTTTCAATGGGAGCCTTTTCGGAAGAAAGCTCATTTTTCACGGCACAAACGAGTGGTGGAGGTCAGTGGGTGTCAGGTTCGTACTTGACCGATCTACGATCCTCTGCTCATAATCTGTCCGCTACTCTCGTTACGGCCGGGCTCGTCATGGGAAGTGAACGATCACCAGAAAAAGCGGTCGCTTTCCGTGGTCGCTCCGTTTTGTCTGGGAAAATATGATGCTGGATCGTAGCGGTGAAGTCGTGGTCAAACAGAAACTGTCAGCAGTTCCCGTCGTGGTGGCGTAAGTGCGAGCACGACATGAAGGGAAGTGGCGACAAACAGCGAGTGAAAAGCCGTTTAGTATCCGTTTTATCAACTATGGGAAGTTTTTTTTTTTTTTATTATTTTGGTGTCCGGATTTGCCTTGGGATCATCAAGTCATCGTGTCAAGATGCCGATGCCACTCACAAACACAATTGCCGGCAGTGCTGTTATATGATCGTTGCCTGGGACCGGAAGTCTCATGGCTCAGCCCCGTTCGACGGCCCGTCCGATGGCCTGTGCGTATTATGATTTCGGAAGCGTGCGAACGTAGAAAACAGGTTGTAAATCAGTTTGTATCGTTCTGCTAATCACACAGCCACTGAATTCTCGTTCCATGTTTAGAGGAGAGCATGAAAATAATAGTAAAGCGAATATTTCTGGAAGACTTGTGGCGTTATGAAGTTTCTTTTTCGATAAAGGTATCTAATGTATGATAAATATAATAATAACAAATATCTAATGTTGATTGTTTACTTTTTGTAACAGGACATTAAGAATAATCAAACTACTGCTTGAATTGAATGACGTTTTTTTTTTAAATTGATAAAAATAGCCGAAATGTTTAGCAAATACTTATTTAGTTCCAAATTACATGCAATGTAATTATACATATTATTAAATATCTATTGATAAAATATATTTTTGGTGATGGATTTCTTCTTCTATTGGGCGTAACGACCTAAGTGGTCATGCTGGCCTATATAGGCATTCGAGACTTATTGGAACCATGTAGCAAAAGCAGTTAGTCAAGCTAACTCATTCCTTCCTACGTAGGGATGGTCCATATGAGACTTGAACCTTCGATGAGCATGTTGTTAGGTCTTACTAGATGACGACTGTACCACGGTACCAGCCGTGCATTTATACAGGTTCAACAAGAGAAGCGTTTGGCTTGATTCGCATAAGCGTAAGATCACATTCAGGCACTAAAAGCTGAACATTAAAGCTAAAAAATGATTCTTTGGTTATATTTCTTTAAGAACATGCAGAAATGTTAAGCAATTTGCGAATAAAACGATGTGTAGATCAAATACAAGATGGATTATATTGCTTTGATCGTTGGGCACCAAGTTACTTACAGTACACGAACATCAACAACTACTGCGTTTATTAAACTTATGATATGTTGATGTTATTATTATTTGTTCTTTATACGATAATCGAGAAGAATTAATGCACTTTCCTCTAGTTTTTCGGAGCAAACCTTTTGATACGACTATCGTATATATCGATCAATGTATGATAGCTTTTAGTTGACCAAAGCAAGACTAATAAAAAATAACAAAAAATAAACTTTGCAACCGTTTTTGTGTTTGAGCGTCAGTGAAGCATTTATTTTAACATCTGCTATTTTAACATTCATAAAGCATTATAATCGAATATCTTAGATGTATCGTAAGATCCTACAACTTCCTTATTTTATCATACGTACACCTTCATTTCTGACCATCGATTTATCATCAACAATATAGATTCTTATCATACAGGTACATCCTTGTAAATCGACCGCTGAACTGCTACCAAAGCGGGCGTTCTTCGTTTAATGGCCATGTTATCATTGGCACACGGCGCCCAGGAAGTTCAGCCGATTAACACATCGGATAACGCTTGATCGATTGTACGGCACATTTTTCCACCAGCCCAGCTTGTAATGACACGCGTAAAGGGTGTCCATTAAAGTATTTCGCTACACACCGTTCCCGTGGATTCATTGAGCGCTAACGCCATCCTGCTGGCTAATCTCTTTCTCTCTCCCAGCCCGGTTTCCTTCCGTTGGCGTACACCATCGATAAGAGTTCGATCAATCTCGCTTAATTCGCAGCGTTATAATTCGATCAAGCCGGCAGGTGATCGTGTGTCCTTCGAGCAGCACGGCCGATTGTTCGATACAGCCGGCGCCTTCGCCAGGACTTGCTTCTTCCGTTGGGCATTCAAATGCTTCCAATTTATGTACAGCCACACCGGAGGAGGACGGAATGAGACATTGGTGGGCAAATATTTACCAGCCTTCGCCGTTCGCTGTGCCTTTCCTCGGTGCCAATTCACACACGGCACACGGTGCAATAACTTCTGTCTTTCGATTTTTGTGGTCTTCTATGCCACACAAACACACACACTCCCATGTGCTGCTTTTATCTTCCGTGTTGCACCTTTTCCTTCATTTACAGCCCGTGTGCTTTGTTGCTCAAACCACCAACCAAGCCAAGAAGTGTAAAATGCCCTCCAAAATGGCACGATGGCAGCGCGAAGCATTCGCAGCGGGACGGACGAGCACGGTTGAAGAAGCTGTTGCCACCGGAAGATAAATCAAACTAAATGACTGTTTATTTATTTAATGCACTGAAAGCCATTTTTGCGGCCCCCTGCAATAACCGGCCTGCTGCCAGTGTGTGGTGGTAGTGTCGGGGATAAAACCGGGAACGCTCACAAACGAACCTCACTCGTCGGTGTGAAGCTGGGAAACCTCCTTAGACTGGAGGACTCACTGCACTGCATTTCTTTATATTTTTAACGCGCCGTCTGCCCTACCCTTCGACGGCTGTCCCGCCGGTCTCTTGGCCCTTCCGCTCCCTTTTGCCACCGCGGACCTCCCTTCCCCAGCACCCCAGAAAGGTAGAATATAAATTGTTTATGTGGTGTAATTTTGCGGTCCATTCATGATCGGAAATTTATCTTATGAAATCATAATCACGCCTTGGGTTTCTTTTGCCCCTTCCTGCAAAAGTGTCACACATCTTGTGCGCGATCTTGCCCAGCAGCAGCTTGCCCCGGGGTCTCATGTTGGCAATTTTCGCTCGCACAAACGATGAGGCGTTACGGGTAGGTTGGCCGTCTAAAAATAAGGGTCTTAATTAGAAACTAGATGGCAATTTGCGCAAGACACGTTGCGCACGCTGGATGGTGATCTTTTTTTTTTCTTCTCTCTTTTCCAGCATCGCGTATGCTCTTCGTCATCTTTTCTCAGACACACACACACACATTCCATTGGAACGCCTGGTTGAACCGGATTCGCTATGGCGCAAAACATAGGTGGCCACCGGGAGGCTGGCAGCGATGGTTAACGATTTTTTGGATCAAATTTCTTACGACCGCTTCAAAAGGAATGCTGCACCCTGACGACGGGGTCAAAGTGGGCTTTGAATGCAATCAAATGAAGGTGTTTATTTCGTGATGGCGTTTAACGCCTAAAGCAACGCAAACCCCGCAGCCAGGCGCGTCAGCTGCTGCCTGGCGCGGTGCGCCCAGGCTGAGACTTCCCTGGAAGTCTTGTGTTGTTTGCTCCACTCTGCCGCCGTCAGCACCAGAGACTACACGCTCTAACATCGATCGTATGCTTCGATGAAATTAAGGAAATTAAACTAATAAAATTAACAGGAAACAACGAGTAAACCTGTCATCGAACTGATTATCGTCTCGGATGGCCTATCGTCGTTGGCTGCTGGCCGTGGCTGCTTTCGGCAAGACGCGATGAGGCACAAAACAAAGCGAACGTCGAAAAAACGGCTTCTCGTAAAGTCACTTCTCCAGCTTGAAACGTGCACCGGACCTGCGAGATCGATCTGCGGGCCATCGAGAAGAAAGCAAAGAGGCCAGACAGAAAAGAAGGAAAAAAACGGACACTATCGCTTCTGATCATCTCACCGGCATCCATCTCCCCCGCTCAGCACCTTCCTCGATCGAAAGGTGGGGAGGAATGTGCGTACGACGACGACTGCGCGCTTGCAGTGAATGGAAGATGGAATTCTTTTATTATCTTGTTTTGTCACTTTCGAACGACACCGAATCGATGATAATCTTCGTGTTTTGTGCCTCTCTTCGTGGTGTTTTTTTTTTTTAATTTGTAATATGATACATAAATTTAATTTTAATTACATGCTGATCGACGGAACGGCGATTTCGATCGAAGCTTATCATTTTACCACTGCGGTGCTCGATAGTCTACCGATTTGCTGAACAATATCGGGCGAACCGCCCAGGAGGTGAGCTGACGAGCACAAAACGCGGAATTTTACGACGGTGAGGAATGTCGGGTCTACCAGACATTGGTTTTTGATTTTAATGTGCTAGGAGTAAACGAGATTGAATTTATATGAAGATTAATTAAATTGTATGCGCTAGCAGCAGATGGAATTTTCGATGTGAATATTGTAGTTTTTACTATTTTACTTATGGTTGGAACTCATTTTTTAGGCTACCATAAAGGTTTTTGAGTGTAGAACCTCTGTAATGAATGATTTGATCACTTTGGTGTTGGCACCGGAAAGATAAATTATAACTTTTTCATTACTTATGAAGAATTCGATGTTTTAACATAAAGTACCCTGGATGGATCCATTTGTTTGTTCTCATTTTCATTCTTATTTTTTAGGTATATTTTCTTGTACAAGAAATCCCTTTGATTCCTATATTGGATGAAACAGTTGCCATACTTGTAGGTTTTTGTTGATGTACATAATCATTCATTTCTTATTTTTTATAAGACGTTACATTTAACATTAAATAGAGTTGAAACTACGTCATGTGTGAACTACGTCATGTCATGTTCAACATTGAGCATTTCAACGTTACTGGTTGAGATAAGTTCATATGTATAAGCTCATCAACTCTTACAGGGTTTCCCACGATTTATTGGTGGGTTCCCATTAATTTTTGGTGGATTCCCATATTTTTTTCGTGCGTTCCCACGATTTTTTGGTCGTTTCCCAGAATTTTTTGGTCTAATTGTATTGATATCCAATCGGAAAATACCAATAAATTATGGGATCGAACCAACAATCTATAGGATACGACCAAAAAATCGTGGGAACGCACCAAAAAATCATGGGAACTGACCAATAAATCGTGGGAAACCCTGTAAACTACAAGAATACTCAAAGATTGCGGACCAGCAAACCTGATTTACTCGGAAACTTCCAAAAAGTTTCAGAAACTACAAAAGATTCTTATATACAGTCAGTTTTCATCTGAGAAATCAACTATTTCATCTATATTGTGACATGCTAAACCCTTTAATTTTAAGCATTACTCTGATTTGTTTGTTTGTTCTTTTGCAAAAAAGCGTTGATATGATATGCGTTGCAGAACCTAACATGCCATTCGCATTAATAAAAATATCTATTTTCCACATTCCTGGTCTCAGCCTTTATAAGAAAGCTTACCCATTGTACAGCATTGACGTTCACAGCCAATAAATTCCCAGTTCTCATGACTGCTCCACAACACGAGCAAACTCCACCTTACGACCTGTACCGAGCACGGTGACGATTGAAGTATGTAATAAAATCATCCCGAATCGGTGACATGCAGTAAATACCTTCAACCTGGTTTTGAAATGAGACAACGACACGACAAAGGAAGCCCTACCCCCCTAATCGTCCCGATAGCGTCTCAAACGAAGCGCTCATCGCTCAGCCGAACCAAAACCAATAAACTAGAACGTGTTAAACTCATAAAAAAGCGACTTCACGATGCTCGTGGTGCTAAAGAGCGACTTTACCGTGGTCGCGCATAACAACGGCCCCACAGCCGCTCCAGGAAGCCCTGTGGGCTGTTTGGCGAAACCGGGATGGACACTGGCTTGAGTGTGAGATACAAATAATAAAGCAACGCCAAACACACCCGACCAAATCAAAACGAGGAAACTCTATCGGCATAAATCTCGCTGGTGCTGCTGCTGCTGCTTTATGCTTATTGATTTATTTCACGCCGTGGTCGATGTTTTCGACGTCTCCCCCTGTGTGCTGAACGACAATACCTTCCGCCTGGGGAGGCAGCGTTCCTTTGGGCAAGCGTGAGTGTACTCGCGAAACGGCAGGCCTCGGCAGCCGACAGCCGCTGACAGGCAAAGAGGTCCACCAGAGTGAAAGAGTATAACAAGGGCAGTGCAGGCAATCAAGCGGGAACCGTAAATTATGATTTTATTCGAAGAAATTGAAACGACCCCCCGGTAAACCCGTGTTAAGGAATTTCTATGGCACCCCTTCGCGCGTGTATGTGTGTGTGTGTGGTCATGCTGACTCCCCCAACGGCGAGGACACTATGAGGTTGGGTTCGCTTTGTTTCCTTCTGGGTTCCAGGTAGTGTGTGTGTGTGTGTCCCAAAGCCAAAGGTGACCAAAGTGTTGTTGTGCATCCGCTAACTAACGATAAACCTGTTTAAACCCCTCCGGATCGGATGTAGCGACCCGGTATTGCATGGCAGGTTCCTCTCATCCATCGTCATCATCATCAGCATCATCATGAGCCATTGGCATTTACATCGTGAAAATTTATCACTTTCATCGGCTGGATTAGCGATTTTATTGCTTTATTGCGGCGACGAAAAGTTGTAAAAACAGACCCGATCACCCGATCGGCCAAGGCCAAGGTTTTGGGCCCGTGTTCCTCTGCTTCGATTGGGACCTTACCTAACTCGGCTCGCAAACCTGAACCTGATTATGATCCGTGATCTTCCTGGCTGCGGGGCGATGTTCGATCGAATGGTTCGTTGTTTTTCACACCTCCTAACAACCGGCTCACGGGGCGGAACACCGGTAACGAACTTACAGCCCGGGGATGGCTGTGTAAAGCTGTCGCTTGTTTGCAACCCAGCTGGTGAGCTGCAGAGCCAAGGCCTGGCCACCCCGGTACATCGTGACAAGCCATAGCCGTGTGCTGATCTGCTGGACCCCGCGCAACGTACCTGACATGCTCTCGTGCTCGTAAAGCAATAAAAACATCGCGCATTCAAAGCCGGTTGAGAAAATTCGAACCCTGGCGTGAGAAGTCGCGGGACCGATCAGCGGGACAGGAAAGCGCTTTTACACACCGGAGCATTCGACCGGATTGTGCTTTGCTTCTGACGGATGTGACTGTAGCGTTGGGGGTCGCTTCAATGAGAACGGTGGACTTACAGCGATCCAAGACATAATTCTTGACCGTGTAGCGTTGATGTCTCTGACCTTGCGTACGTTGTGGTGATAAAACCAGTACAATGCTCTTGTTGCCTGGTGGAAGTTCATGATCTCTTTCAGGAGGATCGTTAAACGTAGCCCACCTCTTCGAACCTCTGGGGCATTACGCTCTGTACACATTCACAAGGGTTTGTGTCCTAATCACACATACAGAAAAGCATACATTTGCGACATAAATATTGAATAATTCTACACTATCATTGATCCACAAATGAGTGGTTGATCACTGTGATCTCTCTCCGCGCGCATTGAGCCTACACAACGCCTCTAAGTCACGTCATGATGTCGCCTCCCAGTGGCTGAAAATGACTGGTCAAAATAGCCTACAAAATTAGTGTCTCATACTTCAGCTTCTCGCAATCTGTTACGCCTGCCTGTAAACAACCCAAGCCCTCGCACTACCTATCAAGCACACACCATCTCCGTACTCAGACCTCGACCGGTACCTCGTCACACGTGTCTCATCGTACCCCTCCCGCACACATATGCTCAGGCGCGGATCACCCCGTAACCGATCCTAGGCGCTGGCTGGGTGTGCTAATTGCCCACCGATTACAAACTCATTTGGCCGCAATTACTGGCTGCTTGCGTTGCCGCATATTTACTCACAAAGGCACACACACACACACACACACACACATCAGGTCACAGGGTACAGTGTGACCGTTTTGCAGTAGCGGCGGCTGTATTACTCCACACATGGTCTATCCAGCTGTGCTAGCTTTTTTGCCACTTGTGCCAGCTTGTTCGATGTCACATTTGTCAGCCATTTTCTTTGCTTTTTTTTCACTACTACACTGTTGACAGATGTGAGCTGCCGGATGGGGGGGGGGCCGACAACGTCAAACAGACCGCCATACATACTATGTGATTGACACAGCTGTCAAAAGTGCTCGGTAGCCAGGGTCGGTAGCGCCCTCTCTAGGTCAGTGTGCTGTGACACCGTCAAACTGTCAGTGCTGAGTGCATGTCATGGAGGACAGCTCCCTCTAACAAAGAATATGTGTTTGTGGGAAGAAAGAGAGAGAGAGAGAGATCATCAACTTACCGGCCCGTCTTGGTGATGATCATCTCGGTACCAAGATCGTGAAACTTATCCCACAGCTCCTTCGTCTCCAGGTGACACTGTATCGGGCGCATCTCGTCACAGTTGCAAGACCCAACGATCGTTGATTTGGACTATGGAGAGAAATTGGAAAAAACGTTGTATTAATGGACGTTTCGTAGTTTTTTGTTTGATGTTTATAATTACCTGTGCCGGTTCTGGAGTAAGCCGCTCCTCGTCCGATGGAGTGCCAGTAGTACGCGTCGGTGATGTAGCGCCCGTTCGCGAGGAACGATTCTTGTTCGACGTTCGATTCGAGCTGACCGGTGCCTCCGAATCACTACACTGCTCCACATCAACATCGACATCGTCATCTGGTTCAGGGAATCGATCTCCAACCGAAAGTGGACCTAGAAAAAACAAAAATCCCGTTTTCTGTGTTAAAAAACCACAACAACTTCATTTTGCACTTATCAGATGCTTGTTCGCTGTAGATAAATCATCTCCGAAACTGTTTGTTTTGAAGTTGCAAACGTTATCTACACCTTCTCATTTTCACACCCTCCACTGGTCTAGGCCCTGCTAATTGTGTGTATGTGTGTGCCATCGGTGCGCAATTGTAAGTTGGAGCTAATTAAATTTGCATCTAAATTAACCGTGAAACAAACTCGCTTCGCTGGTGCGGTTTGCTACTTTCATACATGCCGGCACACACAAGCCGAGCGAGCGCTCGTTCTCTCAATATTCTAATGAGCTGTTTCCGCTTTCTGTGCGCCACACAGACATCCGGCCGTGCGTCCAGAGCATTTTCTTCGCTCTTCATCTACCTTATACCTTTCTTTCGCAGATTGGATGAAAAACTTTGCCTCTCTCGCACCAGCGGGTAAAGGAAGTACGATAAGGAATTATTTTCCTTCGCGTCGAACGGCACAGACAGCAAACCCGAGGGCAGTAAATCATCGAGCCATACTGAATGATTTATGGGTTTCGCCTTGCCGTATCTCAAAGGGACTGGAAAAACTGTGTACTTTCCAATCGTTCGGTGGGGAGAAAAAGTAAAGCTCACCAAACTTTGTTTAATGCATAACAGGGCGCTTCTTTTTTGGAGGATCACCATTTGTCTCGCGAGGTGATAAGGTTAGCAGGGCGATGTGTTTTTGTAAGGTGCGATATTTTCCCCTACAGAGTACATTTCCCTACATCGTTTCTCTTTTCCCTCCGCTCGATTACTCTATTAAGTCTATGCTGGTTAATGGCGGAGCAAAATGGTTGCTATTCTAGATGCCTTATTATCGCATCTTTTTAACTTAAAATCGTGCGCAAACCTATGTTTAATTTCAAAACGTTGTTAAACGTATTTGAGCAGTTTTTTGCTCGCTAAACGGTTCCATTTAAACCAAGCGCAGCTAATGAGACGTTTGATCAACCCTTTTGCTTACAAAATACCAATAATCATCCATGGTTTATTACTACTTTTCCTCATAGTACTTTACGCCATTACCTGCAAGTGCCCCAAGAACTTCTTGAGCCTTTTTAAAAGCTAAATAGCGTCAGCTGTTTGAGAAGAATGCATCCCAACCCGAACGGTAAGAACGAGCTCGTTCCTTAAAAAATCTGATTTCTGTCCTTCCGGAAACCCCTTCATAAATAACCTCAACAACCGCTTGTGGTAAGGATGCTTCTTACCATTATCGCTTGCCTAAGTGCTGGCTGTTTCGGCAGCGGGTTCGTCCCGTTTCCCAGCCGCCCTGCCCTGCACCGCAATCTGCGATCGGAATGGGGAAATTACCCTTTAATTATACAATTTATCAAAATTAGACACAAAATCATAAAGGACGGCTAGTGACATGCACGCACTGTGGATGAAGAAAAAACACGATCCCTTTCCACGTCGCACCATCCACCTCAACCTCAACCCCTGTAATGGTTGCTGATCGATTGTGGCCCGACCTTTGGTGTCCTTTTTAGCCACACTCCGAGGCCCTTTCGGTGAGGGAAAAGGAAGTGAGCAATAGTAACACACATGGATAATGATAAAATAATAACCTGCTTGATAGATAATAACAGTGCTGCCAGCGGATCTGCCGCTTCACTTACCCGTGAGGTATTAATCGGGTCCCAGAAGGACCACAAATGCGTGCGAGTGTGCGTGCGCGCTGTGGTACGCAGCTATTTTTAACGCTTTTTTTTCGCCCGGGCTGCCTCCGTACAGACCACACAGCACAGCGCCAACAACAGATGGACGAGCCTGTTTGGGGACGGGATCGACAGACGACAAAAACGCGACACTGAGAGACGGCGGATTAGGGGGAGGATTATGGCCACCGTTATGGCCACCACACTCCGCATGCTCTCTTCGCATATCGCCACTGCGCCCGAAAAACCCCAAAACGAGCTGTCATTCAATCAACGCGGACAAACACGGACTGCGACTGTGACGAGTTGGGAAACCGAGGTTGGTAATGCCGAGGTGAGCACAGTCCAATTCCAATTTCCAATTTTCTACGTTCTCGCTCGTGTTGTTTTTTCGCTTTCGGCCACCACGCAGCGAAGGGTGGTAATACGCACCGCGGAGCGAACTGGTTTTTGGGTGGCCTGATCCTGATGCGACCGAAACCATAATTACCATACGATCGAGTCGCGCGTGCACCGCCGTGGCCGCACCGCAAAATCTCTCACCTGGGTTTGATGGGAATTAGTAGTTCCCTCTTCTTCGCCTCTTCCACCACAAAACACACATACACACACACACACGCGCACACAACTGGTAGCGGTAAACGTGTAATAGAAAATTATTAGACAACTCGACAGGTTTCGGTGCTGCCGTTGCCAGGGTGACACGGTGGTTGCAATTAATCGAACCTCCTAGCGTCGAGCTGCCAACAACTCGATGTGTTTATGTTGATTTTTCTGATGGCTACTACCACGCCGCATTCGCTTCCTTCTCTCTTTTCCCCCCTGCTTTGCTTGGTGCACGTACTCGCTGGTTGAATTAACTTAACCATATTGCTGCAAGGGACAGGAGCAACCGTGACTGAGTAAACATTTAAAATAACCTCATCAATTTGTGGTGTGGATCGATTTGCTGATGAAAATTTTGTGCCACGAGGTCTGAAACAAAACCACAAAATCTAATTAAACATTGCATTTGAAATGGGTGAAGTTTTATGAATTATGAACAAGCTTCATTCCAGTTATTAATGCCTTTAGATGTCCGTAACAGACATTACATTTTACTATTCTCAGGATAGTTCAAGTGTTTATAGAAATTATTCAATACATACAATTCATTGCGTATCCTTAAAAGTATCCTTTAAGTACAGGAAAGATGCTCTTATTAACCTAAATAATAATACTCTTTGATATGATACAAAAACTGAAAAATAAAAAAAAACTCTTGTGTGATGCGCTAAATGTTGATTTCAGACCTAAGTCACTATTGAACACTGACATTTAATCAACAAATTTCAGATCCAGCCATCCCTTTATCTCAATTGACTTTTTTGGTGTTTAGGTAATAATGTCCTTTATAATTTCACCACAAACAAGCAGAAGATGTATGTAAGGTTTAGTCTAGAAATGTGTTCTTCGTGTAGCTCCTTTCTTTCGCTTTTTAATCTGTGATGTGTAAGCGTGTGTAATGTGTTAACATTTTATCTATTTTAGTTATGAAGTGTAAATTATGATTTGTAAGCTTGCAGAAGTTGGATATTCGAGTTCAATGAATATGACACACAAAATACAAAGCTTTGGTTGAAAATGGTTTATGCAAAAATCTTTAAAAGAGCCTTATAAGTTTGGGATGTTTTATAGTATTATATTAGGTTTAAGCTACTAGAATTAAAGATCAAAGCCGGCATCTTTTTGACTTTGACTTCATAATCGTTTGTGCAAATATGTTAACTTGATAGATAGAAAAACGTTTATTTGTGAGAAAAAGAAACGTATAGGAAAGCAATAAGGCATTATAATTTTAAAGCTAAAGCTCTCTGCACGTAGACGCTTTTGTTTACTACAAATAAACATTGATTCCCAAATTTTTGTGAAACTATAATTTCATAACATTAATCCAAAAATTGTACTATGAGATAATCCTTACATAAGATATTATGTCAGTCGATAAATTGTATTTTCCAGCATTCAAAAAATACGTTATATTTTTCATCAATTTTAAAAACTCAATTTTAATGTAACTCACGCAAATACAGCCGATTGTACAAACCTCCAAAGTCCCCAGACATGATCCAATATCCCGTCCTTTCCTTTCCTTCCCTTACCACCCAACCAATGCAAATTCCATTTCGGATGCGCACACACTCTCGCGCTCCTTCACTGTGAACTTACGCCAGTGTTCACTGCTTGGCACGGTACCGAGCACTATCAACCCTAATTACTGTCTGACGCACTAATGAAGGCGATAATCTATTTTAAATTAATTTATGCATTTGTTGCACCGAACCATCAGCACGCACAAAACGGCTCAACATGCATCTAGCGGCAGCAGACACACGGGCGCACGCAAACCATACGCCAAACAACGAGCGCCAATGCCTTTTTTTTTGCGTGCCAAACCCACTTCATACTTCGCATCTAAATTATCCTGCCATCCACCAACCACCAGCCCATCCGGGGCGCATATTCACGAAACTACCACTACTACTACTACTACTGCACCCGTCAGCGTCTTATCTTTCCACCCAATGAAAGGTTGTTGTCTTAGCTAATGGAAAACAATCTCCCTCTCTCTCTCTCTCTCTCTCTCTCTCTCTCTCAATCTTTCTTGGGGGATACTCGGCAAGCTGGGAAAGGGGAAGCTTTTCGTCAGCAAAATATCAACCCCGTTGCTGTGTAAAGTAGCTGGCGCAAAAGCGTACACGATCGGTTATTAATCTCCCCGACACTTCCCCCCCGGTTTCGAGCAGCAGTTTAAGACGTAGCGCACACGCGGGGACACATTTTATCCCACGCGTGACATCAACGCGTCATCGCAGAATTCAATCCACGGACGGCGAGCGCATATTTCGGCTTACGAAATAGAAAACGAACGCCTCGCCGGCATCGTCACGGATGGTGGCCGGAAATTTATGACAACTAACGGATTAACTCCGGGCTTCTGTCGTAAATTATCAACGGCGGCGGCGACGGTGGAGACGAATGGAGCAAAAACAACAACACAACCACCATCACTATCAAAGTGAAGTTTTCGGGTAAAGGAAGAAGCCGAACCGAGCACAGAGTACGATGAAATCTAGTGCCAGACCTAGGCTGCCGAAAGTGGTGGCCCCAACAAGGAAATGACGAACATTCGTCCGTACAGTGCGTTTTTGGGGAAGCTGTAAGATTGACTCACGTTTCACATTACACGTGAACGCAGGCCGCCGCCATTGGTAGACGAGGAACCCACAACGGAAGGTGACAAGTTGGATGCGTTAAACGGTTTCTGGAGGAATCGAAGAGGAAAAAGGGAAATAAAAAAAAAAATACACGCACACCCCAAACACGGCCACCCGAAACCACAACCACGACCCTTACGGCGACATCGATCGCATCTGGTGATGAATAGTTGATAGATACTTTTCTGCATAATTTGCCAACAACACAGCAACAAAAACGCAAGAACGCTCCAAGAAAACGTAGCTCCCTCTGCTCGCCCACGTACGATTTCGTCCGCTTGTTCGTTTCGTGCCATGGAGGATGGTAGCTGTTTTATGATCCGCTCGCCGGCGCAGACGAAATCCGTCATCAATCGGAAACGGAATGGTGGATGGTTTATTGCCGCTCCGGTGTGTAGGCAGGAGCTTGTTAACAGAGAATACAATTTTATTATTTTCGGCAGAGTCCGGAGTGAAATTGGTATGGATACCGAATGGTGGGTCGGTCAGTAGTTGGGGCATGCATTTATTTAAAGCTTTTCAAAACACACAAAGTTGCTTGTAGATGAATCACAACAGCGTCCCTGTTTTTGAATTTAGTAGGTTCAGATTTTGGCAAGAGTTTTGTTTTGAATTTATTCTTTCCACACAACAAATCTTCTTTTTAAACAGTCATTTAATGTTTGAATCAAACCAACCTTTACATAATAAAGTTTAGTAATTGATGCATCAATTTAATACAAGGTTCAAATTGTGTTCTTGCCTCTAGTATACAGCAGTTTTGCGACTAAAATCTTCTATTTTTTTAATCAAATATTTGTCGTTATCAACATCCCCATACGAATTATCAGCAGACGATGCTTACTGTAATTTTGTATGCAAAGCAATATGTAAGTTTAACCTATTATTCTGCTAATTAATTTTAAAACATTTTATGTCATGAATACTACTTCCAGATATTAATCAATTATACAAATCATCCTTCAAAAACTATAAACCTAATGATAAAGAATGCTCGTCTTGAATCATCAAACAAGGTGAGAGCAATTGCACAAACAAGAAACTGCCACAGGATGTTAATTTAATAGTTTCATCAAATCAGCTTAATGTATGATTGCACATATTGTACCTTAAATGGTATTGTTAAATTATAATAGATAGAAGTCACCTATTCTTCAAAAGCTCTCGAAACAAGGTCACAAGCATGATTGTCTAGATGTTTGACTTATATTCCTTTTCAAAGTGACTTTTTTTTTATAATTTGATTGCATATTTTAACTGGTGACTTCACATATCTCCACTAAAAACCACACATAGGTCGTATATGTCTTCAAAAGCTCGTTATGTATATTTATATACCTCACCGATGTACAATTATTACATAATTTGGATTGGATTTGTCTGTGTTTGATATTCATAGACCCTAAAATATATTTGTTGAATAAACCGGATAAAAACTAGAAGCCTTAACCTGCCACACTAATTTAGGCCCCACTCAAGTGTCCAACGAGAAGGTTAATTGAAGTATTTTCAACATGGTAAATACTTGTTTCCTCAGAAGTTTTGTACGGCTGAGATCTAAACAAAAAGGAATTGTGAGTACCTTTCTTAAGAATAATTCGACAACTTCAGAGAATCTTGAATTCGACAATCCTGAGGACCAAGAGCTTTGGATTTGTTCAAAGTCTGTGGCACCCAAAGGATCTACATCTAGTATTGATACAACGGATGCAACTGTAATATAGAGAGAAAACTCGCACATAATCTAAAACCACTTTCAATACCCCCTTTCAGTATGAGAAATAGAAACCACCGCCAAGCAAAACAATGGTCCCGGAAAATTCGCGTCTGCAAATCAACGCATCACAGCGAAATGATAACCATCCCCAAAATGAAAAAAAAACCACAACAACCCCATTTCGCCAACAGTGTACAAATAGCAGCACACACAAATCAACCCGTCAACCAAAAAGGCCAGCAGCAGTACCAGCAGCACCACCCAACCACTTTCCTGCACATGACATGGTGATGAGAAACATGAGCAGCTCATTTTCACCCAGTTTCTGCTGTCGCCATTATCCGGCAGAGCGAGGGCTGCCAGGCTGACCGTAAATCATGATCTCATTCAATCGCGCAGCCGAACCCGGCAGGCATCTCGCTTTATGACACGGATAGGGGAGCGTTTAACTCCCTCCCTCTCTCCCTCTGTGCAGTAAAATCGGTATCTTCAGTGTGAGAATGGTTCTGCACAAACAGTAGCCACAAACAGAAACTTCCATTACTCCATTAAGACAACGGGGTAAAAGGTAAAATATATTGCGCTGCTTTGCATGAAACAGCGTCGTCGAGCCAAGCCAAACTGCACAAAGGTAAGCCAAGACATTCTCAGCCTGAAAACATACCTTCACATCATTTCGGTGCATGTGGTTTTGATGTACAGATTGTCCGAAAATTATTCCCATCACCATGAACTTCGTCTTGAAAAGTGTGCCGACGCTTCTCTCAACGTTTTTCAATGGTTATAATTCATACTCGTGTTTTTATTATTTTGTTTTTAGTGCTTCCCTTTTGCAAACAGGAAGCTTTCCTAAACTGCTTCCTCTTACTCACCCTGTTCTGTGTTTGATGCTCTTTCAAGCATTGCGAATTTGTTCCTTTGGACAACTAATGCTCATTTACCAAAGCCAAACGATTGTGTTTCTCGCATGCTTCTGCATTGCTTACTTCAGCCATTTTAAAATGAATATTCTCTATACACTGAACATCTAAGGTAAATTCAAACGCAACGCATTTGCTTACAGAACAAGTACCCAAAAGCAAATAGTCCCTCGGCGGCTTTCAATGTGGAAGAAATAATTACAACCATTGAACGTTACAAAACACCAGCACACATCGTGACATCGTGGTGGCTATCGCGATCAGGTGATCTGTGATATCGAGCCATCGATTGCTACTACAAAACTACCCGTGTGTTCGGTAGCAAACATATCATTAGGGTGTGTAAATTGTTGGCGTTATTTTACCCGTCCCCGTCATGATGTGTTCTGCCCATGGGCTGCAGTGCATCGAGATTAGCGTATTAGGATGAGCACGATTTGTTCCGATTAGCGTAAAGAAGCGTGGCAAGAGTACATGGTGTGTTAATGCAGTGAAGTTGTGCAATTGCTGACGTGTGACGGAAAATGCATCAATATTACATTGTATATGATGTCAGGAAGCAATAAAACAATGGCTAAGAAGTTGTTTTAATAACAAAACTTACCAAAACTCAAGAAGGCAATGGCATAAAAACGTTTGGCATAAAATGAAGCTCTTGCTAAAGCTAAATTAAAGAAAATCGTTTTTTTTTTTTTTGTATATTGTAATATTTCCTATAAATTACATAAAAATCTTGTTCTTCTTAGAATGGGATTTGCAATAGTTTAGGGTCAATGTTTCATATTTGAATACTACTTTTAAATCATTATCCTTACCCATTATCCCTTTAACCATTATCTCTCATCATTTTGGATTTACAGAACAAACAAGCTTAAAATGTATTAACCTATGATAACTTTAAAACAATATTTCTGCCTACACCATAATATTTATAAAATAAATCACAAATCAAGAAAAACACCAATTATGTCTTCTTTTAAGTACAAATCTAATCGAACGGCCATTAACAATACATCCAACAAAAAAAAACATGTATTTCAAAACCCCATTCAACCACCATTTCCCTTTGATCTCTTGTCTCGTTTGATCTCTTCAGATGCCCTAACGGTTACACATGCTTTGGAGTTGCATAAGCTTAACCGTTTTTTTGTTTCATTCCCCCTTCAACGACCGTACGCCACAACTCATTTCGGTGTCGAGTTGTGTGATGATTGCTCCAAATTGGATTTTATTCTGCTGTGTGTATATGTGTGTGTGTGTGTGTCTTTCCTATGCCGAAAAGAGTTTAAAACTAATGTTTGTGGGGTGACTAGCGTTAAACAAATACGCTCTTCACAGGCTAGTGATTGCGTGATGCAGCATGATGACAAAGTTGAATATTAAATTTTTCCTTTAGATTGTTTGCTTTTGGGCTCATTTTGGGTAAAATGAATGTTTTTAGTTAGACATCGGTAAATTCCAATAAAAACCATAAATTTGTTTAGTATATTGAATGAATTCAACGCAAATTTTCCAAATTTTGTTTGTTTGAAATTAGTATAATTGTGTATAACTTATGTTAAGCATTACTTCCCCATGTTCGTTACATGATCACTTCATATTAGCGTACAACATGTTTGTCTGTTCGCAGCAAATCCGTGCCAATTTCAAACAATGTTTCACTACGGTTCGATTCGGTTGCCTTCAATCAACGAGCGCAATCAATGTTGCGTATGGTTTGCTGGTCAGGAAACAAACGAGAAAGCTGTAACGCAACTACATTTTGAGCCTTCAACAGTAAACCATAGCCGAAGGCTCAGCCCTTTGTTCACTAAGACCTCTATCATTAAGTAAAATACAGACAAAAATCCTTAGAAAATCATAATTAATTGAAAATGCTAGTTGTTAGTATGATAAAGCATCTTCGTCACATTCTTTCCAATTAAAACCTAAAACCTCTGTAAGTCATTTGAGACGCACTTTTGGTGCGACAGCCCGCTTCCCGATCAACTTACTGCTGCTTCGCTCCGATGGCTCCCGGCTCGAGCTGTTGCCACCGCGTGCCATAATGGCGGCGATTGAAAAATCTGTCCCACTGCTTCCCGTTTTCGATGCAACCAGTGCTGCTGCTGCTGCAGCTGCTGCCGCTGCCACCGTAGCCGCTCCTGCGTGTGTTTGCGTTCCTAGCAACATGTTTTTTTTCTGTTTTGTTTCTTCCTTCTAACCCCAGAATATCGGCCACCACAATTCTTCACTATTCACTTCTGCACCACTCGACGCGTCAACAGGCGGGAACTGAATATTTTTCTTTATTTATTTCCAAACCTCCAACTCAACACAAGAACGAACAATCACCTCTCGGTATGTTTTCTACTTCAAACAGCGACAAATTCAATAGAGCACAGCAAAGCATCACCGATAGAAACCGAACCACTCGATAGCGCCAAAGCCAATCGTTTCAACACATCCGCGAGCCATTTTCCTTTTGGAGAAGTTTAGCGGGAGGGGGGGAGGGGTCAAATATTAATGGAACTTTTCGAGCGCGGTCACCACTCCGCCTGCCCGCACTGATAATCGCTGCCAAACCGGATTTTATTTATTTATTTTCTGTTTATATGTTCACGCAACCGAAAATCAGCAGAGATACCGAACAAAAAATAGCTCTAGTTTTGACGCTGCGACGCTGAATGTGTGAAAAATTCGGTACCAAAACAACGGAGAAATAAAAACAACCACACACCCTTAAAAGCATACGCAAACGGCAAACTGCCCCAAGACAGGGTAAAATAATACACACGCGCGCGCGTCCAGTTCGTACGTACTCCGCACCGTTGTAGTTTTTGCTTCGCGGATACCTTTTCGCGCGACGGGTACGTTCGCTGCGTACGTGTGCTTACGTGTGCGCCGGTAGCAAGCAAACTGCAAAGGGAGAATGCATATCATGGCCGCCATTCGCAGGGTGCGCTCTTCGCGTTCGCGTACCGTGCGAGGAGAGCAACCAGCAAAACGGCCCAGCGACAACGAAGCGCAAACCATACACAAACAATTTTGCCCCCCCGTGGGGGGGGACTGGTGAGTTTGGATTCTTTGCTTTTTCGTTTATTTTTTGCTGCTGCTGTACTTCTTCTCACTGCAGAAACTGCTCCGAGCAATGTTGCTTTTCCAACCCGTGTGCGTGTGTGTGGGCTGTGGATTGACGTGCGCTGGTGGTAGTGTCCATTCAAAGCTACCCCCAATCCTAAATAAGGGGAGCATATTTCGTTCGGTAGGGTAGCGCAACGGACAGCGCTGACATGGCTTTACACACACAAACACGCCGCTACACGGTTGGGAAGGGCCCCGACAAAGCAAAACACTTATTTCAAGATTGTGAGATTATTTTCTTCTTTTCTTCTTGTGTTTTTTTTCTATTCCTTTTGTGATGAAAATTGCATTCCCGTGTTCCACGCAATAAAACGAACGAGAAGGGCTAGCTCATAGCTCCGCCTACTGCGTGGAAGAATGCGCTCACTTACTCTCTCGCGTGTGTGAGTTCTCAGCTCACTCTGCTGTGAGACGCGTGAGTTCAGTCTCACTTCTCACCACTCACCTGCTCGTTCGCTTACACTGGTGAGCGCCTTAAGTTTGACACCCGGATTGCAATCTGAATTTGCTTTTGTATTCCTTCAAGCTGATGAATGATGCTTTAAATTAGAAATTTTTATTCAAAATATATCGGTAGTGATTTTACTATATCATTTTGACACATCATTCTGCAATTATTTCACTTTTGTGTTTTATTTCTTTTATTTTTGTGCTATTTGTACGATTTTGTCATTCGTTTTTGATTTTAATTTATGTTTCCTGACAATAAGAGCTAATATTTTCTTACTCTTTCCTTACTTATAAAATATTTAAAATAAATTTCAATATTCATAGCGTGCTTTATTGCTTTTCTTCGCATAACACCCCATCGTTTCCTAGCAGATAACGTTCCCAATAGTCACCTCTTTTTAGACCCCCCTCTTGTACCCTTTCCCCCTTCGAACACGCTTCAAACACATTTTTCAGCACCATTTCTCAACAACCCGTGTTCGTTCGCGGCCATCGCTTCACCCAACACCCCATTATTATTACCTCGAAAACGGTTCTGTCGACGATGGCAAACCGTGTTTTCGAGAGCCACAGAGTTTTTTAATGTGTTCTTCGCGTCTCGTAAAATTAACATTCACATTTCGCGAGCATTACCAGCGCTCCCCGGTGGAGCAGGACATTTCTCAGTCTATGTGTGTGTGTACGCATTCCAAGCGAAGGATTCTGGCGTTCATTTACTACCGCTACGTGCCCGAAATTCCGTAACCGAAGCGTGGCCTCGATCGACATTTTACACTTTTTAACGACCTCGCTAGCGTGAGGTAAATTGTCGCTAGATGGTGCTAGTCACACAACAACAGCAAAAAAGTACGTGAAGATAGCTTCTGCAAAGAACCAAGCGGAGGAACGGGAGCTGAACGGGCGGGAATATTAATGATCACATTTTTGCGAAAATGAAAACACATACCAAGAAAACAGACACACGGCGTACACGGTGTCAGCCGGTTGTCACTTTGCTTGCAGCTCATTTCGAGGTGCGAAGATGAGGTGACATTTAACGGCGCGTCTCGTCCTTTTTAGCTCAGCGAGCGCCGTAGCTGATTTCTTCATTCGTTAAGTATGTTTTCCCCTGTGTGCGGGACGGTTCAACGTTGCCGCGCCCCAACAGGTTCCATCCGTAGGTGGCGAAAGGTGGAGGGAATACGCTGCCGAACGCTACGACGGGACACGGCAGCTGGGGATGGTATTTAGAGAGAGGCACCATTGGCAAATAAACACCAAAGTGAACAAGCTTTCTCGGGATAAAATCGAGCCACATCAAGCGGAAACATCGTGATGGCGCAACGGTGCGAAACGGTGCTCGATCGACCTGATGGGTGGTAAGGGGTCGAAGACTGTTGTAGCTACGCGCCAAATTTCGGAACGCGAACATGTGGCATTAGGTTGGTACTGGAAAATTCTAACACAGATATGAGATTTAGTTTTTTTAACGTTTAATCGATTTCGCACCTTTAAAAATACTTTTAAACATTCAAACAATAGGTATTTAATTTCGAGTATCTCTAATTAAATCATTTTAAAAATCAATTCATATTTTGAATGTACACAACCAAAACTATAATTTCCAGAAGAATAATTCAAGCTTGGAATATTTAACCATCGTTATTCTCATTTTCGTATTTAATAACCAGCCTAGGTACGGACGGAGTAACCTGGAGCATAAAAACTAATAACTTCTTCTATTTGGCGTAACGTCTTACGTGGACATGCAGGCCTATACGGGCTTTCAAAACTTAATTCATTACCACACAGCCAGAGAGTCAATCCTTGCTATGGCGAGACGGTCCATTCTAGGTTTGAACCCATGACGGGTTTGTTATTGAGTCGTTCGAGTTGACGACTGTACCACGGGACCGCCCCCGCATAAACTAATAAAAAGAGTTTGAATTTGAAATACAATAACTTGCAACAAACTTTATGTGGATATGATAAAGCAACAAACTTCATGAGGATCATAAAAGAGACGGATAGTTGAATATTAAGAATATTAAGTTTTGAAAGCCTGTAAAGGCCGGCATGTCTGCGTAGGACGTTACGCCAAATAGAAGAAGAAGAAGAGGTTGAACATTAAGAGTCCTAAGAGATAAAAACATCTACTCAGCAGAATTAAAGATAAAATACCAACAAAGTCCTTGAGATAGGACTTGTGTAATTATGCATCTAAAGTTATTTAGCATGCAGGCGTATTCTATTCTAGTAATATATATAATATTTCGTGATATTAGGACCTCAAGTTTTTGACAATTTGTATCTTAAGGTTCAACTCCGAAAAACACTATTCATCTTCTCAATCTGGATACAGTGTGACAGCGCTTTGTTACGCGTTGAAAATCGTTTAGGAAAACTGAAAACACATTGTTACTGAAATAAAATAAATGGCAGTTGTTGAAAACTAACTCGCGAGTAGTAAATAATGCACAACACATTGGAAACTGACACTGAAACACTTTATGTGTAGTCCTCCTTTCAATAATGCATCTAGTTTTTTAGCTTTTTTAAATTTGAATTAGATGTTACTTTGAATAAAAACTCATTTCCTAGTCTCTACTGACACTGCCCGAGACTGCAGTTGTCGACTACGAAAAAGAACAACCATCATATTGAGCCATTCCGTGCGTAGTATTATTCATCGTTGGCACGAGCTAAAGGTACCGTTCCAACGGTTTCTAAGCACTGTATCGATCCAGTTCCATCGGCCTCTACCCACGGCACACGGCTACCCCAGCCAACTTCCATTAATATCTGTCAACGGGTGGAGCCCTCGTTAGTTCTCCGGCAGCCGAGACCGCTAGCGGCCGCCATTCAACCAGGCACTGGGCTCCGAGTGACAACTTACCAAGCCCATTTTCATCAAATTAACAATCCCATCCTCCAGTCAGCCGGCCGATGTGTGTGTGTATGTGTGCTTTCTTCTTCCTGTCTGTCCTTCCTGGGTTTGCCCAGATGCCAAGCGCGACACCGCAAAGCGCAACGCAAAACCTAGGTGACGCATCAAAAGCTTGCACATTATACGCACACCCCTCGAAGACGTGCCGGTGTGGTGTGTTGTGTGGACATTGGCAAGACCCAGCCAACTGCCACTGCCAAGGAGCATCACTCTTCTTCACACTCCACAGCATGCGGTTTTGCGTTTTGCTTTTCAAAGATGCTGCCTTTACCCGCCCGATCCCAATCGCTCGGAGGAGGAGGAGGAGAACAAGAAGAAGAATGGCACCGGTAAACCATTGTACTCACAACATGACCGAATGTGAAGCCCGAGCGTCTCTGGCGTGTTCAAAAGCCTATCCAGAAAACAATCCCCGAAAAAGGTGTGATCTCCTTCTGGCGGCGACCGCTCCTACCGCTGCTGTTGTCTTCCAACTCCAACGGGGTCGGGGCTTTTGGGCCGGGGTGCCTTTATTTACACTTCAGACCATAAACCACTCACCGGAAAGATTTACGATCACTTCCTTCTCCGGTGGCTCCTGCGTCTTCTGGTGTGTCAGCGGTTTGTGTGTTTGTGTAAGATTCGTGTTTTGTTTGCCCCCCGACGAATAGAGTACGCGCCACAAACGCGCGCGCTAGGGTTTCTTCACCTTAGCTTTGACTGTAGGCTACGCGCAGCCACACAGGCACAAACTCTTGTAAAGCACGGTGCATAACTCCATTTTGTCGCCGAAACGGCGTAAGAAAACCCTCGGCCATGGACCTCTTTTTGGTACTGGGAGACAGAACCGCGCTTAGAAGTTGATTCCGTGCTCGAAATTCTTTCAGCAGCCAGAAACAACGTTCCCGTTTGCTCGTTCTCGAAGCGCTCCAAATCCTGAGCACACAATAAACAAATGAATCAAACTATTTATGATTTTATGCTCTCCTTCCGGGTGCGTAGCAGTAAAAACGTGAGGCAAACGTGAATCATGCGAACGAACGTGTTGGGCTACAACTTTATAGCATGGCGTAGTGGTGAGCTTGAGAAGCAAAGATTCTTGAAAACTGGTAATAATGAGGGCAAGATTACGACCTAGAAGGCTGCTTACCTGAGATCAAAATTTCAACCAAAGTCTAGTCTAGCTTCTGTAGCAGTAAATTAATGACATTTGGTGGATTTTTGCCATGAATAGCAATGAATAAGGTTGATTTTGTAATTTGAATTTGGAAAAAGAGGGAAGAAAATAGACCACATCTAGTTGTAAGTAATGCATTTTAAACATTTACAGGGAATCTTGTAGGCGCACAGTTATTGCAATTTAGTACAAATAATTAATTTAAATCAAAATCATACATAACATCCATTCAAGTATTTCCATCAAAACATTTATAAACGGAATTCCACATTTTGGTGTGTTAATTAGAGGCCGAGGCAAAGTTTATACATCATCCTTTGCCTCAAGAAAATGCCACACACCATAATGAATAGCGATAAAGAATTGCTAACTACACGATCTTTTCCCACATGAAGCAATCAACCAAGTGTTGTATATCAACGTTATAAAATAATTTTACGTAAACTTTTTGAAAACAAAATTAAGAAAAATGTATAAATAATACGAAATTTTCCTATATAGAATAATGAGTCGTGGAAATTTGTTTTAAGTGTTTATTCGCCTACGGTTGGTTGGATTCGCCTGTGTCTAACAGTCAGTTGGGCAAGGTTATACAGTGCTTGTATGACATTATACTGGTTTGGATCAGTTTAAATTATACCATTTATAACAATATAACTGGGCGGTCCCGTGGTACAGTCGTCAACTCGAACGACTCAATAACATGCCCGTCATGTGTTCAAGCCCAGAATAGACCGTCCCCTACTAGCAAGGATTTGACTATCTGGCTGCGTGGTAATGAATAAAGTCTCGAAAGCCTGTATAGGCCGGCATGTCCGGCGTAGGACGTTATGCCAAATAGAAGAAGTAGAACTATGTGTTTATTATTGTTCATTAAGGTGACAAAAGGTGCATACATTAAAATTATTTAATAGGAAGTCAGATCAGTTATCCTATGCTTAATGCAAACTTTATAACATATATAAGTTTCCTTTTCAAAATAAAATACATGCAACCAAGGTTCATTTTTACTCTTTTTTACGTTTATTGTAGAATTGTACTAGCAAAATCCAAGAAAAAATTACAAAAATATCATCATAAAGAACTAAATTTAAAATGGCTAGATGTTTTTTCATTCAGTGTTAAAAATTCTACATGCAAGCTAGGTTTCATTCCAAGTACTAAGCAAAATAAGTAAAAACGTTTCATTTTAAATCGCAACCTGAGCAAAACTATGTTTTCAACCAAATTTGACCCGCATTCAGCGAACGCTACTAACGGGACCAATATGGCGCTTATCTTTTTTCACATAATTTATACATCTTCTTATTCAAAATAAACTCTTCCCGCTGCTCTTCCGTTCACAAGACTTCCCCTTTCTACCAAAATACGATTTTTCATACCCCTTCGCTTTCCAGATGGTGGAAAGCGTAAAAAAAATAGACGCTCTAACTTGCCAACGCTCCAATCGTTAAAAACACTCATCATTTTCTTGATGTAGAAAGAAGAGGAAAAAATATCGAAACAAAGCAACTACAACACACAGTCACGCTATTTGGTAGCCGCTTCGGGATGATCTGATTTCCGGGCTTCGTTGCTTATTCGTTCAATAAATACGGATGATTCCCGGAGTCATTTCGAGTCACTTTTGGGTACGACCACGCTGCTGCAGCTCTTACCGTGATCACAGGACATTCCTATGGCGTGGACGCAAAAGAGCCGCTCGCCCGGCCAATGATGCCGCTCCAGATTAAGCCGCCGCTAAATGCGCTGTGGTGCAATATCAATAAAGTCCAAACCGAACTGGTCGACTGGCAAAAGGGGCCGTTCTGGAAAATGGAAGAAAATAAATAAGCCCCACAGCTGCTTATCGGTAACGAGAGACACAAACACACATACACGCGCCATGCCTCTAGCCCATGAACACGAATCCAGATGACGTGATTTTCTTTTCCATCCTGTTTCCGTTCGTGTTTTTTTCTTTCTTTGGATGGTTCGTTTTTTCACCCCTTGAAGCGCTGTTTGGTTTCAGATACCCATGCACAGGTTTCCGCTGGCAACATCTTGCACAAAACCATCGGTTCTTTTATCTTGCCCTGCCTGGATGGACCAAGCTGACCAGAAATGTTGTACATTGGCGATCAAACATTTCTCAAGAACACTCTCCACGGAGTTGGACGCCACTTACGATCGACAGCGCGCCCGGTACGCGCCCTGGTTTGTTTTGTGGCCCATAACCAGCCTGCTGATCGAACTGCTGGGGCTGTACCTCTTGGGCGGCGTGAACACTTCAATCTCCAGATGATTACCATCCCTGACACGATGCAGGACTCTCCGCAACGCTCGCGCAATCTGGACGCGCAAATAGTTAAGTTGGTGCTGCTGCTTTCGTCTTTCGTGCGCCGTGAACATTGGTAGAGACAGTCGGCAGTGAAAAATAAATACTCTAGCAGTGTACCAGTAAACGTAACCACCCTCAAGCGCACGCACACTTGCACATATACCATTAGCTGTCATAAAAATAGATCTCAATAGGAGCCGCCATCTTAACGCTTTAACGCCACCAAGGGGATCGCCGAATAGAGCGTAGATAAGAAATTAATTACCTACCAGCTTCATGTATTCCTGCTGCTAACCCACACGCATCTTTCTGCTGTTAAGTGGTTATGCCGCAGATAAGAACGCTGAAAGCAGCAAGTTTGCTGGTAATAATTGAACTGCAATAGCGTTTATTGATGCTTTTGCTTTTTTATGTTTTTCATCCACAAATTAAACTTTTTTGTTGGTTTGCTGTATTATGTCTATGTTTTATTGAACATGGGTACATCTTGAAAAATAAACAGATACGATTTTAAAACAAAAGCAATCAATAATTCTTACGAATTACTAAAAGAGTATATTTTAGCTCTAGTAACTCCAGAATTTCATGTTTTTTTTTTTTTCATTTAATGCATGCTTTAAATTTAATTTATATTTTTATTCAATGCATGATCAGCTATAGGGACTCAAATTCTAGCCGGAAGTCACTGTAATTATGTATAAATGTTGCTTTTTGCATATCCTTTTGAAATTTAAAAAGTGTATATGAGGCTTTGAAGGATACTTAATCGTGTACTTGATTCAATAACAGAATAATTTCAAAAACCAAAGTGTAAGTTAGTTAACGATGTACCAAAAGAATAAGTAATTGTATGATTCTCAGACTATCATTTTAAAGTGATGAAAGAAGCCTAGCTTTTGATATTAAAAAATGATATTCGATGGTTTTTGTAGATCGTTCATGATTGACCAATTCTTTAGATATTTTATGACATCTACAAGGATCTGTTTAAAAGAAATCTATTAGGATGTTTTCTTTTTCTTCTTCTTTTGGTTCAACAATCCTTGGGGTTTGGACCCATGACTGGCATGTTGTTGAGTCGTATGAGTTGACGACTGTACCACAAGACCGGCTATTAAAGGATGTTGTAGTATATGTTAAATTTTCCTAATTTTCCTAAATTCCTATGTAAAGAGTTATATATTTTGTTTTATGGAAAAAGCTTATGATTATTACTCAAAAATAATTGAACTTGACATTTAAAACTTTTCTTGACTGAAACAATTATAACTAATGTCATATTGGAGGTAGATTGTTGATACCCATGAGGATTATTAAGGAGTAAAGTTTATACATTAGTTATCCTTAAATAAAGGACACTACAACATGCTTTTCAAAAACAATCAGCTTTTCAAAAAACAACAATAACAAAGCTTCTTGTAAAATCTTTATTACTATCAGTTCACATACCAATTTCCGTCATTTCATTTACCCAACACGCTAATGATTGACTTGATGAGATTTCCGTAACCGTTGCCACTCTGTTAGCAAACCCGCAAATTTAATGCCATCTTTTGCGAATTTTCTCCTCCCTTCATCTCTCTCTCTCTTTCTCGTCCACCTTGTTCAAGTTTTCCCTTCAAGTGACCTCATCTTTATCGACAACCGCCGTGCCGCCTTTGAAGAGTGCCGCACGCCGGCACGAAGATGAAAGGCCCGGGCTGTCGATAATGCTGAAACTAACGCTTTAAACACCTACAGGCTGTTTGGCTGCAGGGGCAAAAGAGCGCGGCCCGGGAAGGGAAGCAAAATTACAAACATCTTCGATTGATCGTTCGCCCCTGCCCCCGTAATGGGGGCATTCCCCCCCTTTCCCCGTCTGTCTGCACGCTTCCTGATTCGCTGATCGCGAGCGTGTAATACAACAACGCCGGGCTCAATAAAACTGCAATCGATTAGGTTCAGAAATTGAAACTAAATAGGTACATCGCTCTGGCTCTCTGGCAACAGGTCGCTGGCTATCTCGTGCAGGCATACCCGCCCCTACCAGGGTGCCTTTGTGCACCTTTGGGCGGCTCGTGCGGTTGACCCCCAAGCGCCCAACGGCAACGACCAAGCGCACTGCGAGCTAATTACGTCCGCGGGGCTCAACCGGATGACTTACGACGAGGAAAGTAATGAGCATGGCACTTTTGCTGGTGATGGTGCCACAGGAAGTCGAAACCCTCTCGGGCGGTTTCTTTGCCACTTGTGGCGTTGCCAACTACGAGTTTTGCCGTTTGGAAATCGGTGCGAAAATGCGTAAACTCAAATCGAATCGACAGTTTCGCAAGACCGACCCCTAGCACCGATCGACGGCACGACGGCAGCGCTTCCCTTTCGATTGGCTGCGAAAGCTGCAATTTCTTCTCGGGGCTCGGGGTAATTTATCATGTTTTCGCATTTAACCTTCATTAGCTGCGCGGCATCGTAAACAGCGGCTCGATCGTATGCGTCAGTGCGGTTTAATTTTGAGACAGAAAAAGGGTGGATTATTTCTCTTCGCCGTTTTGTTTCTATCCTTCCCGAAAGGTTCGGGAAGGGATTGAAGGGGCTTCATGTTATCTGATGATAAGCCGCTTTACGCTTCCCACTGCCGTGAGCTTGCTGTGCGGTCCCGCTGAACCGGTACGTGGTGCTAATCAATCGACAGGTACGCACCGTTTCTGTGCGTGCGTGATCTATATGTGTTCTTCCGGCTTAGCGGGCTGCAGCAGGCGGCGAAAGAAGAGTGCAGCATTATTTTGGCCGCTTCCGGCTGGTCGGCACGCCAATTGGAATGCCGCTTTTTGATTGTCGCTGTCGGTGTTGTTACAGCAACCGCAAACAACTAGTGAGCTAATTTGCCAACGTCTCTCTTTTGCTATCCGTTTTATTTTTTATTTTCTTTTCTTTTTTGCCTTAAGCCTCTTGGGGAAGTGCGTAAAGTGTGAAAAAGTAATAAGCGGGTTTGATTCCATTAGCGCTGATGCTAGGTGCAATCGTGCACTTCATTAGCATTATGCATGCAATTAGGGTGCAGTTACAGGTTGCGTCTTGATTGTTTTTTGCAACAGCCGTGTGTTTTTGTGACCTTTTGGAAGAATGTTATTACTTTAGCAAGGAAGGGTAGATACATGTTTGAAGTGAGTTTAGTCCAATGTGGGTATGTTTTATTACATTTGATTGAAAATGATATCAAAAATGACTCTTTTAATTTTAAATTTCGAACAGCGAAATAGCATTAATTAGAAGCATGACAAAACGAAGTCAATCGATAGGTTGATACTCGTACTTTTTAGTGTGTAATGTTGCGTTATGTATGAACATTTGTACTGCTCTAATCGCTCAGCACATCATTTTTAATACCAAAACAATCTCGCTGTCTATCGTAATCAAACAGACTTATGCTATAGACACACTAGCATAAATCATCTTGGCCAACGTTCCATTATACTGGTCTGCGTGTGTAGCTGTGTGTGTGTGTGGTCCAGTCCCGGAAGCAAACTGATTAAATATTATTAAATAATCCCGCCACAGCTGCAATCACTGCACCCAACCCAGCAACGGAAATTGGAAATCAAAATCATACGAATCACCCGACAGGTCGGTAAAAGGTGCCACTGTGGACACCTTGTCAAATTATAGGGCACACGAATGCCGCCACAATGCCGCCGACAAACAGCACGGACACACACGGATATTGGTTCGGTGGTCAACAATTTAAAAAACGCAAGAACCACCCAAAACAAACTTTCTTTTCTGCTTTCTTACCACCTTTGGAATGGCTTGAAGTGACCTTTTTTTAATTATCTAAATTCTGTACTGTCACTTTTCTTTCCGTGCACATGCACCGACAAAACCTGCTCATTATTACCACACAAAATACCCTCGGTGGCGGGTATAGTGTAGAACAAAGCTAAACACGATCACGTCCATTGAACCGGTTTGGGAGCATTCATTTGCCTCCTATTGTATCAAAAAGTGACCTTCGTGATTTGACAATTAAACAATACTCTGCAAAGAAAGTAGTTAAAAAGATGTTCATTCTTTTCCACTCTTTCTTCCATTTCATCACGATCCAACAGTGTAAACTAACGCATCTCTGCTGTTGACCGAACCCGCGGTTACCGTCAAAAGAAATACTGAACAAAAAAAAGTAGTTCGGCACGAGGACACTCCACGTTGCAGCTGTCCAGCGGAGCCTATGGTGGTCGAAACACAACTGTCCTCAAACAAAACAATAAAAAAATACACCACAAGCCCAAAACAAACTGACCCTAGGGCTATTGTGCGTGGAAACAGTAGATAAATAATGTAATTATCCTCTTCCTTTGGATTGAACGCTTTGCCAAACTTTCTCTGTGGTCCTTTTCTTTGGCTCTCTTCGCTTTAGGTATTGTTTTCTAACGATTTAGAGGCGGTATCCGTTTCGAAACCGGAAATACAAATCAAATCACACCTTGAATTGCAGAAATCAACCGTTAGGCAATTAAAGTCCACGTTTTGGGGCAGGAAAATGCGTAACGGTTGACCAATTTTCGCGCGTTGTCATCTTTAAGGTGGAATCCGTTTGATACGAGTGTTAGGCAAGATATATAGCATTTATTGGTAAAATTGTTTGATTATATTCGAGTGGAAAAAATAACAGAGGAAATGGTTCAATAAAATGTACAAAAAACTTGCGATGCTGATCTACAATATCTTCTAGTGATTTACGTTTGGTAATATGCATCATAAACGAGACAAGTACGAGAAGCTGGTCGTAATATGGGACCTAGTTCCATGAACTAACTGACTCAGGAAACCACCGAGACTTAATAAGACAAAATGTGTGTCTTTGTTTGACTGATATTGCAGATCTATCTTCTTCTTCTTTGGCTCAACAACCGATGTCGGTTAAGGCCTGCCTCTACCCACTTGTGGGCTTGGCTTTCAGTGACTAATTGATTCCCCCCATAGCAGGATAGTCAGTCCTACGTATGGCGGCGCGGTCTATTTGGGGATTGAACCCATGACGGGCATTTTGTTAAGTCGTACGAGTTGACGACTGTACTACGAAACTGCCTCAATTTGCAGATCTATATTTTTATTAATATTTAAACATCTTTGCTCATGCAATATTAATGGATTGTAATATGTTAATTAGGCAACTTTGTAGAAAAAAAAGAAGTAATCCTCTAGTAATTACATGGAAAACTATAATACTTCACTGATTAAGTTGTTTCGCCTAGTTCGTTTGCTCCAGTAAAGTAACGAACTCACGTCAAACCATAATTGCTTTCGAAAACTTCCTTTTTTGTCCTTTCCGACATCATTGTGGCCAACAACAATAACAACAAAAAACCAGTAGCAGTAATTGTGATAGCGCTATTAACAAGACATCTAGGGAAAAAAAATCACTCCAAGTGGATGATAAAAACTTCCAATAGGTACAAGACCGAGAGGAGAGAGAAGAAAAAACACAACCCCCTACATATCCAATCTTGTCTAGGAAGAGAAACTCAACGAGCGCGAGAGAGGCCATTACGATCGCGTGGGCCATAACGTTGATTGGTTCATTTTTCGCAACAATCTGCTCCCCATCGCCCCGGGACTAACTGGTCCCCTATTGCCGGCCCGTCCCGTACGTACCGCACACAAAAAGCGCATAAATAATGCACACTCGCGAAACTATTAATTACGAATAATTTATCGAAATTACGAACCACAACCCACCGCCGCAACGCGGACTGGCCGCCAGACGGGTCGCTAACACAACAACATCACAACCCCCTCTACAGCATGCTCCAAACCGTAAGAAATCATCGCATAACCGCTCGCACATTAACCACCAACAACACAGACCCGGCTAATGGGCTGGGAGATGGGAGAGTTCGCCGAGCAGTATCATGGGCGCCATTTATGCGGGCGCCATTTTGAAGACGCATGCACATGCACTTTCACCCGTGCCTGTTATCTGCTACCGTTTCCAAAGGATCCTGCCAGCCGTTGAAAGAAGTTTATTAGACAGGCAGCTAAAGCCTCTTATTTTCCCTATTGCACCTGGAGATGGAAAAGCTTGCCCCGGTAAACCCATTGGTTTTAATGCCATTTTTTCCACCTTCCAAATGGTTGCAATTACAATAAAAACAACCAAACGTTATCATGATGCCATGCCAACTGCCCTAATTGATGCTCGACGTAAACGAGCTTATCGAAACTGAATTACTGTCGGATTAAAGGTTCACTTTTCGTGAGTTTGGTATCGCATCGCATGTTGCAGTGGTGCATGGAGTAGAGAAAAACAACCCCGCACATGTGCAGCAATCCAAATTCATTTTCCCTTAATTGCAGTGTCTGCAAACACATTTCCAAGTGTGCAGGTTGCTTCAACGTTAAAAACTTTGCCCTATAGCTCGGTTCAATTGCCAATTAATTTATTTTCCAAATCTTCAGAAACTCCTAATATAAAAGAGAGGTGCTCTAAATAATAAACTCACTAAGATCATTTAACGCTTTACCAAATCATCTCAGAAATATTCTTCAGAGTGCAAATTGTTTATTTACTTTATTTTATTTATTTCCTCGTATTACTGTCGCATCTTCTCGTTTCCCCAGAAAAGGTGAACAAATACATAAATAATTGGAAAATAAGGAAACGTGTACCGCACCAACACCACAGGACTCGCTGCGGCAGGTTTGATTAATGGTGACTTTTTCTGCTAAATCAACCGTTTGCTCAATCCCACAGAATGTCACACGATGGGTGTTTATTCAACAATCGCAAAGAAATGCACGCATCTTGTCGCACGAAGTAGGTGGGCTCCATTATATTTCTTGTGATTTACCATTTCGATTGAAGCCAGAGCGATTTTTGAATATCCATCCTGGAGATCCATTACATGGAGCTTGTGGAGCAAGTGATCGGTGTTAATGTTAATGTCATTTCTCCGGTTTCTTTATAGGTTATTGATTAATCTACATTTTTTTTATTTCCTGACAAACGATCCTTGTATTGTTGTACCATCTCTTTGCTAACTTGTATCTTTGAGGAATAAAAAGGTCAAAAGTGATATGCAGGAAGAAGTCCTAATCAATCATCAATTATTATGCTGTATTTATTGTTCATCAACAATAGCTACTAAGTCTTGGTATTTTTCATCTTGTTATTGAACTAATTTTAATACAGTCAAGCTATAAAAGTACCAGAATCAATACATAGAATATCTGAATTAGAAACAAGCCGAAAGCAAAGTGAGGGACATTGAGATTTAAGGAAAATGTATTGTGATCATGAAATTGGTCCTTTACTGATGCTGCGTAGCAGCGTTTACTAATGTAATCACTTCCGCCTTCCCTTCCTGCTGTCCTCTCCTATCCTGTCTACCGATCCCGTCTTCGCTCCTTTTCCGTACCATAAACTCTTTCCTACTCCTTCGTGAATAATTGTATACTATAGTCAGTAAGCACGATTGCTGTAACCCAACGTGGCCGAGCAAATAAAAAAAAAGAAAAAAAAAATGACACGATCAGTTCCTGAGAGAGCTTAAGTTCAGTTTGATACCAACCGGGTTGCCGGATTGTACTCCGTTACCATACATAAGAGCATTAAATCAAAGGTACTGCGATTACATTGAGATATCCACATCTGTAAAAAGTATAGCAACAAAATGTATACTTTAAACCATCTTTCTTATACAATTTACTCAAAAAAGAAAAGCAATCACTCCACTAATCAACGATTCGTTCGCGGATGTCTTCATTACTTTAGATTTGTATTATTTTATCTTCAACTTACGTCAACTCTGACTCTCTGTTAGTCCATCCAACAAAGACCACTCCCACCAGCAACAAAAACAACTGCAAGTCTTCCAACAATTACGCTTCGTTTGTCTGTGAACCTCGACCGCTAGCTGGCAATTAGCAGGTCATTTAATTACATTTAATTTTCAGCCCATTCGAAAGACGCACACGCCAATCCATGCGAATCTCCTCTCTTGGCACAGTTTTACACACAGCACATTTAATTCACTTCTAGCGTAGAAACTTTCCCCCCTTTAGACCTCAAATGTACTGCAACTGCACTCCAACCCAACCGATCTGTAGTTATCGAGTCGCAGTCGTCTGTCACTAGCGCGGCAAATGGCGTCCGGCAAGCACCTTTTGCCATTCCCATCGATTACTGTCTGATTAAGTTATTAGACTGGTTTCGTTCACCTGGTCCTGTTCGCGAACTCTCCACCCCACACCCTGAAGACGATGCGTTTGGCGAAATTACTGTGTCACACTGTTGATTTGCCAGTCGATAGCGTACGATGGTGCTTTATATGCTCTTCACCATACGGCCCAACCCAACAGACGACCCCCCCTCCCGATGGATCACCAGGAGCGGGTCTCAGCTGCCAAATGGGGCAGCTCACCCAAGGTTCAGGTCCGAGTTTCCGGCCCCCAGCCGGGGTCCGTTGTTTGTTTTAGAACCGAATCCCCGCCGTGCAACGTGTCATTAGACGGGGTGGGTCGGTCCGGTACTACGTCCCCCCATTTCGAGGATCTGCGTACCGTCGTTGTGTCGTTGTTTCACCCCTTGTCCCCTTCACCCCATTTTCAAACGGGAGGAGTCTTTGTGTGATTACATCCCTGGTTGGGTTTTTTTTTGTCTTAATTCTTCTGTTACTTTCTTTCCTAGACCCGGCGAAAGGCAACATAAAAGGGGTTGTTGGTTTGGCTCTGGTCCGGTTTGTGTTTTTGAAAATAGGAAATTATCATGTCTGCATTGCCATAATGACAGTGTGAATCGCTAAAGAGGGAAAATTGAGACTTCAACCCAATATCCGACCACCCGTGCGAGCGGACGCAAATGGCGCACCGCCATTTGTAGCTTCACGATCGGTTTCTTCTCTATTGACGAACGCTTGTTGAGAATGGGAGTGTGTGTGTATATGGTGTGTCTAACGATATATTAACAGAAGAAAGATAGCTGGTTCGTTACACGGAATATTTCAAAGAGTTTTTCACTCATGAACAACGAGAAGTATTACAGTGGGATACTTATTTTGGTCAAATTTACAACTGTTCAGAAGTTTCAAATAAGTAGGAACTTTTACTTCGTAAATTAAAATCATATTATTACTGTGATAATAGGCTTGATTTTGCTGTGTATTTTTTTGTAAGTCATCTTAATTAGGTCTCGTTGAGTATTAAATTATAAATAATTATGTTCACATATTCTAATTAATATATGAGTTACATTTAATGCATCACGGTCCAGCTTAATTTATCAAAGTATGAAAAATAGAAAAGGAAAAATGATTAAAAGTCAAACAAAACAAATGACTCTTAGAAGATATTAGAATATTTAATATAAACAAAAATGCAACACGTATGAAAACATTTTAATTATTTTTATTTTTATGTTAATGTCTGTATGAAGTAGTTTAAGCAGTAAAAATTAACTTAAGTATTCAGTCAAGGAGTTTTTCAATTCCAATTGTAATTTTCCCCTAACCAAATTTCTCATTGATTTTGCAATTATTATACATTTATCTAGTTCTACCAGCCAAGATTGCTATTAAGAGTTAAGATATTAAGATGCCAAGATTACTGGAAATTGAAAAAAAACTAACTAACTATGGAAACATAATTGTCATATAGATACTAGGAAATGAAGCTAACATATATGAATAAAGAATTAATAAATGGATAAAATAAGTGATAGATTATCACATGAAGCATGAAAAATAAGAAAAAAAAGGAATTAAACGAAAGAGAGTTCGAATAGTAAACACATTAAAAGGAATAATGTACATGTACAAGATATGAAAACGACATTACACAAAGGCAAGACATGGACAATGCAAGATGCTTCATTTGAAATATTCAGACTAATCAAAAGAAAATTTCCATATTTATAAATGTATTCTTATCATAATAATTTAATTTAAAATTATACACTTAGGCATTCTAATGTTGTGTTAAATTAATCTCTAATCCTGATTAAACATAAACTTCTGTAGTCATGTCATGAAGTCATGCTAGGCTGCAGCCCATTCCCATCCACTTGAGACGTTTATTCGTTCAACATCTTTGCTACTGAAAATATAAAACTCTACTTCGCTACACTTCTCCACATTCGCAAATCCGCAATAAAACACCATAAAACTACACGACTGCATGTCAATTCCTATTTCACGCTTGTCATTTACCCGCCATCCTTCGGAAAAGTGCCGTTAAATTAGGGGACGCATTAAAATGCAGTACCACGTACAATTTACTCCGCTCCTTTTCTTAGACTGTCACATCTCACGTCCACTTCATCGGTGTAAAGTTGGCCACAAAAACTTATGAGCTGGGCCATAAGTAAGAAAAGGTGCTATCGGAGTCGCATTGTGCAACAGTCTCATTGCAGCTTGCAGCCTTTATGAGGTCACTCCAACAGGGGAGAGGTAAATAAACAATGCGTGTCATAAATAAGGCTTCCAACAAGGTAGAAATCAGCAAACTGTTGCCAACAAACCGCCGGAAGCGAAGGGGTACACACAAAGCATCTACGGTGCGATCAATCCAGGGCCGAGGTTCTGGTAAATACGTTCTTAATTACGCAAAAGTCTTCCTGCCGATGTTTCTCACCCTTAGCACAAAACGTACACGGTCTGTTTTCGTTGATCCTTGCTCTATTGTGTCCTGGTTACTTCGTTGTTCTTTCTTGGTCAGGACCTCTTTGCCAGGAGCTTACAAGATTGCACCGTACCATGCCGTGCCCGTCATACGTCATCTGGAATGTCAAAACAACGATTGAGGAGAGAGCGCAGAAAGCAGGGAAACGAGCTGCTACCTTCTGCTTCTCGTGGGTCTCCTTAGACACCCATTAGCTCTATTGTTCCCGCGTCTGTTCTGATTTCATGTGGATTGTGTGTGAAAAATGTCTGCCCTGGCAACAAAAAAAAACAAGCCAACACGAGAGGTCGTCGTCATCTTGTACCGTTTCACTCAACAAGCGCTGGACCGTCAATTCGGCAGCCTGACTGATCGGTTTGGGTGTAATGGGATCGGTGCCGACCATTCTCGGGCCCGCTCAGTTAACAATGTCTCAAGTTAACAATTCATCACGCACAACGTGCGTATCTCACAACAACGGGACCACACAGCACCAGAACTCGGGGCCAACCGATGTTTGACGTTCGAATTAAACCGATTTCAAACAAACCGAGGGTTGCAGCACAAAGGCGCAAAAATCAGGCCAATCTTGGGCACGAAATGTGACGTCTGTCATCTGGTCATCCGATTGTTTCTTCACTGATCACCGAGCGAGTGATCTGCGATGCGTGAAAACTCTGATTTTTCTGATCGTTCAGTTTTGTCTGAGAAGCGTTAAATTTGGTTTCATGCCGGAATGTGGGCTGGAGTTGAAATTTACGAACAGGAAAGTTAATTAAACCGCACAATGCATTGGGACTGAACGTGAACTGCTTCTACATGGTGTATTGGGGCTGAAACTCATCATCCATTAAATGAGGGTTTAAATCGTTAGTTTTATGAATCTGTTTTTTGAATGCAAGCTGAACGCTTCTTTGGTTTTTATTGTAAATTTAATAAAATCAACAATCTTTGCGGGAAATTGTGCAACACAAATCACATCCAGTGGCGGATTAGAATTAGTATTGAGAACATGTTATTTCTTTCTAAATCTTGCTTATAAACCTGTCAATGATGTTTGTTAAGTAAAACACGAGACAAAAAAGTAGCATATTTTTCTCATTTCTCATAAGAACGGCCTAGTTTATCGTTTGATTTTTATAAAATAATTTATAAAATACTCATTTTGATTACGGTTATGCTAGTTAATTGTTATATTTTGTTTAAATGACTGACAGTTTTGTCTACTTTTACATTTCATCCGTTTATATCCATTTTTTTCCCTTTTCCACTTAAATGTGCCGTATAATGCCATGAGCCTTTCGTGTTCTTATGCTATAATATTCATTTAATTTCATTTAATTTCATTTAATTAGATTCTCGTATAGGCAGAATCAGGTATTGAGCTTGATATGGTTGTCGTGATGCTTTTAGAACTTACAGTAGCTATTTTTCCATAAAATATACACTTTGCAAACTTGTTATCAGTAATTTATGAAGCAAAGTTTTCCTATGTATGTTAGGACAAATCGTAAATTTCAAACTAGAAATAAAGTTTCCGCTCTCCTCATTTACTCTGAACATCAAAAGTAAAACAATTAATTTCAAACAAATTAATTATACGATCTAACTGATACCATTCCCTCGCAACATACCAATCTCCCCAGAACAAATAAACAAATCATTTGCTATCTCTTGCCTCATACACAATGCTATCCTCACCAAATGTTTTTTTTTTTTTTTGTTGGGCAATCATTCACGATGGCGCAAAATTTTATCAATACCAAAGTTACATCCTTTTCCAGGGCGCGTTCGTTACCTGTCCGAATGCCGCATGGCTTTTATTGGGCCTGTTGTCTTTGAATGCAAATGCCTCTGTACACACAAACAAGCGCACACTTTCACGTCAATTTTGAAACAAACTTTCGATCGTTTTGTGCTTATTGAAATGCAGCCAGCGCACCTCCGCGCAGCGTGGAAAGTTTGACCGAGAAAAACTGCTAAACTAACACTACACGCGACAGTTACTAACATAAAAACACACACACGTATTCAGATGATACAAAAGCTTTGACCAAAACGCGTTTGAAAGCTTCAGTGAAGGGCATTAAAATGAAAATCGTACACTCCGCCCGGTTCCGCCCCTTCAAGAGGCGCATGGCGACATATGAACGATTTATATCAAATTTTGCTTCGCCAGTGCGCTTGTTTCGCGTTAGACGACCGTACGAGGTGTTCCCATTTTCCCTCTTCCCACCCATCTAGGAGCCCTCCCATCCTCCCCCATTCGAGATGGCCAAGGTAAGTGTAAGCGGCAAAAGTTTTATGATTTATTTGCCTGCGGGCAAATTTATGGTCCACGCCGGTCCGCGAAACTTTTTCCCCGTGAACTCTCTCTAATGTTTTGAAACTTTGCACTCGCTTCGTTTGATTATTATTACACATAGCTACATTGCTTTCATCCTCCCCTGACGTCAGTTCCACCTCGTTTGAACGGTGGAAATGGGGGCAATGTTTTATTTGAACTACATGCCCAGTACAAGCCTTCTTCTTTTTTGTGTCTCGCTGCAACTAGCCATCAGCTGGCTGCGGTAAGGAAGCGATACAAACGATGGGCAAACTTTTGGCGATTAAAACTAAAACCACCAAACCAGCTAAAGGTTGGTAAAAACAGGAGGCTCCACCCTGCATGTGTGGTACACATGTCAAAGCGAAGACTTTTAAATCGTTTTTCACATTCATTAGCGGGACAAAGACCAGTAGTGTCCTTGCACAATTTACCCTTTTTTCGTACAATCAAGCTATCTTTTTCAAGTAAACAATTAAAATAATAACAAAGCACATGTGTGTTGTTGCACGCCAAATCTATCCATAAAATGCCTTGTTTTCGGTAAATACACAAAATTACTTCAACAATACCCATTTTGACACCTTTCCTTCGTCCCTTTTATTCGCTTTCAGCACACACGCACACACGCACAAAAACCCACAAAAGCGGACCAAAACAAAGCAGTTGAGATCGATCTCCCTGGGCTGCTTCATCTCCCGCTGCCTTCCGATGACAGCCTGCAACAGCGAACTATTGGCCCTAGGGGTAGGCATTGACTTGCTTGTTGTCCTGTAGAATTTGTGAGGAATCGACTTCTAAATCACCATAAATCCTTCGAGGCTGCGGTGACTGTCTGGAAGGATGCACTGATGCCAGCAGGAAGAACAAAACGATCACCACCACCTCCCAGCGGGCAGGACGGTATGTCCCGTAGGACAAGTCAAAATCGAGAGGCTTCCTAGAGCGGCTCGATTTCACACCTGTAGGAGGTATGGTAAACCTTCCGTGCATGCAGAAGGCGTTGCTGTTGCTTTCCGTCCCGTCCCGTTCCACCGTAGGGTGACATGCAAAATTTGACGCCCAAAAAGGCAACGAAGGTGGCAAAATCCTAGTCCTCAACGAATCGATCGACACTCCCAAACAAGGGTGAGGGAAATTGTATTTACATTTATTTACATGCGACAAATCGGGATAATGCGCACCAATTGTTGGCACAACAACAGCAACATAAAACCTCTACCACCAACAATGCATCCAGCAACAAGCAGTGTAGTAGTGGTTTACCGAACAAGGAAAAAGCCCACCAAAACAAACACCCGGACAACCAGATCCCCAGCGTGCTTGTTTCGACAAAACCCTGGCCACAAAATGGACTTTACGTTGTGACACTGCGTGGTAAAAGGAACAACGGCCTTTTGGGCGAGAAAGGACACGGGCGAGAGGGCGATACACCAAGAAAAGAAATGCACGGCAAGACAAGAGATTAAGGTTCGTTTTCTCCCGTTACCATTACACGGGCAAAAGGTGTCCTTAGGAAAGGTGTCGTTCGGCCGGGCAACGAGACAAAATGGCAAGTCAGCGGAGAGAAAGTAAAAAAAATCTCATTAACTGTCATGTCCTGGTACCCATTATCCACCGTGCCGTACCGTGCAGCACAGGCTAAGGCTGGAATAAATCCTAAACTAAGCCACCTTCGCGCGAGCGCGCGTCCTTCTCGCTGGTAAACGAATGTAAATGGAAAAGGGAAGAGACACGGGGACAGGGGAATGAGTTTCGGAAGTTTTGCCTCCCCCCACCCACCCAGACCTGCTGCTGGCAGAGTGGCAAGGAAATCCTTTCTTAAACGGTTCTTACCGCCGACACCATTCGTCGTTCCGTTGTCATTTGGAACGGTCAGGTTGGAAATCCTTTTTCACACCTGCGGTCCAAGTCCGAGAATTGGTTTTGTGGGTGTCTGTGTATGTGCGTTTTTTTCTCTTGCTTTCTCTCTTTCTCCCTGTCGCTGCTTTAAACACACAGGACACGGTGGCATCCATGATCCTGCCATGGATGGATGAGGATGCAGCTCATTTTTCTTTCACCATTCCACCCGGGCGGAATGGTGTGCCTCGGATGCTTTGTACTTTGGAGATTTCTTTAACATTTTTTTCTCCAGTTCACTTCCAACTACTTTTCCCCCACGGGATAAGGGATTAGGGACGCAGCCGCTGGTCGGTCGGTAACGGTCGGTACCCAGCACAGGACAGCTGATTAATTGAGGTCTATTATCGGGCAACGGGGCAAAACTTGCAGCCTTATCGCCGCATCCCGGCCTATCTCGATTATCTCTCGATCGAGCGGTTATTCCCCTGCGGTACGGTATGGTCCTTTCGGTTTGACGATGATGTTGATGATGAAAAAAAGGCACTGTAGTCGCAGTTACCCAACAGCAATGAAGGATTTTGGAAGTGAGTGTTTTTTATTTCTTTTTTTTTAGTGTAATCTTGTACGACTCATAATCATCCCACACCTCTCCTGCTGTGGCTGATTTATCTTGGAATAATTTGTTTCTAGCCTACCCGGTTCGGTAAACCAACTTGAATTGCTACTTTACTTTGTCCACCGTTTTTTTGGAGGGTGCCGGGGGTAAAGCGCTGTCATGATAATTCGTGGGTGGTCGGAATGATTATTAAGTACGGCGGTGGTGGCTTTTGTACCACTTGTGGCTGCAAAGTACGGCATGCTAATCGGTTTTGTTTATGAATTTGTTAAGGAAATTGTTTTCAATTGTTTTGCATCGTTTAAGTGAAAAGCAGAAACAGTAGAAAAAATCACATATACACGATAAATAAACACAACTTACAGAATTCGTTCTTAGGTTTTTTTGGTTATATGCGAAGAAGATCAATCAGTCTAAAGAGTTTCTTATGAAAAACGATCCACGATCAATTACGATTGAGCTCAACGAAGCGTATATTTATCATTAGCAAGCAAAACACTCTAAGAAAGTTTATTTCCATGAGCAGTTTAGAATGTGTCCTTATACAATAGTTAATATCGATCTTTTTATCATGCATTTAACGACTTCCTCTTGTGCTTGACTCGGGCCTGTTTAGTCGGTACCTTTCTAAGGACAATAAATAATTCCTAATTACAACATACAGTTCACAACAATTGTTCTTTCTCGATAGCTCATAAATCAGTATCTTGAGTGAAAGATAAAACTCTTTTACGTTCTAAAGTTTCTCTCACTTCTAACAACGCTTTTGACGATCCACTAATTTTCTGAGATAAGTCTTGCATTTCCAAAGAAACTGTAATACAAATTAAGTCATTTATGGCGTAAAAAACTCTTCATGAAATTAACAGAAAATTTACAGAAGCTGCCAAAAACCTGAAATCAATTATTAAGAAATTTCTATGAATGAATGTTTGGCATTCAAATTAAATTGACATAAGAGACTTCAAATCATATGGATTCGTAAAAAATCAGGGATATCAATTTTTTATAATATTTATAGGATGATCCTCATCCATTATTAAGTCCTTCATAAAGTGCACCAAAGACTTTTCGAAATAAACAAATTGTCTACAAAATTATAAGGCAACAACAACAAACAAATATGAAATAGACAATATTACTCTGCTCTGAGTTGATATGGCTTAAAAACTAAGCTAATATTTTTTTTCTCTTTTTCTCTATCAACATATCGTTGAGGGAAATGTTTCGTGTTATTTAAAATTTATCTCGCAAAAAAAAGAAAAACATACGGAGCCAACAATACAATAATATGGCGTGTCATCTTATTGCATACCTTTAGGCGCTCATCAAAAGTGGGTAAGAAGTTTTATTTGGATATGCAATATTCCCCGACTTTTAATCTTTCTCCCAGAGCGAATTGGGGTTCATTTAAATCCGATTAGATCGTTACCACCATTAATAGCTAAACCATTGCTGGGATCTATGCAAACCAATTGATTTAATGTTCGCATCATACATCAGTTTGGTGATTTCCCATGCGGTCCCTCAACTCACCCCCCTAAAAACTCCCTACACCTCGTCGCTATTTATGCGACAAGGAACGACTTCTAATATGCATTAAAGCAGTTTGTGCTCCGTTATTAGCCTCGAGAGCGTCCCGAGCTACATTTTTCCACCATCGCTGTCGCACCACTCGCAGGATCACACCGGACTGTCCGCAGGAAAACCACGGGGGACACTCCAATCTGGTCGCCATAAATCACGCAATACACGCAGCCAAACGGCGCAATGCCCACCCGGCCTCGCGTACGGACGTAAAACAGATAAAACATACTGGCAAAGGTATTATGATTGGTCACCGGATACGATCGTGATCGCGAGCCCCGGGGCCAAGAAAAACACTACGTCTGCGGGCAGTTATTTACTTAACACTTGCAAAAGGCGTGTGTGTGTGTGTGCAGATGGGTTAGGCGAGGAGAAGGTAGAGGCATCCAGCGAGAACCCGTTTTGTGGGCCACGATCGTCCCATGATCGAATTATGATCGCGCCTTGCCAAACAGAGAACAATCTTCGCGCTCCGGTGTTGGCGACGGTGCGACAGCAATCAGCAATCGTCCGACCGCGTGCCAACCCCCCTGGTCCAAGCTCGTCCGACTGGGAGCTTTTTGGCTTATGTTTTATTTATGCGACTTGTGGTTGCGTCTGTTGGGCTGTGATTTTGTCCCAGTCCTGAATGGTGGCCTGAAAGGCTGGTTGTTTTCACCATCCACCAACCTTTCCCTGTTCGCCCAACCGTGGCTGGGTTGGTTTTAGGTTTTATAATTTAATTAGCACTTCTCACGAAACAATAAATCAATCGCGCTGCATCGATCGTTGGTGGTGGGTCTTCGTAGGGGCGAAGAGATCGGCTTTCGTGCCATCGCCCATCGTTGTAACGGAGCAACACGTTGACACTGGAGACAGTCGGAGCAGCGCGAAACAGTGCGCTGCAGGAATGAAGTGTCATGTGTTGATGCAACCCCAATGTGCTGATTATATTGGTGGTTGTTATGGCAAAATTTAAATGTTAGCTGGAATTGAAATAATCTGGAGTAATTAAAAAACTGTATTGTTTTTTTGTATTGATTGCATTATGTTTTTTTTTGCACGAAGCAGTAGAGTTTCGCTATGTACTGAACTCGACTCGACTTTAAACACTTGTTATAATGTGCTGCTAAGCGATAACTTTCAGTAGTCAACCAATCGGAAAAAAAATAAAAAAACTAAATCCATTTTAATGGTGTCATTTATGGTCCATTGTTACACCAGCGTTTTTGGTAAATATTATATACATATACAAAACCTCATCTTTCCTTTTCTTTTCTTTTATTTTTCTCATTTTCTTTAGTATCATTTAATTTATTTTGTTTATTTTATTTTTGTCTTTTTCTTCCATTTTATTTTCCTTAATTTGCTTTTCTTTCTATTTTATTTTCTTATCTTTCCTTTTCGTTTCATTTCGTTTCTTTCGTTCCTTTTGTTTTTGTGCTTCTTTTATTTCCTTTCTTTTCTTTCCTTTTCTTTTTATTTCATTTTCTTGTTTTCTTTTCTTAATTTTATATTTTTTCAAATATCTACTTCATTATGAATATTTTTGTGTCTTTTTGGAGATTATTGATCAAATTAGCATATGACTAATACCGTTTTTGTTATTTTTAGTTTCGAAAAAACGAAATGAATGTTCCTTAGTTTGTTGCTTGTTGCATAAAACATTCTTTTTTTATGTCACAACCTGTACCAACATGTGCAGTAGTGTGAGAGACCCGCTATAAAGGACACCTCACATTCGACCACCCGAGATCGATTCGAACGTTTGGCGTTTCCCTTCCTGCATAAGCAGTCCCCCCCACCCCAGTCCAGTCTAGTCCAACCCCAAACGACCGCGTTCGATTCCCAATCGATCCTTATTCTTTCTCCGCCCTTGCGGAGTCGCGGAAAAACTACACCAGAACCCCATCGAACGCCCGAACCGGCACCGGCACCTTTCAGTGGATTTTTCGCTCGCGCTCGATTCCCTTTGAGCTGACCGACGCAATGGCCAGGCTCAGGGCCCGGGGCTAATGGTAGGTTTGCGAAACGCTGATTACCCTCATTATCAAGATGGATTTCTCCTTTATTACAAGCCGGCCCACGGGGACCGCGCGTCGGCTTTGCGCTTGCGCGCGTTTATACGCGAGCCCGGTGCGCTCTTATCTTTCGCACGTTTTGCGTTATTTGCACCGCCTGGTTGGAGCAGCCTTTTTTTTATTTTTCTGTCCGCTAAAGAAACGAAACAACGCTGCTGTTGCCTTGGCTAAATGGCTCCCAAAACTATGCTGCCCCGTCTGATGGTGTGGTATATTTGCAGGATCCATGTCCAACCTGATCCTGGTTGGCAATAATTCTATCGCTTCCAGCGCTGATGCACATCTGGTACACATCTTTGCATCCTGCCATCGGTGTGCGCAAACCGGCCGTAGCGTGAGAGAATTAGGATAACAGGAAACGAGAAACAACAAAACAATAAAACAGAAAAAAGCCTCCGAATACAAAATACGCTCCACTTGTACACTTTGTGCGCATATTGTTAATCCGAGCTGCTCCGAAAGCAGGAAGGAAAGCATGGAACGAGGAACGTGTGGCCGCTAAGTGGCAGCTATTTAGCAAACGTCGACTGCGACCTCGCACCTTATGCACTGCTGGCCGGAACATCTTTAAGTCGGCCCGCACTCCGTGGTAGCGATCAGCTACCAGTGCAACCTCACTTCCGATCGCCGATCGGGATGCAAATGCACAGCATAAAAGCGAAAGCCGATGCAACAGTTGTTCAATTGACTAATGCCCAACAAATCCATCGGCCAATTTGGTCTGCTTTTGTCGGCAAACTGAGGGTATTAATTTACGATAGCAAATTAAGCCGGGACTGCGGCTGTTTTTTGAATGGCGATTTTTGTTTGTTTGGCCCCGCTGTCCCAAATGAGCCACCTTTCCGAGGGGGCTGTCGGGTTCGGCTTTGTAGCTCGCCCGAGCAGCCGAATTAGAATATCGCGCAACTGGCTCGCCCAAAAAAAAAATGCGAAAACCTAAAGAAACGACAGCCGGATAAGCTGAATTCGGGGTCATGGGGATGAGGATGAGCGGATCGGGTTCCAGGCGGGAGCACAGAGGTTACAGCTCAATTACCACGTTTCGGTGCACGTAATTGGACACGCGATGTTGCGACCGGTGGCTGAAACGATGCGCTTCTGGACAAATGGGCCATTTTGGGTGAGATCGGGGTTCGCTTTGGGTTCGTTGCTAACTCGACTTACGGAGCGAGCGTTAGTGTTAATTAGTGTAAGTGCCATTGTACTGTACTGAATCCATTGAAAGTAGATCGGTTTGTATAAGTTGTATTGATATAGGTACAGGTACAGGTTGTTGTTATGACTTCTTAAAACGAAACCAAAACACTTCTTATAGAACTAAAACACACCAAAGCAGAATAATTTATTATGTCAAAAGTGTTAATCTCAATATTAGATTCAGTCAACTAGAAAGAAAACATTGGTAGCAAATTGCAGCTTAATGCCTATAGGATATTATGGTTCCTATAATCCGGGAAATTGATCATTTCCAATCTTACCATAGTCTGACTGTCAGAATCAAAATTCTTACAAGATAAGTGGATATAGTTTCAACAAAACCTGTTGTTTAAAAGAGGCAAGATAGTGTAAATAAACAAGAAATTCTTTTTCAGTTGCCTCTATTATTAGTGTCCTTTTTGGCATACACTTTTTTTTTGTACGTAGTCAGTTACTGGATCGACCAAAATCAAATCATTGTCCCTCAATGAATCATTGTCAATTCAAGAAACGCTAACATTGCATTGTTTGATGCTGAAAGTCTTCGAAATGAAAACATCAATTTTATCAATCTGAACATGAACCTAAAGTTGGTTATGGAAAAATAATTGAATGTAAATATCAAAAACAATTTTAAAGAAATAACACATTTTTAATATGTAATGGTTTACATTAACTGTATTGTTGAAAAATTAAATATAAAGACAAATATTTTCCAAGGAGTATTATTGATATCTTCAACAGGAGTTCAAACTTTTTTGTAAAGAAATCAGAAAAAGATCAAACAATTAATATTTCTTAATACAACTCACCAATCAATTAAACAGCATGCTATAGTTTTATGTTTTCTGTGTCCTAACTGTGATCTTAAAGGGCAAGCAAACTATCATCCTTGTCTAAAAACTATCAAACAACGAATTAGAGTGACTATATTTGGCCATGATTTTCGAAATAAGGAAATAAAAATCCTTCACTATTTATTCGGAGATACTATATAACTTCAAACTCAAGAATAAGAAACTGTGGCTCTTTATTAGGAATAGCGTACTTGTTATATTGATCACATCCAACCAACTGAAATCGTTGTACGAATGCAGTTTCAAAATCTAGTAAGATTAGTAACTAATAACTTCAATGAACTATACCAATTACGTTATAAAAAATCATATGATTAGGACATTTATAGTAAAGGGAGCAATCACGTAGGGATATTGGTTCGACAATGTTTTAATGCAACTTATTTGTCAAAATATTGACCATGACTCAATGTGAGATTATCAGCCACTTTCCCAAACTCGATCGAATTCTGGAACGATCGTAGCGATTATCAAGATGACATGAAATGGATGAGTCCTTGGATGTTTTTTGAACATTTTGCCATATTGTTCGCGTAATTGAGCAGGATACGCATGAAATAAAATAAAGCAACCGTTGTATCTAGGCAACTGCAACTATCATTCCTCTTCGATCGAGTTTTGGGAAAATGAGATGCTTCAAGGAGCACGGTCTCGTAGTACAGTCATCAACTCGTACGACTTAACAACATGCCCGTCATGGGTTCAATCTCCAAATAGACCGCGCCGCCATACGTAGGACTGACTATCCTGCTATGGGGGGGAATCAATTAGTCACTGAAAGCCAAGCCCACAAGTGGGTACAGGCAGGCCTTGACCGACATCGGTTGTTGAGCCAAAGAAGAAGAAGAAGAAGAGATGCTTCAAGGATCAGAAAACAGTTTGAAGAAAGCATTGGTCCAATGGAACCAATAGAAACGCAGATGAATTCATTTCAAAGTGCTCAATTGAACCTTATATTGTGATTATCTATAAAATAATTTTTGTTTTAGTACATCATTAGTACAGAATTATTTATTTTTCAATAAAGTTAATAATTATTTATTTTCTGCAAATTGAAATGCAACTTTCTTTTGCATAACATTGTATGTTTCGCTAATTAAATAACAGTGCAACCGAGTACGACCAAAATATGCTCAAAGGCAATTCGTAAGCAATTTTATTTCGATTAAAACTAATTACTTGCTTCAAGCGTATTGAAATTGTTTTTCAAAACTACAGAAAAAAAGACTAAACTGCATCACCATACTCCATATGTTTTCCTTTAAAAAAACACTTATTCGTATATTAACAGCCCAATCAAGTGACACGAACGCAGCTTCACTGTAAGCAGACGCACACAGCTACACATTTAATTTAAGGACCAAACCGCAAACCGTTGAGACACCCTTCCATCCCTCGGGACAATCAGCACTGTGACTATCAGTTGTCACCTGTTGTCGCTGGCGTCCCATTCGAGACACCGGTTATTGATTAAGCCGAACCGAGCAATTGAATGTTGAATGCGGTGGCATCGACAGCAACCGAAAAGTGCCCAACATGCGATCCATGCGTGGAGGAGCGTGGTTTTTACCCCATAAACACAAACAAGCGCACCTTTTTAACCGTAATTGAATGCAGTTTCTGTTAATAATTATAATTATTTATTTTTCCCCCATCTTATCTTAAACTCTGTCACACGCCAGAAATTGTATGTACTGCGTTGGGATGTGCAAAAATCACTCACACGCTTGCACATCCGTGTTAAGTTGGTCGCCTTTCTTATATTCCAATTTACAACGCACGCTCCCCAGATGGCAGCACTGGAACGCGGCACAGCTACACACAAGCTTAATAATTTTAACAACCAAGTGTCCTTCTCCCGTGTTCTTTTTGCTACCTTTGTCAGCTTCCTTAACGCTTTTGCTCCAGTTGCTACGCTTTTAATTTACACCGAATGCGAAACCGCCTGCACGCCAGCCCTGAAGGCGGGTTTGGAAGGAGGAAAAAAGCCCCCCCACTTGCACGCCACCAGAAACAGGTATGCATACACCCATATGCTAATGATCAGTCAATGCTTGTCCGGCTGCAAAACGACTGAAGCGCAATCGCATACATATCATTAGCGATTGCTCCGCGTGCCCCGAAAAGCTCTAAAATTAGCGCCTCTGGGTGTCGTTAGTCCCGGCACGGGGTTGTTTACCGTTGAGCCTTCGAGCTGCCCGGCGCCACCAAGCGCGGTTTCCGGCGCTTTTTTTTATCTGGCTTTTGTGCCCAACTCGACTCGTCCCGGGTGGTCTGAACCGGAGCACAAACCCACTGCCAATAATCCCCAACGGGTCCTTTTTGATTGGAACGAACGGCTCCCCCTGCGTGGACCGGAAAGCGTGCCTCTCCAGTGACCGAGTTAATGAAATAGACCTTGCCAAATAGACTTGATAAGGAAAATAGAACCTTTTAAAGAGGAATGAAATAAATGGAAAAAACACAAACATACACACAAAAACCGCAACAAAAGATACTCCACCGCAACCCACCAGCACACAGTAATTTTCCCTCGAAATGACACGCACCGAAACGTTCGAGCTCAATGGCGGACGGTTTCTTTTACGCTTCGGAACAATTTCATCAAGCGAATTAATTCGATAATTTCTTCCCTCTTTCCGGTCGCAAAGAAACAAACACACACGCACACTACCTGCCTTCTTTTTTGCCCCATTTTCCGCCATGCGTTGCGTACGCATGGGGGAGTCTTTCTACATTATGAGCGACTTCGACGCACGGCCAAACAACAACAACGGCTTTGCCACAAACGACCGAGAGGTAAATAAAATAAAGCAAAAAGTACTTGCTAAACAAATGTACCGATTGGTGGCCGGCTGTGGCTTGCGAACGCAACTCCAATCATCATAAAAGCGTCCATTCGGACTGTCTCCGCCGTTGCCCGCTTCACTGCACGACCGACGACGATACGCACAAACGGTTTGGCGTCTCCATCTTTAAGTTTGGCTCCTCCGCTCCAACCACGGGAAGGGTGGGCTGATGTGGTTTGAGACCATCACGCCACAGGTCCAGCCGGGATCTGTCGTTTGATCGCTTGCTCTCCAATTCCACGTCTCGAGAGAATGGGAACAATGCGTGAACCACGCTCCAGGGAACGCGCCACAAGAAGCCATTTTTAGGAAAACACGCACCGGACCGATGTTCCGGCGATTATTCCACTGGGAAAATGCATCAATTTTCGCTCTTAAGTAGAAGAATGGTTCCGGTGAGGTCGCTTGGGATGCATCTCGTAAGCTCTTTGGAATTCTTTTTTTATAGGTAAACTAGCTTTGACCTAGCTTTTCGAGGGATAGGTAAAGCAAATGGAAAGCAAATTAAATCCGGCTGCTTATTCAAAATGCATTGCGCTCTTTGTAGTGATTTTTATTATCCATTGTGATGTAGTTTGTGGGATAGATGATACGTACTAAAATGTAGAATTAATTAAACAATATCTTTGTTTGCTGCTCTGTGTCGTAGCTTCAGTTTAGCTTTCATTAAGAGATATATTAATAAAGTTGATAAACGATTAAAATGAGAAATGTGAATAAATTGATAAGTTGCATTGTTCCATACCCTGCTTTTAACTAATTTTAAATTAGAATTTAAAAAAACAAATTTTTTAACTTTAAATCGAAAGAAAATACGAATATCTGTTCATCCCTGTACCTGTATGCTTAGCAGTTTTGATACAAACCGACTCCAGCGCAATTTTATCATAAATTCCCATTTCAGCGATCTGGGCCAAATGGAGTACATCGGAATCTAACAGACACACTACGTTGAATACGTTATTAGTAGTATTCAAATCCTGATGCCGATAAGCTCGCCGTCCTGTCAATCCAATGGGAAACCGGCGGAGCAGAAGAATGAATGATTGATGAATAGACTTTGGAATTTGAATCAAAACCATATCGAATAATATGGAATTTTATTCAAAATAGGACTGCAATCTGCATACTTCTTTTTAATTTTCAGAATTTTATTTTTTGAAACTTTGATTCAATTCTCTTTCAATTCAGCCTTGTAAGCTTACGATCGAGAGCTCTTGAATGTCGGTATTTAGAATCGAAATTAACTTACACTCGAAAATACAAACAATAAGCGTCATGCGTATTGCTAATGATCAAATACATATAATTTGTAGATGATCTAACGAGACTACACATACGAGACGAAATAATTGGTGAACGGTCCTCAGCACGTTAGAACAAACGAGGAAAATTCGTACGCCACGACATTCATATTCCCCGGTCATAGTAGGTATAGATATAGATCCTACTAGATTTTGGAAGATTTTGATTACAGGGACAATCATTTCTATCATAATTTTTATATTTAAACATATTTTTGGTATCACTTTCTCGCTGTCAATGCAATCCAACTATTATGAATGTAGTTATTTGTTGCATAATCGTACGCCTGGAGAAAATGAAATAGGGAAGCTTTTTGCGTGTTCACAAGGTTTTGGTACTGCAGTTATTCGATTTACTTCGAACATGGGCAGACCTGAGTGAACTGATGGACAAGCTACTCTTAGACTAAACTGTCAGAAAAAGCACCATTTATTCTTGTAAGAATACATATGTTATTCAGGATTTTTGTAGCTTCAGCAACGCAAACCGTGAGCGACAAAATGATTCCATTCATCCTAACATGCTGAGGATGTCATATAAAATTAAGCTTTAACGAAACTGGATTTTCCTCAACGAAAACGTGTTTGTTTTGTAAGATTATGCTCAATGTGAACTTAAAATTAAATTTTGATTATTTGAGCAGTAATAATTTTAAATTACGGACGTGTTATCATACTAAAACACCGTGCTGCTCGTTAAAAATGAACATAGCTTTGAATTAATCAATAACGAAACCACTGGGTCCGTCATCATTATTCTGCACTTGTTGAGATTGATCCTTTCGCCTGATCCTACAAATTATCTCAACCCCATGTGACGGAAAAGCCAAAGAGTAGGAAAAGCTGACTGCGTTTCATATTCATGATTTCATATGGTAATCCATCTTTGTTATAAATAAATTTGATAAAAAATTTCCATCATACGACCGTTATGACAGATAACAACGGATTCATTTATTATCCTTCTCATTTCTATTGTCTGTAAGGCAGATACAACGGAACAACAAAGCACAAACCCCACAATCTTGTGTCCTGTTTCTATTCCGTTGCTATTGCGTTTTTTTCTCTTTCTATCAGTTATTTTTACAAAACCCATATAAAGCTCGGATATTGCTTACTCAGCGTGTTTCAACGAGTATTTGGTCCCCGATGACCAAACTTCAGACCACCATACCGCTTAACAACATTAGCATAAATTTTACAAGTCTAATCGCATTTTTCATCGTCCTGATTGCGATGGTCAATGGTATACGACAGTCCGACAGGTTCGTTCTATCCCGAAAACGGGACCCAACAGTGACCACTAGCCTTACGTTCTCTCTGTTTCGTTCGGATCCCATAACCCCAAAATACAGAAAAAAAGATCCAATGATATATGAATAAAAACATCCCAGCATCGAAATTGCCGATAGAGATGGTAATGGTGGGGGAAACGGATAAAAGAACCCGCCCTCTCCCCATTCTCGTTGCCGCACCAATCGTGGAAAACTTAAGAATGTCCAGCTTAATTTGCAAAAATATCCAACAGTTCCATGCATGGACGGACGGTTCTCCTGCGGAAACCCTTTTCTCGTAAATAAATAAATAAAAACATTCACAAAAAGTGGGAGAGTGGGGTGGTAATGCTGGTGTGGTATGACAAAACAAAAACCAACTGTACACCAGCATCACCGAATCTCTAAACGATCCGATATCTTCTTCATCATCATTCACCTTTATTTGGGTATGGTGGGTACAGGCAGCCAGCCCTGCTTCCTGTGGTAATCTTTCCGTCTTTTACTCCGTCCAGTACGTGTTTCGAAAATGTCCCAGCCCACAAAAAAATCCTAAAACGAAACCGAAAATCCGAAGATAAAACATTTATGCCAATAATGTATGCATAAATTGTGTCGTGTCCAGCAAATTTTTGGGATGGCCTGGCTCGGGTTGGTTTGTCGATCTAGATGAGTTGGCAAAACAAAGTCGTGGGAGTTGGTGGAGGGAAAACATTGGCCATCCGGAAAAATCGAACCCTCGTGCAAAAAGAAAATCTGTTTATGTGGAAACATTTTCTCTCCCCTTCGAGTATGGTGCAGGCGGATGGTAGGAAGCTGCTTAACTTGTTATTGTTTCGCATTAGCTATTCCATTGATGGATTTGTTTTGTGGATTTATTGAATTAGCATTAACGAAGATACACTTTGAAATATCATTTGTTTGATGTGGTTGTCACATTACATTTTATAATCTGCCAGTCTTCTTCAATAACAAAAGCGCAGTTGTATTCTAGTAATGAAAATTAAATTAAGTTCTTCAATATCACTTTAAGTTTACATAGTCTCAATTTGTTGTCTTGCTAAATTATAGATAACATGAATAGTTAAGCGTAGAAACTAGAAAAAGTCATGTAACGGTAGAATTCTTTCTAAGCGGTGCTTTCAAATCATCTTGTCCCAAAACTTTGTAACGCTTTCTGAAATGTTTCTGAATTATTTCAAAACATTTCATCATACTGAAATATTTCAACTAATTTTAAATTAGACGTTATGAGTTATTCCTCATAGCACTATGGGATGCTGAATGACAAATTATATATTTTACTTCAATTTAATTTTATACTTAAATAACTTTTAAGGTAAGTAGACATATATTATGAAAAAAAAATTCGATTTTCATGTTCAATAAATTCATGATTAAAAATAATTTATATTTAAAGGCTATGTTTTAAAAATTATGCTGTGCGTTACAAACAATTTATAACTGTAAAACGATCATCGCATTGAAGTTGTGAAGAGTTACAAAAAAATAGTTAGTTTGAAAATCCAACTCCCGAGCATAGCAAACCCTGTTGTATTTTATTGTATTATTTTTAAGAAAAAAAAACAAATAATTCTGTTTTTTATTAAAATGCAAATGCACGCATTAAATAGCACCTTTTTTATATTTTCCCAAAAAAAACTTGTTATCAAAAAATTTAAGAGAAAACATGGGAAAAAAACGCCAAGCCAAGCCAAGAAAACAAACAACACTCACATAAATGTTCGATGCAAAAATGCATGTTCAATATTTTAAAAACTGTTCGCGTAAAGTAAAGTAAAAAAATTCTATATAACGAAAAAAAATCCAAACAAGCTATCTTTAAAAGATAATAAATAAAACATAAACTAGCAAAAACCATTCACTGATCATTCCAATTATCGCCAATAATTATAAACCCCTGTTTCAGACCACATCGTGATCGATACCATACATTCCTTTAGCAACACTACTGCAGCATTCCTACGATCGCGATCACTAGGGGATTTAGAAAAAAAAGGCAATCAAAGCACTCTACGCCCTTATTTGCTCCACTTGCGTCTGTGCGTCATGCTGCGTCAATCATCATCGTTCTTTCAACGCGATAGCCCACCGTGTATCATTTTAGGAAGCACAACATGCTCCGCTGCACAACCAAAGCAGAAAAATTGCATCTACACGCTCGCACGCACACTCGCCCGCTCATAATTACTCGTGACACACTGACTCCAGCCAAGGACGGATCCCCACCTAGGGATGGCCTTGTAGTCATTGACAGCATTGCTGCTCTTCAATCCGGTAGCCCGGCATCGGTGTGCGTGTGCTGTTCCGTCTTGAGGGTCGTTTTATACCGGCGCCGCTTTACGAACGTATTTTGAAGATCAATGGCAATGGCAAACGAGAGTGAAAATGCATTCACGTAATAGCTTACTACACAGCAAACAATACAACAAACGAGCGTTTGCATTGTGTGAGCGTCCGATCGGCTTCACCGTATGGATAGTTCATTTCTCAAGGGTATTCATGAACAAACGGGGAACCGCGCTGCTACGAACTGTTGGCCGCTGGTAGCGTGTGCCTTTTACAGTGTAAACATTCCACCCGGCTGTGGGACAAAACCTGCCAACTGCCCAGGGCGCTGGTGACCCTCTCTGGCTTCACTGTCATGGCAGCACTGTGGCGCCATTAGTTCCACACGATCACTTCCAAACGCTTGGACCTTAGACCTTATGCTTAATAAACAAGCAATTTATTACCCCATTTTTGCTATTTGCTGCTGTTCCTAGTCGCGGACTTGAGTTTTGCACAGCCGTCGAAGATGTGAATGAGAGAAGCGCTTAATTCGCAAAGCTGTGTAGTGGGATTCCTAATTTCTTACACATCATGGAGAAGACCGCATCAGGTACAAAGCAAAGAAGACACATGCGGAACTGAATTTATAGCCCCTTACCAAAGACACACGAACTTGACCCTGGGCGTATGCAGTCGTTCGCTGGGGAGATCCATTGCACACTTCTTCCGTGGCTGGAGCTGATGCCATGTACGCACATACGATGAGAGCTCCGTGCTGCATAAGCAAAGCGCGTTCAATAGACCATTACGCATGGGTTGTATTTTAACTTTTTTTATACTCATTAGAAGAAGTGTTTATTCGTGATCGTTCTACCGTGTACATTCTTTAAATGTTTTATCATAGCGCTAGAACGATCAGGAAGGATAGTAAAGTGCACACCTAGGAAGGAAGTGATAAATGAAGGGATGTTGTTATTGTTACGTTTTTATAAAGACACGCGAACCAAATGCACTGCTAATGTAGATCTTGTTAAAGTATAGTTGAAAAGACAGTCGGATGGCCTACTTTATAGACTCACCGGTTCCTTTAGACCTGAACAGGTTCAATTTGCTTCCAAATCGCCTCCTGAAATTAAGCAGTGAATGTAACGCTATAGATGGACGTGGCCGCCAGAAGACGCCCAATTAAGTGTAAAAGCCTATACAGCTCGGCATGGCCGCGTTATATAAGGAATAAGAACAGGAATGAGTCTCTTATATGTCTGTGGATTGGGGATTGAAATATAATCATTATTGCGTAGATGGTCCCTAGGTATTTGGTGCTGTTCGGTAACTTTCATCTGTTGCATTCTTTCCCATGAACGTCCCTCTGAATTGTCCTTTCCTCAGGATGTCATAAATATCAACATGACAAATAACCTTATACATCTTGTCTTTCAGACTATTAGAGTTTTGAAAACAGAAAAACAATATAATCGAGCATTCATTCAGTGCTGATTTTTTCTTAGTATAAACATCCTAGACGACCTAGACGATAGACATCTTCATGGAATCTATTTGAGTACTGGTTTCTCCTTACTAAAACCGACGCATACTCACTTATTGAAATAAGCGTCAGCTTGGTGATGTATGATAGGTAATCCGAACCATTGTTTTTGAAAGCAATAAGTTTAGTTGTTAAGTTATACATAGTCGACTGCAAGTCTTGAATTGCTTGTCTTTAACTGTTCTTGTTGTGGATTTATGGAGGAACCGAACACAACAAAAAATTACCTAATGGTAGTGTTTTTGGAATGTTTTCGTCCACTCATTTTTAAGTCCACTTACTCACACTTGTTCTGCACACAGATGCCTCATGCCGTCCTTTTTGGTTTCTTACTCCTCCGCTGTTTGATCTGCATGTTTACGCGATCCAAGCAATTCAAGCACGTCGCTTTTTAATGGAGAAAAAACAGGTGCGAAATATCCAACAACAGGGTTGCTCTGCGATGCTGTTGGCACGCATTCTGAACTCTTTCTGGCATAATCTAATAATATGTCATAACAATAAAAAAAGAAGATTGCGCAAAGCGTCCAGAAAGTGAAACCCTGCAGGATGAACTAATGTTATGCAACATGCTTCACTGACGTCAGTGCACCGGCAGGAGTCTTTCCATTAAAGTGTTCATTAATGAAACAACCACATCATCATCTAATTAATGATAATTTGATATCAATCGGAAGAGTCGAAAATCCTCTCCTATTAACGTGGATCATCAGCAGCTACTTCAAGGTTGCAAGAATCGAAAGCTTCAGATTTAGATTTAGACCACGCGAACCCATCGCAAAGATCTTGCCCGATCACGTTCTTGTGAACCGAAACGAGGTTAAATCATATTTAATTATGATGACACTGGGTTGATATGAATCTCTGGGCGTGGTGTTTCGTGTTTCATGTTTTGAACGAAAGCGTCACAAATTGTTCTTATACTGTCAGTAGCTACCAGGCTTTTTCTCCACACGATCGACCTTCAACGCCTTGCGAGGGAAAACCTAAAGCAACAAAGTAAGGCGTGTGACAGTCCACCAATGCTGTGATCGTACCATGACGATCAGGTTGTAACAATCTACACCTCAAGATAGGGAAAAGGCAACGGTTTGTTCGGTTTCCCCGGTTAATGCTCACTCCACCGCAGCCCCACGTTCAGCTGCAGCTCGAAAATTTGTTTTTCTGCTCTCTATCTATGCCTTCCAACACGATCAACAGTTCCAGTTCGCCTAACCTTCACCCCAAGCGTGCATGCAGCAGATGGCAATTAAACAGATTATAGTGCTCGACGTAAACCACCACCGATGATGCTGAAGAAACGCTGTTTGCATCTGTTATCCATAGAGCACACATACACACGATCTAGCGTAGAGGGGAGACATACCTGGGCACGGGAGAAGATCATCTTGCATCGATTGCTTTTGTAGCGTTTTTTTTTGTATTTCCACAGTGTTCAAGAGAACCATAGTGTCTAGGCATGGATTGCAACATCTTGCGGCAGCTCTTAGCGTTGCTCGAGGTTCGATTGGTTGCAAGCTAACGTAAGCCTTGGGCCGCAATCAGGCATAATTTATTTTCCGAGCTTCAACTCAACTGCTTCAGATTGCTGCAGCTTCACATGGATGAACTGTAATGTTTTTTGTCTTTATATTGGCGAGGTTCGGTTGATGTACATGTGCTGAAGAAGTGTAATTTATGATTTGCCACAAGTAATTCGTAACAAACTCTGATGTAGAACTCATTTTGTTTTATTTTTAATATATCAAATATCCATGTTTAGTACATTATATTATGAAATGTCAGTTTTTATACAACATAAAAAAATCATAAATATTATTCCCTTTGTTTTACTTCAAACCATTGTTATTTTTTGCATAGTTTTGTCCAAAATTGTCTACTGTACTCACGTCACTCGGCAGCTTATAGCTACATATTGATGAATTACTTATATAATAATAAACTTAACTCCTTCCCCCCTCCTCAGACCACACTTCTCCAATCGTTTCCTCTACAGCTTCACAATTGCGTGGGAAAAATATAATTAATTAATTAGCATGCACCAACCTGACCTTTATCGTGAAGCACGCTATAATTCGCTGCATCTAGCCGGCAACTGCAGGAATGGTAAACACACTTCCTCAACACTAGCCGGACGTGCTGCAACATCAAGCTAGCACTCGGCTGGATGAATTGTCCATCGAAAAGTTGTGCATTCACCATGCCCGGTACTGCATCATTCTTTTGTGTCAAACTCTCATGAGATTTAGATAATTATTATTGTGATGCTGCCACCTTTGCAATGCTCTCACGAGTGTCGTTTTTGGCATTTTGCTAAATTGAAAGAAATTATCTGCTAATGGAAAACAGTTGGCCACTTTAGCTATAATGCAACCCCGTTATTTTAACCTAAAGACCTCTAAATTGAAGGCCACTTAAGAAGACCTAAGCTGCACGCTTCGAGCAGAAACTAATAATACGACAGCCATGTAGAAGATTACAAATAGCTACGTGTTGTTGCATTTGAGTTGATTAACTTTCAACGCCAATCAATGCTTTATGTAACCGAATTTTAATTAAAAATTTCCCTTCTACCCCGCCGCGCGCAGTCCTTACGCTCCATTAGCTATGATATAAATACAATCAACTTCTTTGGGGTAGGAAAGCGAAGGACTGATTCTGCACAAGTCTCGAACGGCCCAAGACCCGAACCCAACTGCAAATGCAGCGGGCGGATGAATGCGAAACCATTTCAGCTATTTAGCTGCCAGAAAATGGTTGCAAAAGCTTTCGGTCGTTTCTTCCAGTTTGACGGGTAAGCTACCCCCTTTCCTCTTCGCTGAGGGACAACAAATGCACCGTGATTGTGACACCGTTTGTCAAAAGCGCCCCGAAACATGAAGCTGACTATGCGGCAGTTTGTGACATCACACGGTGCGAACCAAACATCTTGAGCTGCGCTCGATGTGTTAAGCCGGTGCGCTCGTAGTTTGGCTAGGCGATGATAGTCCAAGGCCGGTTTGGATAAGGTGAAAGGAAAGTTAGGCGATGTTTACGAAAAATACGACCAGGCAAGGAAAGAGATAAAAGACATGCATCGATTTTGTAAACATCATTTTTTTCTTTTTTTATATATTTATGTCCTTTGCAACCATTGTCCAATGAATGTTTTACTATCTTCTAAAGTTCAATAAATCTATTCAAGGCCAATCTTGTCGAATGCATTTAGCTTAACTGTTCAGATTATACATATGTTTATAACATTTTACACCAGACTTTTAGTTTTATTTTCCTGTTTCAGCATAAACATAAACTCGTATGATTTCGTTTTGGCAAGTGACAAGAGCTTCAAATCTTTCATTTACGAAATAATGGATACTAGCTCAAATCTGATAGTCATAAATTTATGTTTCATTAATGCTTCAAAATATGAATTTTTAATATTCTTGATGTTTATATTGTTATGTAAAAGTGTCCTGGAAGATTAAAACATAATTTCTATATTGTTTAGTCCTACAAGAGTAAAAATATAAAGCAACAGTAAAATGGAATGTGTCTTTCCTATGTTCATAATCATTTCAAAATTGATTACTGTTACAAAAACAATAATTAGTTGAAAAAAATGGTAAACGTACACATATATTAAAGATAAGCTAGATTTACGACACAAGAACCCTGTATATTTATCACATATTCTTGTGTTCTTTAATTTAGTTAAAATGTATCGTATTTTGGTTAATTTTAATTATTGTAATATGTTTTAATTATTCCTCTGGTTCATTACGGTTTTATTTATTTTTGATATAGCGATTTTTCTTTGTTTTTACTTGTTACTCTTTCTTTTACTTTCCTTTAGCATATTTCTTTTTTTCTTCTAAAATTCACATCATTTATTAAAAAGTCAATTTCATTCTTCTATGTTACCTTTTAATAGATTTTTATACATTTGGTATTTTTTGTAAGGAATGAATTATTTAGGCCTCTTGTCTATTGTTTAATCCATACACAGCTACAAATAATGTTTGGAATTCAATGTCTACTACAAACGCATAATGTTATTATTTAAAGCATAAAAGTATACATGTATCAGAGTCTGTAGTCCATTGCCAATCAATCTACGGAGAGTCGTCCTTTCACGAAGACGGTACGGATATAACCAACACATGCCACACAATTATTAGCTCGACAGAGCTCGATAGATTTTTGTTTACCAATACCTTCCACCTATAATTTCGATGATCTATGTGAAGTGATCTCATCACAAGCATCGCGAACAACAAACATTTCTTTGATGGAAACCATACAAGTACGCCAAAACACACACACAACTTTACGTGCTCTGTTCGGGCACCGAAAAAAACCCTTCTCTGATTACACTCGAAACCAACCCCGAAACCTAGTAAAAGGTCACGCGCGCAAAGCGACGAACGGAGCGCAGAAGCCGAACCGCAATCGCCGCAAAGGCCGCACAAGCCGAATCCACCCCAAGCACGATCGCACGACTGCTCCAACAGCTAGCGACGCTTCAGTTCTACGCTGAACTTCGAACGAGTCGGAACCAACGGGTAGAGGACGGAGCTGTGTGTGTGAGATCCTCCAAGTGTTAAAACGGTGCCGACTTCCCTCAGCAGTGAGCCTAGATGCCCCTAGCGTTTGCCTAAAAGCAGTGGGGCATTACATTCAGTGCGTGATATCTTTGTGGAGCAAATCGTTTGTGGCCGGTGCAGTTTGAGCGTCCATGACGTTCCGGCGGACAGTTTGGTGCGCGCGTACGACCCTCGACCTCGGCGCGCATTGCGTGCGTCGTTAACAGTGCCACGGTTTAAGTGAACTCAATCAACGGGCAGCTTTAGTGGCCGGCTAAGTGCAGTGCCAGCAGATAAGAGCACTATCAAACCGTCGTAGCATCGAGCAGACCCGATAATCATGCTGATAGCGTCCCAGCTTGCCCTGTGGGGGCTGGCGTTGATAGGCGTGTGGGCATTGGCCTGGTGGATGTACGATAATCTAAAATCGTTGGCACAAATTGGTGTCGCCCTGCTAGCTCCCTACTTCGCGCCGGCGGAACACAAAACGCTTACTGAGCGGTTTGGAAAATGGGCCGGTATGTGTTGTGCGGTGCCGGAAGTTCCAGTGATTGCCATGACCCGCCGGTGCATTGCATTTTAAATTTAATTTCCATCCTTTTTCTCCATTTTACATTCCAAACACGCACACAGTCATTACCGGCTCGACCGATGGCATCGGCAAGCAGTACGCTTTCCAGCTCGCGAGCCGTGGCCTCAACGTCGTGCTAGTCTCACGCTCCACCGACAAGCTGGTCGCGGTGGCGGCCGAAATCGAGTCCAAGTACTCGGTGAAGACCAAATGGATCGCGGTCGACTTTAGCAGCGGGCGCGAGATCTACGATCACCTGCGCAGGGAGCTCGAATCGGTGCCGGTTGGCATTCTAGGTAAGCAGCTGGCACACTCCGTCACTAATGCACCCCAAGATGGGCAGCGTTTAGAATGGTACGAATATTCAATGTGCAAAATGCAAATCTGCATCCACATCGCGCATACTACTCCCGGCGCACAGTCTACATTTTAATGGCGTTAGAACGTTTGCCGCATTTGCGCAAACCGGCGCACATTTGACTGGTGACTGGTTCTGGGCGACTAACTAACTTCGTTTTTGCTTTTGTATTGCCCCGTCCGTACAGTAAACAACGTTGGCGCGAATGTGGACTACCCGGACGATCTTGATCACATTCCCGAGGACAAGCTGTGGCAGCTGATCAACATCAACGTCGGTGCGGTAACGATGCTGACGCGCACGGTCCTCCCGGGCATGAAGAAACGCGGCCAGGGCGCGATCGTTAACATCTCGTCCGGTAGCGAGCTTCAACCATTACCGTATATGACGGTTTATGCGGCAACCAAGGTAACTGTCGGACGGCATCCTGCCCACCACGGGGCATCGAAATATCATTGCCTAATGCTTTCTTTTGCTTGGACAACTTCTCTTTTATCGGTCGCTGGCTTACGTAGGCTTACATCCACAACTTCACCCTCGCGATGCAGCAAGAGCTGGAACCGTTCGGTATCACCTGCCAGCTAGTGAGCCCCATGTTTGTAACGACCAAGGTAAGCTGATCACGGGTCTCACACGTCTAGTGAGTGTCCTCCGTGCGATCTCGAGTGTCAAGTTCTGATCACGCAGACGGCGTGCGGCTAGAGAGACTCGCCTGAAGCGATAGGGCTTGAAGTGTCAAGTGGAACCGCTTTTTTCCAAACAGTCGTGAACTTTTGCCGGCAAGTCGCCCTCGATGCTGCAACATTATACTCAGTGTGTGTGTGTATGAACGGTAAAGGCATTGATTAGTGATTGAGCGAGTGAGTGCAGTGAACCGCAATATCTGATCACCTGGGTGACTAAACCCCTCACATGAGGCATATGATTAAAAGTTTTGCAAGCAAAAGCATAAGAGCAACACTTTACCCATCCGGTGATCGCTCAGCACAGTGACAGTGAGGATAGCAAATTGCACAAAGTGTCTGTGTTGGCTTCAGCAATCACACGGAATATGCAAAGTGCGCAGGAGGAGAGTAGCGATGTTCGCCTTCGACGCTGCCCTAATGTGTGTTTTTTCAATATTAGTAATGAAAGGAGGACAAACAGTGGCCGCGTTAATAGTGTGCTAACAGTTGTGGCCCTGCTTCAACAACCAACAACCGATGGATTGTGTTTGTGACAGGCAAAGACACACAAAGCAAGACTCATTCAAGACGGTGGGACGATAAATTGCAGAAGATAACGACAGGCTCCTGAAGCCACTTGTCCAGCAATTTGTTTTCTGCTGTCTTGAAATTAAAGTGTTCATAGTGATGCCCTTTTTGAGTGTTCGATGTCCCAATTCACTTTTCAGAAAATGAGAACCTTAAAAGCCTTTTCGGTTCGGTTCCAACCTTGGTTAGAAGTGATCTTCCACCGGAATAATCCGTTCCATCGAGTTCATTGTATGAATGATTCAAAATTCAGCTCTCCAGCAACTTCTACAAACAAGAGCTCGTGTCGTATCTTGAGGTAGGTCCGGTATTAAACCGGACCGCTTTACCCAGTTTTTCCCCACATTTCCACAAGCACACACGCGAATCCCGTTCGAATCGCACGACAGCGGCACCTGCTCAAGGCCAACCAGGTGCCAGTTCGTGAGACGCTATGCCACGACGCAAACCTCAAGAAGCAGATGAAGTAATACAAGTTCTGGGCCTGGGAGAAATACAAGTTCTGGGCCTGGGAGAAATACCATCCGGAGGCCACAAGCGGATCGTCAAAATAGTGGCAGTTGAAGGCAGCAATCAGACGATGCCGCGTTTTGCAGTCGTAACAATTCGTGAAAATCGTAAGGCAGATGCATTGCGGGCGATGCGTTTTAATGCGCGAAAAATTGCCATCCCGACCTTGCTGAAAGGATGCCTGAAGTTAAACGTGATCGGCATTTTTCTGCCGCTATCGACCTTGCAATAGTAATAAAATAGCAATTAAAAGGGTCGTAAAAGTGTGTCCGAAACGGTGTAAACAATGTGCGCAATTTAGTTAAGCGTCGTTTGACCGATTGACCAGCCAACATTAAAAAGCAGTGATGCGAAAAGCGCTTTTTTGCGTTAATAATGATTGAATGAACAATTGGCTTCGTGCATTGGTGAGGATCTTTCGGCGATCATTACGAAGCAGCTGATACCACACATTTGCCTGCAAATGTGAAATCTCCGATGGTTCTGAACTTTACAATAGTTTGTTGATCGGTATCGATCTCTAGCAAATGATAGTGGGAGATCGTGTACATAATGATCGTCGCATGCAGTTCAGATGATCGTGTACAATCTTACGTAGCCTTCCATACCTTCGTTTGGATGCTTCACACCGAGCAAGTTGCAACGTCGCTTGAGGTCGATCGTCGCTAACATGCATGAGTAATGTGCAGTTAAGCCTTGAAAATGGATCTTTTTTTTCATATGATTGATAGCGATCATATGATGTATGCTTGAGACAAAGGCAACACTTTGCTTTAAGCTCTTTTTTTTTGTTTCTTTTTCAATGTTTGTGTTTGTTTATTTTGTTATATTACTCTATCATTTTTCATTGTTCTTTTATTTTTTATATTGCTACATTGCCTTTTTTCATTTGTTTTGTTACATTTTCTAATATATGATGTTTTATCTCTTTTTTATTACCGGTTGATTATTCTGTTAAATAAATTAAAACTTACTAAAATATTTGTTGAAATGAATTTACGATTTTCTGATTTATACCTATTATTTCATTACTCACATGTTAAAGTGCGTCAAGAAGAGAATGTTTCATTTGCTATCGTTTAACTTCTTTTATCAGTTCTATTGGTTTCAATTAACTTTTACCTTTAATTAATTTTAATTTATTATTTTGATGTGGGATTCAAAATAATAACCAGATTCTAAATCTGCAATCTTTCTCCTTGAGCACTTGAAACCATTTCCATAGACACTATATCAGTTGCTGCAGTTGCTCTCCCGTATTGTCTGAATGTAAAACCTGATCCAACGCCACCAAACTCCCCGCTGATGTACGAGCTTTGCCTTCAGCCACCATTTAGATAATATTTCAGCTTCGCCAGAGCTTTTCGGCTTCCACTGAAGCTACGCGATGAAGGGCGACTGGTTTTTGTTTTTGGTTTTTTTAATTCACTTTTTTCCACACCCCAAACCACCTCGTTCAACATTTCACAAATATTTGCCACGGCAGTGGTAATTTTTAATGCAAACGAATCGCCTTACGCCCCCGTCCATTCGTCGGGAGGTCAAAAACGGTGGCCGGTTGGTGGCCGTGACGCTCGAAACCGTTGCATCATCCAAGCGGGGAATGTGTAGCTGTTTACGTTGCAGCAGCTGGCCCGTCCGGCTGGAGTGTTGAATGGTTTTGATCATAGACAAGGTGGTTCAAGCTCTTATGCTGCCATCGTTCATTTCAATTTCGCTCCGATCGATAAGTGGGCATAATTGCTGCTCAACTTTTAGGTGCGATTGGCAGGGTTTTCGCTAACGCAGAGGTGAGAGATATTTCGGATTACTATGTGAGCAAACGAAATTGTACTGATCGATGGTTAGTACTTATTCCTATTAAATTGCAAGTCTTGTTAAGCTTTATTAAGCTTCTCCGGTTTTTTGTTTTAATTGTTCTTATACAGTAAGAACATATTCTAGTTGTTTGTCTAGTTGTTGTAGCTTGGGTTAAGTTTCCTACAGTCATGTAAATGTTTCTGTAGTTTTTCTTATTACTAAATGGTATTATTTGATTCTATTTGGGTCAAACCCATTCGAAATAGCGGAATCTATGTTGGTTTTTCCACGCTCCACCTAAAATGGGATACCAAACATTCGATCGTGTTCTGGTAGACGACGAGTTCTTGTGATCATTTATATGACTCCACAATCGCAAAACAGGTTTACCAGGTGTCTGGAAACATCGCTAGAAGAAACTCTAGCAACGGCAGTAAACAACCAACCATAAGGTATGCCTTCTGGTTTAAAAATACTGGCATGCCCACAGGCCAACTGCCACTGCTAGCGACAGCTTGAATAACATCTTCAGGCTACACAAACGATAGTATCTTACACGCGACATGGCCTCACGTCACTAGGAGAAGTAGTTTACCTTAAACGTTCGTGGCGAATTCTGCTCCGTTCGATCGACACGACGATCATTATGCAGCAAGCACCGTTCTTCGTGTAGTGCAACACACTACAGAACGGTGGCATAAAGTCGATGTTTGAGCTCTTTGAACATCTTTACGAGAATTCATTGCTTAGCTCGGAGTGTCCTTGACTGAAGCAATTGCGAATTAATTTTACATTTTTTCCATACTTTTCCAACGGTTATTTCAGTGACGGTTCATGCAGGCATAGTGTCCTGTCTCTCCTTCATTTTTAGTGCCAATACGTTCACTAACCACCAATTTCCCCCCTCTCTCTCTCCCTTCCTGCTTCCAGATGAACAACTTCTCTACGACGATTATGGAGGGTGGACTGTTCATACCAAACGCAGAAATGTACGCCAAGTTTGCCACATTTACGCTCGGTAAAACGAAGCAAACTACCGGCTACTGGTCGCACGGCATACAGTACGGCGTGATGAAGCTGGTCCCGGAGTGGATCCGCACCATGATCGGGGGCATGATGAACAAGCAGTTCCGAAAGGAGTACTACGACCAGCAGCAGAAGCCAGCCCAGGCGAGTTAAGCGGGTCCTAGGAGCTATTTTACCTGGCCGTCCGAGTTGATGGACGATGTGTTGATGCATTTGTAGTTTGTTGGGGGGAGTGGCGTTAGACTGCCGAGATGTGCTTGTTCTTGTGCTTTGCTAGCTAAAAGCCCCAACATGCTTAAGTAAGTATTAATCTGTCGTTGTTGTCCACTCGCGAAACAGACTGAAGTACCCAACGGTGCCCAAGAAACTGTTGGGTTTTGTGTTTTTTTCAGATTTTCTATAAAACTCTGTAGAATGTGTTGTGTTAAGTTTGCTAAAAATGTTACTTGGTGCAATTAATTGTAAAATAAAGCGTAGATAAGACAACACGGAACAACGGATTTTTTTTCCATTTTCAAACCCATAGTTCCGCCGAAATATCACAGATGTCGCCACAAGCGTTTGAGCGATTTGCTTTCAAACCGTTGCTATGGTTACACCAGCAGCAAAACATCCTAAACATTTTCTGCAGGGAAAAACTACAAAGGCATCATGAAGCTGTTCAATTTTTACAATAAATCCGTTTACATTCAATACCGCAATCAACTCTGCTCCACAACGACGGTCATCGTGTGTGCCCTAACCCTAGGTGCGTTCGCTGTGCCGTACTACTTGCTGTCTTCCATCAGGCAGGGCGAACTGTGGGACCAACAGCGCACCGTGTACGAACAGCCGAAGATGTCGTTTCAGTACTCGTATCTATTCCTGGCGGAAATGGAAGATTCCGAAGAGGGACGTGCTACCAGCGCCTCGGTTGTAACGTGCAGTTCCTTCCCTTCGTACAGCACGCTCACCGAACAGCTACATCCGTGCAGTGACGTACAGGTGATTCCCACCGATACGAATCACGACCACACACTCGACCATCTTTCCGTCAGCATCAGCTTCAACCCACCCGACCGGGGCAGTCGGTTGTCGTTTTACACGTTTTACTTTTTCCTGGAAGCAACCGTATCGGTAAGATCATAAAACGATTTTTTTTAATTATTTGCTTATTACTATGCGCTTTCTTTCTCACTCCTCGCAGTCACAGTGTCGGTTCGTTATTCCCGCATTTGTCTCGTTGGAAAAAGTCCCACCACCTGCCGGACGAACGTTCCTGTCCGGCACGATCGTGCACAGTGGATTGATGGCCACCAGGCAAACGGTCGCCCTGCAGTGTCCGTTCTTTATGCGGCATCACCAATCACACTTTAGTGATCGGTACTATCCGAATGAAAATACCACCCTGGATGGATTTGAACCGCGTGTAATACGAGCACAGATAGAAGCAGCCAATCCGGCGTACTATGAATATCGACCCCAACACACCGACTGGACGATGGACGGTTCGGGAACGATACGTGTGCAAATCGATGTCGCAATTGGAGGAAACGAAAGTACATCCGTTGCCTTACTCTACCGAACGTCCCTGTGGTGGAAGCTGTGCCAGTTCTGGGGCAGCTATTTCCCCCTGCTGATCGTTTCCCTGTGGCTGGCGGAGAAGAGCAAGCAGTATCTGTTCGAACGCTTCTTTCTGCGTGCGGTTGAAGTGGTGCCGTGGAAGAATAAATACAACTAGTGCAGTCACGCGAACGCTCCGTATCACACAATGGTTGGATGTATTTCGTTCCGAGACAGATTTCAAAGGAAAGGCTGTGGCATCGGACTGGCGGCCGAACGCATCGCGTCCTGCTGCAGCCTGTTGTCCTCCAGTATGATCGGACTGTGCGGGTTGTAGTCTAGCTGCACGAACAGATACCGATACTCGTACCCACCGGCGTCTGTTTTGCGCTTCTCCAGATGCACCGTGCCCCGGTTCCGGAAGCCCTGCACGTGAAACTGCATCCGAATGTACTCGACCCCGTCCTTCACGTACTGCGTGTGGGCGACACGCGTTCTCCGTCCGCGGCGCGTTTCCTCACCGTAGCCCTTGATCGGTGCCCCGAGTGCGTCCTTTACCCGGGGCTCTTCCTTCACCCGCTCCAGCGCTTCCGAGTAGATGTTGTTCGGACTGTCCGAGGAAAACAGCTCCCAAAAGATGACGTAAAACAGCATGCCGGTGACGCCGACACCGAGCAATATTACGCCCATGTAGCTGGCGGTTTTCGTGTTTTCCTTCACCCGCTCCCCAATTGGGCGTACATCGGTCGATACGTCGGTTCGGTCGCTGCCGGCCGAGAGGGATTTCGAGCTGTGGTTGGGAGCATTTCCGGTTGAGTATCGGCACACCAGGGAGGGAAGCGGTCGGGTGTATCGTAGCAGCGACAGGGAAAGGCTGCGCTGTCTGACTAGTAGTGGACGCAGTGCCAGGAGGGACATGCTGTAATGCAGTTGAGAGCTGTAGTGTGCTTGGACAACGAGGAATTACGATACCGTGTGGAATAATTATGTAAACATCCATGGTTTAGGAGGGGCAATGTACTGCTCCTACACATGGCAGCTAGCTCACCTTGTGGCAAAATGCTGGAAACTTCTGTTTTACTACACTTTTAGCGCAATTGAATGCTATTAATTGGGTCGAACCCTTTACTAAATTAGATAAATACAACAATTATTAAAATTCTGCAAAGCCGGCCGTATTTTGGCTGTCAGCTGTGTTTACGTATTTTGATACAACAACAAGGTACGATTCCCAAACAACATTTTTTCACGGCACGGATGTCAACATAACGTACTGTCCTACAGCTGTGCTGCAAATCAAACGAAATAAATCACGTTTTAATCAGGCCCGTGTCATTGCTTTTTCGCATGAGATTATATCGGAAGGCCTTTAAAAAGTAAAAACAATCGGTTCGCGCTACCACGAAAATTTAAGGAATAACGAAGCTGGGTATCTCTGCGAAACAGCAGGCTGCATTGAAGTCGCGGAAAATTTGACAGCTCAATTGTAGTACAACTGTTATAAACAAGGTGCAAATTTCAAAAAAATTACACAAACATAAGTAATATTTTGGCGAGAAACCGTGAAACTCAACTTACGTGGAAATTTTGTGATCGTTTTCGGTTCCTATTAACCGTGTAACTCAGGGACCGCTTGTACTTCTATACGATCAACTTTTGTACCGTAACGAATTTTCTGCGAGCCCTCCCAAGTGCCACAAATCCACTAAACGACCACTAAACGGGTTCTAAACGAATCAAGCTCTCTATCGAAACGGAATATAGAAAGACTTCGTTGAGCAGACGGTGAACAACTGATGCATTCTTAACATAGCAAAAAAAGCTGGTGCTGCCATCTGTTGGTGGGATACCCAGTTTTGTGTTTCGGACTGGTGCACAATTGAGGATATTAAGGACACGCACGGCTCTTCTGTATCAACCACTTATATTCTAATATAAATAACATATATGCTACAAGACTGTTGTGTGTGTCGGGTCGCGGTCGGATCGAGTGCCGACCCTCGGTAGCCCGATCGCTCCCGAAGCCCTTAACGGCCATTCAGACGTCGGATGCTGTCAGTTGCACGACAGCATCGAGTCGCGGTTACACTGCACCGTTTCTGTACACAACACCCAGCCAGTGGAGTTATCCTCGCTTTGAGAGCTTTCTCCTTCCCTCTGTACTGTTGAATGGTTTCGCATTGAAGTTATGCATCACTAGAACTAGAGCGACGATACGATTGCTTAAATACTAAACTCCAATTTCACCCAGTAAACCTGCAGTCTGTTTCCGAGTTACGCGGTTCTCGACTTACGCGGCTTCGAAGACATTTTGAGATTCATCGCGGGCGCGGAAACGCGTAAAACAACCCAGCCATAGAAATGAAATGACATTCGAACGGTTTGATAGATGGATAATCGCGAAATATGTTTTTGGTCATCTTGAAGCAGTGTACGGCTGGAAATACACAAACCAAGATTTGAGCGGTACCGTGAAAATCGCATATGACTTGTGCTATCAGTTCTGTTATAAAATCTGTCTAACAGGTGGGATAATCCCGGTTCAATGATAAATTCATCCGAGTTCTAGCGAAATGTATGAAGGTTTCAAGATGAAATATTGTTTTCAATTTTCGAAACAACAGGCGCAATTGCAGGCACGAAAGATTTGACAGCCTAATTGGTCTACAACTGTTATAAACAAGGCGCGAATTATGCGATGCCACGACGATCTCGATACGAGTATTTCTAGCCTTAGGCCACACCAAGTCATTAGAACTGTCAAGTTCGCGAGTCCGTCTACGATTCGTGTCGTTCTATTGAGCTACAGCCGGACTGAGCTACATTCGTCGAACGCGCGTCGTGTATTCGCGGTCTCACATTCGTCTGGTGTGAAAAAGCTCTTTGGGTCATCTATAGAAGCAGTGCCCGGCAGGCAATTGACGTTTCATACTATGGCGAGGGGCGTTGAAACGCATGGAAGAGCAGCAAGAAACACGGACGAGCGCTGATGAACTGCAACTGTGTGCGTGCAACAGCACCAAACGGCATGTGACGACGGACAGTGTGTGGATGTGTGTGTGTAATTTTAGGCAGCGAAGATGGATCGAGGTTATGTTTACAAAGTGAAAGAGTTTGATGCAGAAGCGTCTTTGTGATAAACATGTATTTTAGTTGCATAATTTCAGTGTTAAAGTTTGTAATGTGAACTTAAAAGTAATGACCAATGGTGCTATTCACTTGTGTGCTGTTGGCGAATATTGAAGCGTTGAAATATTGAAGCTTCCTATGTTAGTTTGTTGTGCTTAGTGTGAAGCAAAAATGTGTGCTAAAGTGTTATAAATTAGAAATATGTATACGTATCCGTCTAATGTTCGGTTGTATCTATCTAATTTTCCATATTTTTGGGTGTCCTTATCGTTTACCAGGAGAAAACTATAGATGGAGGTTAGATACGTGCAGCTATTTCGCCTCCGCAGGAAGGTATGTTAATTAAAGTTGTTGTATTTGTAATTTTGTCAGTTGTGGTGCATGTGTCAGTTTTCTTTTTAAATATTCTTTATCATATTCTATATCTACGTCTATTCCCACGTGGTTTGTGGCGATAGACTGCACTGTATTTGGGTAGCTACTAAAAGCTATTTTTTTCTGACGATCCTTCCCAGGTACACCGTGCAAGAAAAGTCCCATCAAACAACACGTCTAAAGCCTCATGCATCCTGTTGTTGGCATCCTGGCTGCTGATATCTGCATCTATTATTTAAGTATAACTGCCAAATGCAAAATCATCTCCAGCTATTTTTGCTTCAAATGCATCAAACTTTTGTTCATTTTCGATTTTTTCTATTGCTAAACTCTGCGCATTTCTTCTTATACCCTTCATAGGATTCAGTATTGTGGACTGCTCATTTAAAATCACCATTATCTGTGCGCTGCGTGCATCTATTTTCATTAACAGCATCCGACAACGAAGGCAGCAGCTTCCAGAATGCTCTGTAGAAGTAATTGAAAAGACTGCTTGATTTGCTCCTGCTGCAGTCTGGTGTTCATCGTCGGTGATCATCATTATTAGTGACGAAGGCAGCACAGGTTCGTACACCGGAAACGTAGCAGAACTCGTTGACGGTTTCTGATCACTTTTCCTGGTTATATTTTTAGGCAAATTTATCACAACAGGACCAGTTACTCGTTCAGTCGTTATGTAAGTTATGCGCTTGTCGATGGCACTGAATTACCACCATCAACTATCTTGCCTGGCGGACGGATCTGGCTAGGAACACAGGTAAAAAATTGCTCAGATATAGCAGTACTCGTTGATGGTTTTTGAACATTAACGCTGATCATTTTGGCTGGTGTACGGCTCACAATACAAACAGATCCTCTAGGAGTCGCTATCACCGATGCAGAAGCACTGGTGGGTAATTGTTGTCTTACAACAGCGGACATCATATCACGCTGATTCTTCGGAGCATGAACTTCGACAAGCGATGCAATCGATGGTACTGCAGATCCCGCCAATGCCTGTTGTCTACCGATCTTCATGCCTGATTCCTGCGGTAGAGCATCAGCAACCGGTACCACTGATGGCGCAGCAGTACTAGTTGACGGTTGCTGTCCATGTTGCTGGCCTAACGGACGGAATGGTGCAAGAACATCAGGTAATGTGGACCGATGATGATTATCATCACCGGCATTCGAGACCAGCGCTGACACTTCATCCGTTACCTTCAGCTGTTCATCAACACGGACTGGCATTCTTTGTTGACTCGCGGTGACCGGCCACTGAAACCACCGAAGGCACTGCACTTGTTGTCGGAAGTTGTCCAACAACACGGACCGGCAATCTGGGGGGACGGATAGCACGAGGAATGGCAACCGGAACCACCGATGGCACTGCACTTGTCGTCGGAAGTTGTCCAACAACACGGACTGGTACATCTGACTGACGAAGCTACTTATCACATACCCGCGTTTTATGTCCCCATTCTTGGTGTTTCCGGGTTACTCGCCATCGCGCTGTAGTCGGATCATACTGCACCTGTCCTGCTTCGATTAATGCCTCCCCTAAGACAAAATTAGAGCACGCGTTCCTATTCCTCATCCTCCGGCGCTGTCTGGAGAATGTGGGAGTCACTGCTCTATAAAAACCACCGGACTACCACAAACTGGAAACAGCGGAAAACCCCGTGGGTCACCGGCCACCATGCTAAATTGAAGCAAAGTTGAAGTAAGTCTGACAGTATCTAAAGTAATAGAAAGACTGTTTGATAAATTAACATTGTTTTATTTTTCATTTCAGCTAATCTGCCGTGCGAAATAGCAAAAACAAAAATTTCATTTTAATGTTTTATTAAGCTAAACTGACATTATATTTTTAATCTAAAACGTTTTTGCTGTGTTTTTTTCTCATCGCGTTTAGGCGTCGTGTATCAGATTGCAACTGCTAATAATTTCGTCGTCTGAGGCGGACTGTTATGGAGGTACCAAATCTTCAGTAATGATGAATGCGTTCACGCTTCTACGAGCCGGTAATTGGCGGTATCCAGATTATCGTCGTACTGTTAGCTTACCTAAGCTACCGAAATTAGCGACAGTGTAAAATGTAAGAGAAAGACAAATTGACGATATAATTAAAATTAATGGTTTACATGGATTGCGCTCCACTAACAATATTTTTCTCTTATTTTGTCTATTTCAGCTGTGCTGTAAGAATTACGAATGGTCGTGGTAGACGCGTTAGGATTGCAAGGCGATAATTGCGCTCTGAAAATGCTAGCACAGATGTTTGGGCCACAGAGGTGACGTTCCGAGATTGTAAAAACATGCCGGGCCCACAGGTACGCAACAACCGCGCCCAAATCTATGGCATAGCATTGGGTGTTAGCTCGTCCGCTAGCACCGGTTACACTGGTGCGGGTAGGAAGCGTGCAAATGAAAAAAATATGTAAAAATGTCCTCTTATTCCTTTGTACATACAAGAAACGATCACGAACGATCAGCATGAAATGCACTTGACTGATATTATTCTTCTTTCTTTAGTTTCAGATAAGCCGTTCTCATCATAGCCGTACCATGTACGGTCGGCTAGTTACACTTCATCACGAAGGACAATCACATCTAGGTGACGGAATGCTGCCAAAACGATGAAGCTGGCTTAGTCCTCGATGACGACGCAACTCCTGTACGTTCGTCGTCATACTATCATTTTAACTGGAGGCATGTTTGTTTAGGCGGCTACAACAAATTGTTTGAACATGTTCAATGAAACAAACATGTTGTTTTGGCTTCTCACAATTATTGGTAATGTATTGCATTCTCTACGCTTTATTTATATGAAACGCAAATAACTTTCTTTACTTATTCTATATTTTATTTTTTAATTTAATTACAGATGAATGCTGGAAATCTCCGTGATAGCCGTTTTATTGCGCTGAATTAGGTTTGTATGAAAAATAGTGTATTTTTAGAATATTTAATTATCAATAAAATAACGGTCGATTTGAAAATTAGCTGTGTTGATATACAACCCGAATGAAAGAAATACACGGATAAACGAATGTAAACAATACACGAAAGAACGGGAGGTCCGTTTCATCCGTACCCCCCCACGCCCAATCATGTCTTCCGTTGGGCGCCTGAATCATGCACGGTTGGGCGCCCGTTTCTCCTCCTCCGGCGCCCTCAGTTTAGCTGTCAATTGCCTGCCGGGTGTAGCCGCGCCCTATGCGCTCATCACTGTTGGCCTTTGAATCACTTTTTGTAGATAATCACTTATAAACACAAAATCAGCCAACACATTACTTGTTTTGCGCACAAATGTGTCAATTCTGCTATTTTGGATTAATATTGTGCACCATGCTACCCTTTTGCGTTTGATTTTCTTTCATCTTTTCGATAACAAAACAACAACCAAAACGGTTCACAGTGGAATTTCACGCTGGGCAAAATTAAACGCCCGTTGACAGTTCGGTTGTCAGCAAATACAAAATCACAATCAGAGTAGCCAGATTATTTTTGCGGTTTTCGGTAGGCGCATCAAAATTTTATCGGTAGTTTTCGGTAGGTTAAAACTCGAAACTTAACGCGAGTTAAAATAAGTGGAAGCAAAAGAAGTGTTAAGCGAGATGGGGGGGAGGCGTTACTAATGCACAAGATGAAAGTTCCATTTCAAAAGAATATGCATCCTTTACCTAGGATATGGATTAGATTTGGTTCAGCGGTTACACAAATGAAGGTCTTTCTGAAGTGTTGATCTGAAAATTGTACTAGGAATTCTAAGCCAAAGAAGGACTACGATGCTCATTCTTTTTTCTCAGTGGTGGCAAGTTCTTTGTCTTGGGGCTCCACGCGACCGCTTAGGGCCACTGCAGTGCTCCATTGGATACGATTTTATCGTACGTGCTGTAATTTGATTTTCGCTGGATTATTTAGATTGATTTAATTGTTTGGCTGAGTTTTGTAGTTCAATGATTAAAAAATTGAGATTTTTTCCTTCAAACCTTTTGGCGGATATATATAAATCGGTATTTCTGGTCACTCTGACCACTGCCCACTGTCTGTTGTCATAGTGCGGCAGGCGAGCACAGAAAGAACAAGTAGGAGTAGGGAAAGTAGCGAGCGAATCGTACGTGCACGGGTCCGTCGGTCCGTCTGCGGAAGAAGCAAAGGCAGTAATAATAATAAAGAAAAAACGCACGCAGTCGGTCGCGCGTGTACTGCCCATCCGTACGGGCGCTACACACAGTTCGTTATCACCAGCGAAGGAGAGCGAGCGCTTTGTTCTGCATCGCATCAGTTGGTGCAGCTCCGTTTGTGGGCCGTTGATAGAATTTCACAAGAGCGCTGCGACAGATGCGACTCATTCTGCCGATCATCGCGGCCGTGCGAGGAACGACGAGCCGCTCGGAGCGTTTAGTGTAATTGCATTTATTAGGCCACCGTTTTTCGCCCAAATTTTCCTTCCTCTCCCCCTTGCTGAAGTGAAGAAAGTTTGCAAGCCCGCAGGGGGTGGCAATTCTGCAGCGCAAACGTTTGTGCTGCAGCAAAACACGGCCTCGGAAAAGTCATCTCGTCACCGTGTGTGTGTGTGTGCTAAAAATACGTTCCCTTTCTTCCACCTCACCAAAAAGAAAAAAAACCTTGTGTGTGTGAGTTTTTTTTTGGCTTTCATTGCGCGTACATTTTCCACTCCGTGAAAGCCGCCTATGACGGACGGACGCTTTTCCTTCCAATCGTTGCATCCGCCGCACGAAACAAACCTAACACCACTACCACCATTAAAAGCGTTTGCAAATCGCAAATCGGTCAAAGGAGGAGAAAGAAGGAAAGAAAAACGAGGCCAAAGAAAGTCACACACATCGTTGGCTGAGTGAGCGGAAAAGCTGGGCCAGATTCCGGCGACTCCTCCCGCCGACGAGACGAGATTGGCGAACGAAATCAAACACTTTTGTAGGTGCCATTGTGTGTGTGTGTGTTTGTGTGTACAATTTCCACACATTTGGAAACGCGTCCAGCGGCGGTGCCAGCAACACATAGGAGGCGGTGATGGTGGGAAAATTGTTTGATATCGCGCGTCAGAAGCAAAGGGGTTGTTTAGGCATCAAATGACGCGTCTTTTGAAGCACCGAGGACGACGTGGAAATTACTCTTGTGTGTGTGTGTATTTTTAATATTTTATTTCCTTCGTTTTGTTGTCTACAGTCTTCATTCTCGTCTAAACTCACGTGTGTTATCAGTGTTTCCGGGAGCTTGAACCCGAGTGTATGTGAATAATCTGGAACAAGAAAAAAAAAACAAAACCAAAATCAACGCCCTGTGCTACGTAATCTTGTAGTTTTGAACGCAATACAAAACCCGCCGTATAATAGTGTGTATGTGTGTGTGTTTGTGGCCAGCTCTTGGTGTTCACAGCCTCCCAACAGCCACACAAAGGCCGATAGAGTGTGTCGTCAAGCAACCCGTGTCAAGGCGGTCTCCGTGACCACTCTCCTCGTTGATGGACAAGCGACCGTCAGCGAGCCGAACAAAGTAGTCGCTGCTGTGAAGAAAGAGAACCCCCATCTTCAAGCTCTCCAGAAGCAATGTCTATTTTCATCCGGCAAACTGCACCAAGCTGCTAGAAAAAGATTATTTACCCGTGATCGAAAATAGTTGAATCTACCCGCCTCCCCCCACCCGGCAGGCGGCAAACCGAGCAGACGATGCAAATGCGCGGGGCCAACGACGCTCTTGCCACGGTGCAGCATCCCTTCCCGCAGCAGCAGCAGCAGCAGCTGAACCCGTGCGGCACGAGACAACTGCAGCGGACGGAGCCCGGAACCGGTGCGATGGTATAATAGAGTCGCTTACCTTCCAAAAAAAGCGAGAAGCAACCACTCCGAAAAGGGGAGTGAATCACATTTAATAAGACACAGACAAAACACCAGCCAAGCTCACACACCAGAAAGAAGGAACAGGTAGGAAGGAGGGACACAGACAGACCCCCAAGATGGATTGGATTATCAACGATGAGCTCGGGCTGACGGTGGGCCATCTGGTGGGCTGGACGTCGGCCTCGTTCATGGTCGTCGGCGGCGTCCTGCCGTACATCCCCCAGTACCGGCAGATAAAGCAGACGCAGGACCCGGAAGGCTTCTCGCTGCACGTCTGCCTTGCCCTGCTGGTGGCCAACACGCTGCGAATACTGTTCTGGTAAGTGTGTCGGCCGGCCTTTCGCCGAACTCGCGGCCGTTTAATCCCTTTTTCTTCGTAGCAAATTGTAGGAGAGGGTGCACTTGGAATTCTGGGGACCATCTCGCACCCGGAAATTCGCCGGATGATATAAAAGCGGATACTTAAGCACATTCATCCCTCCGCCGTGGTGCAAGGATTAGCGTGCGGGCGCAGAGAGCGTAAAATATTCTCAAAAACACTCCAATCGATCGCGTCAGCGGAAGGGGAAGGGAAGAAGTAATATTTCTCCAACCTTTTGCAAGGACATTTTTCCGAAGGGCCATTTTTATCCAACCCGACGAAGAGAATGTCTGTGACCTTTCCGTGCGAGACCAAGCCCAGCCCCTTTTTTGGTGTTTTGTATAGAAATTAGGCTAAAAGGTAGCATTCTTTCGATTATTGGAAGAGTGAAACGACCCGGATGTCCGGTCCCGGACACAAGGCACTGGGTTGTAGTTGTAGAATTCGATTCGATTAGGTTAAACGTAATGTGAAAGCTGAGAAGCCTGAAAACATAAAATCAGATAACAATCACCCACTGCCCAACGTAGTGTAGGGGCCGGGGCAAAAAAACGGGATTCACAATTTCTTCGCCAGCTCTATCGTCTTCTAACGCGAGGCCTTGGATTCTGGCTGACCCAGGGCGGGACGGCGGGTCTTATCGGTAGCAGTGACCGGGCCCCAAGGCAAGGGCAGTAGATGATGGAATGGTAGCGCTTTTTTGGTGCCGGTTCATTGTGGCGATTGTGGTAAGCGATTCTACTGTTTATCGCTTGAGTTAATGCGTGAATAAGTGGAGTGAAAACACCATACTGTACTGTTAAAAAGGCAGTCGCAGTATGGAATTTTATATTTAGAGGTTTTTCTAAACGGTGAATCATTCTAACAGGGCGACAAAACTGTGTTGAATCAGAATGGCAACAATCTTCTGTTGTATTGGCGTAACAAAGAGCATTGTGTTTGATGTTTGCAAGGTTCACAAAGCCCATTTGAACTGGAAATCATTCAATTTCATTGCTCAGAAGAGATCTAGAGGGAAAAAATGACTCAACTCATAATTCAATACAACAAGATTACATTTTTTTAATTTAAAATGTCTAAAAACTGTAATTTACAAGTTTGGTTAGTAAATACCTAAATTGTAATAGCATTACTTGTACCCGAGTTCCACAAAATTATGCTTACTCACACACTTATCACACTACCTATTCCGATGGCCACTCGATTGCAAAAGCCCCACACCACACCTCGCGATAAATAGCCCGCGTTGAACGAACGGATTGCGAGGGTGTGGTAGGGGTGGTGGGAGGCACTGGTGCGATAAGATAAGCGCACGCAAAAACTAGCGCAACTCTAGCCACCGGCCGCCGACCGATAGAGGCTTTACCGATAGAGGCTCGGGGTAGAAAATAGATGAAACATTTCCTTCCGCAAATCTCTCTCTCTCTCGAGCCCCCATTTTTCGAGTGGGCGGATGAAATGCATGCAAAAGAAAACACTCATTAGTCTCTTTACCCTCCTCCTCTTGATAATAGACGATCGTCACCCCCAGCACAGTAGTTAGCGATATACACGCAAAGGTGTTTGGCGCGCGCGGTACGAGGTGTTAAAACAAATGGAAACAAACGCAATAGCAAGCGCAATTGCGCGCACATCAACATCCAATCCGCATTGGACGCAAATTACGACCCCTTTGGTGCGGGGGGAGCGTGTGTGGGCGCGCACCTCGCTGTCGGTGTGCGATGTAAGTGCGGATGCGGATGCCTTCGCGGGAAGATGCAAATAATGGAAGGTTGGTAGTGGCTGCAACGTGCAAAACGTGCGAGCGAGAACCATTTGCATACCGGCGGGGGCCGGTTGTTGGTATGGTTAGAGCTGAGAGTGTTGCCCCACGACCGGACCGAGGGGCGCTTCGATTGTTGGGCCGAAAGTTGGGCCGATAACCTGGCGATCGATGCGCGTGCGGCGTGGAGAGTTTGGCCGCGTAGAGTGAATGACGTTAATAACGGACGAATCGTTTTCGTAGGAGAGAAATTGGGGAGCTTTTTTGATGAAACAAGTTTCAGCAAAGAAAATAGTTTAAAATCAGTTCTATCTCAATATTTATTTTAATGGCCAATTTCTCTGTTCTATATCTACAATTAAACAGAATGAACATGGTTGTTTTTGGATAGATTTGAAATTTGGATTTTCATAACACGTGCGTAAGCAAATTTCATAACAAAATGGAAACGACACGTTTCAAATTGAACTCAATGAGCTGCATTACGTTTGAATGCTTTCAATTATGCGTTTTTTTTTAATTTAATTGTTGTATTATCAAAATTTACCTATTTTTTTATTTTTTATTTTTGTATACAATGATATTAAACATCTGCAAATAATTGGGAACGTGTAAGTCCATTTTGCATTACGAGAATTTTTCGTCATGGAATTGCATGGAATTTAATCGAGAACGTTGAATAAATTTTCACAAAATAAAGTTTTTTAGGGGCAAACGGGGCAAAATGAGCATGTGGGTTAAAATGGACACCTTCTAGTTAAGCATTATTTCACGGCTAAGGTAAAATCCAAGGCTCAAAATGTATTAATTGGAGTGTTCTATGAACAGCATGTAAGTTTTATAACCCGTCATTAACAAAAAACTAAAAAAAAAAAAAAACACACAATAAGGTTTAGTAGCATATTGATGTAATGTTTACTCCTTAGAAAATAACCTTCAAGTGATGTTACAGGGATGCATGGAAGATGTACATGGTATATTGTTAAAATATGATACTTCTATAGAGTTTGTCTGAAGAATGCAAGGCAATTAAATACGTATTTTCATTAATATAACCAAAAATATTAAAACAAATTCACGTGGGGCAAAATGGCCACTCATGTCCTAAACACGTTTGCAAAATGGGCAGATGTTTTTGACATATGGCGCTTGGTGAGGCTATGATGTTGTATTCGTCCACACAATCATGCTTACAGCAACAGCTTCAATATATTCTTTGTCGTCGAATGATACGTGTAAAAAGTGTTTTAATTTTAATAATGTATTTTTGAAAATAAAATTAAATATGAGCTTTCCTGAACAGCACAAAAATAGATAGAAAGAGAAAATATTTTACAAAACGTGTGCAAACGCTTTGACCATTACCGCGCTGTTGATGTGGCTCGTATTGCCCCAGTGTTTTGATGTTTCACGTTTTGTTTAGGGGAAGGTAGGTAAAGACGGACACGTTAAGGGAAATGGTAAAAATCTTGGGATATATAAGTGCAACGATCATGAAAAAGTGCATACATTATCTTACACTCATGTTTTATCAGAAAATGTGTTGAAATTTTTAAGTTTCCATCGATTTTTGCGTTTTTTTCATGAAAGAAAAACATGTTTTTTTTCGTGCAGTTTTGAAATGTTCGGGTAAGACGGACACCTTATATGGGAAAGATGGACACCATGAAGGGTAAGATGGACACCTGTAGAAAAGGTTAGAAAGTAAAGAGTTTTACAGCATTTTAACAAATTCTATCGCTTTCCACGTCCTGGTACGTTTATAAACCAATTCTTGGCCTATTGCAACGGCGATTCATTCAGCCATGCATTTAGGATTTGTAAACGGCGCTTGTAATATATCGTAGAATGCAGCATCTAAAGCATTATTGAAATATTGCGCACTTACAGCTGACATTGCTCCAGCTTACAGAACAACAGTCTAGAACTTCCTTTTAGGAAATTACTCCGCGAAAAGTCCATGACCCCAGTATTTATGAGGGACTTGTTAAAAGTTTAATCCATTTTCCACCATGTCAAAATTCAACATTTGATTTTTGTAATCCCATAGAATTTCTCATCTATTCCTGAACAATGTCGTATAAATGCCTCATATTTTTATTGCTTTAAGTTGTCCAAGTCGTGAGAAGATATTGGATTTCGTGAAGCGCCTCATCAGCGTCGAGCGAGTAATAGCATAACGAGTGGCTACTATTTTGACCGGTGTTTCATTTCTCGCTTATTTCAATACTTTCTCCAGTTACTGATTGATTTATAGCATCGGAATACCCTTATTTAAGGTATTTGAAGAAATATATTCATCACCAATTGATATAAGAAGTAAAAAAAATCAATAAATTCGGTGTCCATCTTTCCCTACAACAAAGTGTCCGTCTTTCCCGCTTTGGTGTCAGAATGTTTAAACCACCAAAAAACAATATTTTGTATTGCTTTTACTCTCGTTCTTTCGCCAGTTTTTTCATTAATGATCACGACAACCCATTCATGAAATAAAACTTCCAGAAATATAAACAATACAAGTTGTAGAGCTTAAGATCGGCAGTAGTCAAATTAGATCCACAAGGGTGCACATGATTGAAAATTTGTTTTGTTCGTGGATTTAACCAATTTTATATATGTTATGCCAAAAATGTTCTCAAATGTGTTGTTTTACCTTCAGTTTGGCTTCTACATTGTTGAATTACTCGAAAATTAACTTTTTCACGCATTTATGAGAAGTGTCCATCTTACCCGCAGTGTCCGTCTTTACCTACCTTCCCCTACATATGCCCATTTTTTGCCCCGCGTGTTAAAATAGCATCTCGTAAAACATCAACTTTTATTTTACACTTTTTCCATATTTTCAAGTTATTTTCACGTTATGTGGCAATTTAAAGCCATAGATAAATGGTGGAGGTATATAATATTGTAAGAATAATTGTGCTATGTGGCAAATTCAAAGGAATATTCATTGAACTGCCTAACATGCCCATTTTGCCCCGCTTTCCCCTATTTGTTAACATCGATTGAAAGTGCAAACCCAGAATTATTTTTTTTTATCCTAAACATACAATGTTATTTAAATTTAAATGACTATATTTGTACCGTGTGTTTTTCACATTTTATCGAAATATTTGTTTTAGAAATGCATTATACTATAAAAAACGTTTTTCAATAGTGAATTTTGCAAGTTTTTCATAAAAAAACATTGATTATTTATGACAAATGAATCTTCAGTTTGGATGGAAACAAGAATTTAATTCTTAATTGCTCATGCTACTACCAAAATAGTAATTGCTTTGATTGCCTTTTTAATTTTTTTTAACTTTTCCAATAACCTTTCATGTTTAACTGACGACTCTTTGGAGTTATTTGTTAAAGAATGATTATTTGAAACTCAAAAAATAAAACAATGATCCCTTTATTGGAACGTTTTTGCTTTGAATCTATCTCTTCTCTTTCTCTCCTTAACTGCTCCGATATGTGTTCTGGCAGAACAAAATACCCCTTTTAATTGCACTGACAAATCACTGACGTTGATGATAACCCGTAATGAATTGCATCAACTGCAAGCAGCAGCAGCACCTTGTCCCTCCTCAGTGCTTATTGCATTATTGTGGATATAATATTTCCACGATAGCGTATTTTACCAGCACGGCAACAGCTGATCGAATTTTTGCCACCGCCAAATGCGCATAGCCGTAGAGGAGGTAAACGAGTTTGGCCAAATCGATAATACTAAAACACACACACATATATCCAAGCACACAGGCGTTCCGTATAGGTTTGATTTTTGATCGCGCTTCCCTTCGCGAGTCTGGCCTCGAATAGCAATGAGGTGCCCAGAGAGGCAAACTCAACTCAACTCCCCGTTTTGTTCGTCGTCCAAAGATCCGACATGGTGAATAGTTGATTTTTTGGACGTGCTGGAAACGTGATAAAATGTGCAACGAGCTAGAGCCTGGTATCGGTTTGGTGTATTTATGCACACCAGAAGAATAAGGAAAGTCAGACAGAGGGTTTCTTCAGAGGTTCTTGATTCGTTGAAGGTTTTGAAAACGCTTCTCCAGCACTGGAGGCATAACGACCGTACAGATTTGCGAAGCCCGAGCGAGTGCTGCTTAGCACGTGCTAGTGCGTGAATGTCTAATGTGCTACCGGATGGGCCTATGCTAATACCTGTCCCTCCACCGCTTCCCTTGGCGGTTCTGTGTTTTCTTAGAGCTTCTTGGTCGGTTGTTGTGGTTGTGCAAAACTCGAACATTCCTCCTTCTATTTTATTGCTTCTTCCTCCTCGCGTGGGGGACTTGTTTCCCGTGGTTTAGTTTTCTACAAGTCACTCGTCGTCTTTCTTTAATATGTATTGATTTCTTTTTGCCTATTCTTGGTCACTACTACTGTGTGTGACCTTCCTGGGCCGTCAAACGATGGTGAGTTACCTGAAAGTTTGCAACGTTGTTGTTCCGCCAGAAGCGTCATGGATCGGCGAAAGCCGCACACCATCGGCTGGTACCTTTCAAGCTGCCTGCGACAATGACGGGGTAAACTTTGTGTCCCTTTTTTCCAGTTGAGCAGGTCGGGAATGGGCACGTTTTGCGCTTTGCAGAGCGTACCTCTACGCTAATGGCATTAGAAGTTGGGCTGTGGGACTGTTTGAGGTCGAACGGGTTTACACCGGAGTATCGTTTCGGGTCGGGAAAAAGTGCTCCTACCTTTGGCAAGTTTAAGTGATTTTCTCAAAAACCGTTTGTGTGTGAGTATGTGACAGCTACCAGTTGAATTATTCGCAACTGTCACCATTGATGAGATTGATCAAATAGTTTATAACAACAACTGCATTGAGCATTGAAGCATTGAAAGAAGTTGCTAAAGGGAACTTCACAGATGCCAATTAGGATAGGATCTCGCTTTTTTTGGTGTAATGTGTCGTCTTCTAACTCAACGCATGCCCGAGGACGTTGCGTGTGTTAATTGAAAAGATCAATGTATGTTCAAGTGTTATTTCTTTCCCTTTACCCACGTCGATTGCAGCTGACAGGTGATAAGAAGTAACGTACGCACAGGGAATAGAAGATAATGTTTGCCAGTTACTTTATCGCCCGGTAATTGTACCCATATCGTTAGGGGAAAGGTTGATTGTTGGCGTGTTTGTTGGATGTGTTGTCAGGTTTTCGTTCATCATTCATGTTGTCACCAGTGATATTTAAGTTAACACATGTTCCGACACTCCTCATTTTCAGAGTGAGATATACAAAGCTCTCGAATACTTATATGTATTCCGGATTTGTTAGCTGTTTGTACAGCTTTACCTATAATCGATATAAACTTCCATTGGAGATGAAGCAGCAATGCTCACTGTGTTTTGCGCTATAGCAGCAGCTCCAGCTGGTGTCGTTTGATAAGAAATTCTATTCCCTCTTTCTACCGAGTTTGCTGGAAGATTACCCCCATTCAACCGGGAGAACAATGACCTGCACTATCGGTGCAAAACTGCACGTTCTCTACGGCCCGATCGGTCAGATCGAGTGTGCGACTAAGGTGGGTTGAGACTGTACACACAACCTTTACTAGCAACTTTTCTAGTCAAACCAGTTTTCGTGATCTCATCAACCGTCTCTTGCATGCGGCAGAATTCATGGTCAGAGTCAAGACGACTGTGATGAACTCTTACGTGATGGCAACCCGCACCCGTAAGTCGCCTTTTAAAGTCGTGAGCATTATTGTGTTAGTTTTTCTTCAACATTTCCTTACATCGCTCCCAACCAGCTGTTGCCAGCATCGTAGCGTCGCAGCTGCAGTTGTCATAATTAACGCAAACTCCTGTTAGCTGTGCTGACGGGAGCTTACGACACGATGCAATAATTGGCAGGCATCTCGATAGCGAAGTTGGGCGAAGTTCGGTCGCACTCGTGTAGCTGCCAGCGCAACTGGGTGTGTTAAGAGAGCTAATGGTTGTTTGTGCACATAAATTTAAGCTTCTAATTAAGCTATCGCATTGGTTGCTCTATTCTGGCTGCAGTAACGGTTGCAGTTGCCGGGGTGTGTTCCATCGTAGTAGAATTACTAGCACGTCGGTGGACGACATGCTAGACATGGAATCAAATCTGCTTTGGAATGATTGAAGATGTATTAATCATGTTGAAAGCAGAGGATGCGATAAATTGGGACAGAGGAGCAAACAAAAATACACAAACAGCTTGTTGTTCAACAGTAATTTGTCGTTCAATGTAGTGTTGCAGGGACCTTTGACGTTGTTCACTTTTATAGGCTACATCTCTCAACTGTAGTATCCCAACACATCTCACAGCCTATTCGTCAAGATCAACCAATCGATCGCTTCATTTGGCTGTATCAGAATGTTGAAGCTTATTCTAAAAACTTATGCTTCATAGTTGATGATGATATGTTCCCCCTCTTACCGCAATACAGGTTTGAGAAGGACGGAAGTATATTGAAAATAACATTACTCTTATGGTTGGTGCAAGTGGTTGGTTGGGTTGGTGGCATTAGCTATTATTATGCGGAATCCACCGGACACACCTCGAAAACAACCAACATAAACAGTTCCATTAAGGAAAACCGGGTCTAACTCCATCGATTACAATTGTATTCCCTACCATCCTCTACAAAGCTCACCAAACCCCAGCTAATAAATCTGGTGTACCACTTATCAGAACACAACTGCGACATAAATTTGTATAGTTCCACTGGTACCAACAAGTGATTCCAGGGTATTGCGAAGCAGGAGAACCTAATGTATCTTTTATAGTTGCACAATTTTGAAGCTCAAGTTATCAGATTAATAATTAAGAATTAACAACCTATGTTCTCAGAGTAATAGTATGTGGGCTTTAATAAATAAACCTAGAACCAATAATTCTATCAATTCCATTTTTAAAACATGTTTTGTATGTTTTTTTCAAATTGATGATTCAGGCGTAAAGGGCCGTTGCAATTTGCAATACCAAAACATCACACAAATAGTGTTTGTAGTATGTTATTTATATTTGCCTTTGCCCCGCCTGGCCGCAAATAGAAATCAATCCATTAAAATTAGGACAATTGTTTACATATTTATGGTAAACAGTAGAAATCATTTCGAAAACAACATCATGTACTGCTCAGTTTGCGATAATGTATGGCAGGCAAAATGTGCACTCTTGATCGTTCCATTTCTGGCTAGAAAAAATTCTAAACTAGTCCGATGACGTCCCAGGTTCATTAGTGATTTACATAGTATCGCCCTAAATTGAATTTACCCGCAGCCGAGAGACCGCTCGGCAAGTAAATTTAATTTCAGTTTCAAACCGCACACACTCACAGCCCTCCTCCCCCCGTCGACGTGCGAGACATGTCAAGGGAGGCTGGCTGGTGCAAATTGGAAAAAATGGAACCCGACACTCGACAGCATCACACAGCTGCTGGCCACCATCGTTCAGCACCGGGGTCACTCTGAATCCCTTCGCTAGCGTGCCCCGAATGCAGCCAACGCAATTTGTCGTTCAGATGATTTGTGTATTACGGAAAAGCGGAGGGGTTTGAATAAAACAAAAAAGCAACGAATGCAAACCACCCCCAAACAGTTTATTGGAGCGTGTGCTACAGTTTAGCGTCAGCATGAGAGAATGTCGATGGACGCTGTTGGGGAGGTTAACAGCCCAACGTTTACAGGCGGACACGATGCACGAGCAAGCACGAGATGCATAAAGTGGCCAGTAGACTGAACAGATGAACCAATTAGAAGCTGTTGCATCGTGGTGCTGCTGGACGAGTTGGAAAGTGTTGGTGGAAAGGTTTCGTGACTTGGCAAGACGGACGGAGGGTAGTGTCACGGGTTACAGTCAGTTCAGTACACGTTGGGTGCCAATTACAGGTGACACGAGTTGACATTTGCCGAAACGTACGAAATACGGAGGAATCTGGTTTGAGACAACTTCCGCTATTAGAATGCTGTACAATCTGCCGAAGGTACGGGGTTGGCTAAAATGGAGGACTTACCGTATTGCTGGCTCGGTTGATGAGTTAATACCGGTAAAGTCGAATAACACGTGTAAACTTTTTCCCACCGTCCGCCAGCAAATTCCTTAATTTCCGTTTTCGCATAGCACGTGTCATAGGAATACGTTTCTGTTGAGTATGGGTGTAAATACTTTTTCCCATTCATTTGCCCGCTGCTTAGCGGCCGCTGTTTAGATACTAGCTGATAGGCATACCTGTGTCTCATCGTCGGTGAGTTCTTCCAAGCTCATAAATCGTTCAAAACAGTCTTACTTATCATGGGAGATATATCACTCCAAGTCAAACCGTAGAGACTAACAGGGGGGGGGGCCCTATTGTACTCGCAGTGGGTGCAGGTGTCAGTCTCAAACGGTAATACTACTATCACTCATCCCACCTTAACCACACCTTGAACGTAAATCCTTCACAAAAAATAGTACACGTCTCATTTTATTATTCATTATCTCCCTGTTTGGGTCGTCTAGATTGCGCTAGGCATGCTTGAATTCTTACAATTTCTCTGAACTCAGCAACTGTTCAGAAGCGGGGGCACTCTTGCAGCAAAACTCTCGGCCCCGGGAACCGTTTAAGAATGATTAACTCCGTTTGCTTTTATGGCTGCTTGATATGATAATAGCTCCTAACGTTGTTAATAAAACCGGCCTGAGTCGTCCCGTTGCGCATGTCGTGCTCGCTTTGAAGTTCTGCGAAATTCTAATGAAATTTTCAAATTGAATCGAATCGTTTTTTATCGCTGGGATGGATGGATCGGTGGTTGCAAAATTGAGCAATCTATACCGTCGCTGCTTCGTGTGTGTGTGTGTGGGGAACTGGGTATGAATCACTGGAATTTGTGTATGCGTGTTGGTGTGTTTATGATTCAGAAGCGTAAATCGTCTATTTTGGTAAAGAAGATATCGCTCGTGCGAAATCAGCACCTGTTGCATCGAATGATGAAGATGATGACTGGTTACGATTTATACAACGTGACTGAGATGTGCCAATGAAGGATGGTGATTCGTATGTATGAATTATTAATTCGCATTGAGCCGAACTGAAAGGTTGCGATATCGTCATAATTTTGCTTTATTTGCATTTATATTGTCTTAACATTAGGATAACAAGTTTGATTTCAGAATGAAAAATCGATTTTAAAGTGTGTGGTATTGTATCTTTAGCAGTCAACGAATTTTGATCCAATATCAGACATCAATATCATTCTTTTGGAAACAAAAATCCTTATAACACCAACCACATTGCACATCAAATAGCATGCAAAACTGAGTGTATTCCTCTTTGCTCCTTCTCTACACTCTAGACTTACGTATGGTTCTTGTTTGCATCCAGCTAGATGCTGCCAACTCTGTCATCAAGTACATATTGCTCCACAGATTGTGTTATAACCCTGCCAAACACAAGTTTGCGAGAAAAAAAACCATTTGGCTTCAGCACGTAGGTTGCCCGATGCCCCACAAACTGGCAATATTCACCCTGTTACACCCAGCGCGTGACATTGACCGCGAATCAACAACTTGTTTTCGAGTGCGTGCATTCGTACTTGCTGCTGCTGCTGCTGCATCTCGTTTAGTACGCCGTGTGGCACGTCTAGGAGGAATCCTTACATATCATTACTGCCTGACAAGGGGTGTAGTATGTCTGTCTATCGACTTGCTTGTACGCGTTCGTCTTGGTACGCTTCTATTCTCCAGTCGCTTATCCGTTAGTGCCGCTTGGTTTGAACAAGCGGGGCTTATGATAATCCACTCTAACACTAACAGGCGCATGGGGACGGCAGCTGAAGGGAGAAGGGATGGGTATGTCACGGAATTAAATCATAAAAACATAACATGGCCTTCCAGTAATTCAGCTCAATTGGATAACAGGAGCACCTCATTTAAGAATGCTGCCCGAGAGACGATGCTCGCTCATCGTGTGCTTGACGCTTTTTTCTACTCCTCCTTGGGGCGGTTTAGAACTGGAAACGACTGGTGGTCGATAAAGTGGATGCTAAAGTGGATATAAGGCCAAGGAGGGGGAAATATTGTGAGATCAGGAAGTAGTAGGAGACAGGGTAGAGTTTTCGTTTGGAGTTGGTAGAAGTTCATCTGGAATATCTTCATCTGGATATTGAGGAAACTTTTGATCGGCTTAAACTGTCAAGTGGCGAGAGCAGAGGGAGAGGACGTGAAATTCAAATAGGCTTATTTCTAATGAACTTTCTTGACAGTTTGGTGAACTGGCTGGTAGATGGCTTTATTGGAATTATCGGCACTTGTTCTTGCGGCTGGAAGCATTCCCAGTGGAAGTTATCTCCTGAATGTCTGAATAACTTGTGCCAACCACAGTGCTGATAAAGTCTGGGTGATGAACTTGACCTACAAAGAAATTGGAAGAAGAAACCAAACCCTGAAATCCATATTCCATATTTCGCCGGCAGACACTACAATCTGTGTGATGTGGTTTGGTTTTGTCCCCTCCCCAGGAATAAATTGTTACTACTCCGTATAATCTTGCTCGTAAAATGACAAACAAGAAGGAAGCAAAATACATGAGGGGCAAAACCTGAAGCACGCGCTCGCTCGTTCACTACATCTTCGGATGACCTCCGACCAGCTTATCGTCTAGTCACAGTCGTCATCCTCCTCCTCTCACAGGCGCTGATTTGCTCAAGTCATCAAGATTTATTATTGATTGTTTGCTCAACCTCGAATGAGCACGCCTGGTCCGTTTGTGCAGGCCACGGACTCGTCGTTGTCACTGATAAGCGCTTACAAACAGACCCTTTTCGTGCGGGGATTTGGGAGGATCCGTTCAGCACCACCAGCTGCTGGCGGTCGGCCGTACAGCTGATTGCAGGCGCATTATGGCGAGCGTGCGTGTTTGCCTCAGGGCGCTAGTATAGCTATTTGTTGGGGTAGCTTCTGGAAGCATATCTACATGATGAATTTATTTCCACTCACTGTACCATTACAAATTGCTATTGGTGCGTTGAATCATATTTAGCTATAAATCAACTGTAAAAAGAAGTTTTTAATGATTTATCTATTTGTTAGTTTACATTAACTTATCTTAGTCATGTAAATGTCAAAGTCACGTCGCAGTTCTACTAGAATTCACTAACACCAATTTAGTTTCCAATTTTTGTTCAGTGTTTGCATTCGAAATTCTGAGTCATTGAAGCGTCAATGTTTTAATCATAGAAGAAAAAAAAACATCCCTCAGCTATATTTGCATTAATCCAGTAATATATATAAACTCAAATATTTACTTATAAAACAACTACTTTGTTTCATAGTCAAATTCGTATGATAAATCCCTTATAAACTTCCCTCTAGTGATTTATAGGGAATATTTCCAGTGCAAAAAAGTGTTAGAGGACCGTGTTTGCACGGCCGATAATTATCTATTTACATCTATTTACACTATTAACCGAATGAGCTATGAGCCATTTTGCCTAGTTTACTCAAGGCAATCTAAACAACATGATTCATTCTTCTAATAACTTATTTCGTGTTTGGATAAACATGTTAATTTTCGCTAGAACATCAAATTATGCTGCAACTCTCTTCATTTTAAGGATTGAAAAGTTGGTATTCTCACAGCATCATTGATACGATTATGAACTTCCTCGGTCGTGCAATGTATGTATACACGAGGTTCAACCGTCACACTCGCACCGGCACTTCATCCGAACGTGTGCACTTTGGTACCGTTCTTGAATTCATCGATCCAACAAATTTAAGGCAAAAGCGTAAAGTGCCTCACCTACATACACTACACTTCGACCGCTTAAGTGCAGACACTCTCTTAGGTACTATAGTTCGGGCGTTGTACGACCCATTCCTGCTCCATATCAAAACTGCAAGCTATTAAAATTGTTTATGAAATGTGAATGTAAACAGTTGGAAAGCGAATCTATTGATCTCACAAATGTTCGAAGGGTCGTAAAAATGAAACTTCACAGCCAACACTTCTCGCATTAAAGTCAGCAGGTATAGCAGTTGGTAAAAAATATTTATTGTCGGTTATTGCAATGAACTAGCACTAAATTCAGAGTGAAATCAATATCACATCCTTTTTACGTTTGACTTAAAATGGTGCTTTGTACAGCAATCACGTCATTAAGACTATTTTAAAATCATAGTGTAACTTGAATTGCATCAACATTGTAATGTCTTCTACAATGAGGCCAGCAAAATGATCTCACATGACAAGGCGCTTGAAAAAACGCTTGTATCGGGAGACTGTAGTGTGTGGTAGGTGGAAAATCGATATAAATAACTCAGCTAAATATCAACCAAAACCAATATGGAGCAAAGCGCACAAGTCGTCCAAGAAAAACAAGGTTAGAATTCACAGTTCACCGTGTGACCAAAAGTGTCTAGCATCCTTTGCGAAGCGATACACCATTTGTAGGTGTATCATCATCGCCGTCGCCAAAATAAAAGTACAGCAGAGTAGTATATATGTGTGTCACTAAGAAAACCTGCACCTGCGCTCGGTACTAGCGAAAAAACAACGGAAGCAAAAGCATGTGCAAAATGTACGAAGTGTTTTCAGTGTTTGACTTCTACTTTGCAGTGAATTTTCATCCTCCAACAGCAATGGACCCCTGGTGAGGTCAGCGGAGATGACGATGATCCACCCCGACGCGCCGTACCTTTGCGTTGTGTTTGGCCGCGCCGGCACGATCTAAAAATAAAACATCTGCAAATCATAATCGTATGGACTTGTAGCTGGGATGGCCGGTCTTGCTGCCGCCAGAACCAAGCGACAAGAGAGTCATTAAATTTGCGCTTCGTTTCGGTTACCGGCAGCGGGCAAGCGTCCCCCATCCAGAGAATGCACTTTGTTTGTTTGACCTGGACGCGCAAGTGGTGAATGTGCTGAAAATGGGAAGGAAATTGAATCGTCCGCTGTTGTGCCGAGCGGGCGTATTGTTAGCTGTCAAATTAGTAACTTTGGTTGCGCGGACGTTGCAAATTTTCTGTCTATCAATGTAACTAGCGTTAATGCATTTTGTATGTACGTGCAAAGTAAGATGCAGATGCATTTCGAACGTAGTTTTGCTCGAGTCGAAAGACAATGCATTGTTTAGCAAAATGCACTTTTGCTGCATGATGACCTACATATTGTTTGACATGCACACGTGGCTGAGAAAAATGTGTGCCAAATCCAGCCCTATTCTCTCTTGTCAATAAGGTTGCTATTTTAAACTCGCTAATTGACAAGTTTTGTTTATTAAAACATCAAATTGATGCTATTTACCCAAATGTTACACTGTTTTCCGGGTCAGTTTCTAATGTGAACGGGATTATTCATCAATATAAAGACATTTTTTAGCACAAATAATGACAGCTGTTGAAAAACATCTTGCAAGATTTGAATAATGTTGTTCTCATTGGAAACTGTGTCGGAAACAGTGTATGAATCATGATTTATTTAATTTAATACATACATGATTTCACTAGAGTGATTCATCACAAATAAAGAATCAACATTTGAATTTATTCCATAGGATTGCTAAATATTTACAATGCGATAAATGGTCGGAAAACACACGACTTATGTTACCGGGCTTTATGAATCTGTAAATTCTAATTGCGTTAAGCATTAACTTTCTTTTAAATTGACTTAATTGAATTGTTTATACTACTTATAAGTTTTGGTTTCTATCTGTTGTAGCTTTCAAAATTCATGAATTGTAAGAGAATTTGGACGACTTTAGGAATTATAAACTATAGAGTGGAAGTTATTCTAGGCTAGTTGAATATGGAGACAATAAGGAATACTTATTGCAGGAATACTTACGGCATTTGAGCATTGTCCAAATCTTTTAAAGATTATTCGGTTTGCAGCAACTAAGCGAGATGTACACGTTATGCTATTGTACTCGTTAATACATCACTTTCCCGTTCCTGTATCCATGCAGTGTATCTTCATTTATGTCCGAATGAGAGCATCGTTTTTATAATCTTTAACACATGATGAATATGAAATTTCATACCTAACTCTTAAAAATTAACAGCATTTTGAGATAGCTTGAGAAATGTTTCATTTACTGTTTGAAAAGGTACAACAATAAATGACACATTCTCAAAATGTTGCATAACTTCAACCGTAATGCTTATTTCAATGAGATTAGTATGCCTAATTTCATCTTCCTGAACTCTATGTACACCCCCCACCAGAGAAGAAAGAATTATAGAAGTATTATTATAATTTGCCAATTTTCCCTCAAAATATCAAAGAATGTTCAATCAATTTCACTTGGATAGGCAAAATGTGGTTCGATTTATATCCGGTATGTCCTCCCATAGCAAAGACTAGCTGTCTGTAGCACGGAGGTCGACCGGAAATATAAAACAGAATTCAGCTGAATCAGAATTAAAACACATTTATTTAAAAACATTGATAACACCCACACAAGTGGGCATCCCTTTATTTTATTTTAAGTTAATTGCATTAATTCTTTCACCGAAACAATCCTACCAGCGCCCACATTGATTGATCACTAATCATGTGTTTTCCTTTTCTCTTCTCCCTTTTTCTCCCCCACAGGTTTTCCAGCCGCTACGAGCTGCCGCTGCTGGTGCAGAGCGTGGTGATGAACCTAACCATGTTCCTGATGATACACCTGTGCGTGAAGGTGCGCCGGAACAATGCGATCATGCGTATGCGGGAGCGCGTCTTTTCAGGTCAGTAGTGCAGAGCGATTATTCGATGCATCGTCGTCGCACCCTTCTTCTACCGCCGCATCGCCGCAAGGGCACTTCGAATGCAGGCAACAATGCTTCTGGTGTTACTACTCCCCCCTTTCAACCCCCTGTTTTCAACTCGTACGGATAGTTCCTACTCCTTTCCGCTTGGTTCCGTTCCGCATTCCACGGCATGCGCTGTGGCGACGACGGCCGTGGGTGGTTTTGCGTTTCAAGGTGGGCTTTGCGCTTCACCCGGCACACCATTACATGCAACCGTGTGCACACATCGTGCCCTATACCGCGGCATTAAAGACTCTACCCACTGCGATCCCTGACAAGCGCAGGAGCTTAGCGTTCACCATCATCATCGTCGTCTTCGTCCGTTCCGGTGGAAAACCTTGTTAGAAAAGGCAAAGCGCATAGCGCACACTAACCGGCACACATACGGGCGCGCTTCAGAAGTCGTTCCATATTTCATTCGGCTGTAGATTCGGCCCGAGAACAGCTTTTGGGTAGGAACGGTTTTCAATTCGAAAGCACTCGTTTGTGTCGTCGTCCTACCCCCCCGTACCATCAAGGTTCCAGGTTGCAGGTCACTATAGGAAGTATACAGTAGCACATTTGCATCAGCCAGCATAATTCTGCACCGCTTTGGGCTGCACAGAAACGCGTTCGTATGGAAATGAGAAAACGAATCCTAGCAGAGGGGAATGAGGGGAGAGTTTGCCATATTTTCTATGTTTTCGTTTCTGGGCTACACTTACCTCCCGAAGCGCGGAAAAAGTTTGTTTTTCACGATCAGTGCAGGCGTGGTTCATGTGCTTCATGTAGAACCGTTTTCAACTCGATTTAACGAGATTACTTGTGCCTATTTTTTCTTTTCTTCTTTTCCCAAATTGGAGCTAAAATTGTTGTTCTATCCCATCGTTAGTACCGCAAGCAAATTGCGTTGCAGGGAAGCATTACCATGCTATCATCTCCAAACGATATCTATCTCACCAAGGATAACAACCGGCTGCACCACTCAACAAATACCCTCAAGTGGCACAGCCATTCCCTCCCCCCGGTTGGCTTCAATAGGTGCTTGAGAGGATAGCGGAGAGCAGGGGAAGCGTGTTGTGCACACTCGCGCGCTGCACAATTTATCTAGCCATCCGTCTGCACGCACTTACTCTGCGCAAAAATCTCATCAATCAGCGCTTTTGTTTAGCCTCGTTTCGCTCCACCGTTTTATCGCTCGACCACTTTGTTAGGAGGAGCAGGTTCGCTTTTACTTGAAAAAAAATGCCAGCAGTTCGCTTTTCCGAAGTGTGTGTTCTCAGCATTCCCGGCCACAATCTGGTTCCTCTTAGCGTTGGGGCACTTGACTCTTTTGTGTCATTTCTCCTTTTCGGTCCTTTTTTTCTATCGCAAACAATCGTTAGTGTGCGCGCGCGAATGGGGGCCAACCTCGCCAAAGTGTTCTCAAATCGATGATATACATTTTTTACTACCCTTTCCTCCCTCGCTCGCCACCTCGCATTGCATTTACCACCACGAACACCAACGTGCACAGAGGCGACAGGAGCGGACGGGATCGTAACCGAAGCACAGCACGGCAAGAACGGGGACGGTTACGTGCTTAACATTCGCCGACCGTCAAGCACCAATCTCACGGCGACGGGCAGCGCCAACGCAACCGCCACGACAACGGTCACGGCCAATGCCAACAACACCACCAGCATCGGTATCGGATCGGCCCTGGTAACGCAACCACCGCCGGACGCTGGTGGCGGACATCATCCGGGCACGCTGAAGAAATCACGATCGCGCCACTACATTCTGGGTACGTCCGAGAGAAAAAGGAGAGAGGGTGGAAAGCATGGCAACATCAAAACAAAAAACATACCACGGCTTGTTGTTATTTGTCCCTGCGCTCTCATTTCGACGTGTGTAAATCATCCCCGGTGCACATCATTCCTTTCACATCAACGCTAACCGTACGACAGTAGATACAACAAATAACATTCGCTTCATCTCCCACTGGCTAATCATCCATCCGTTCACGAAAAGGATATCTATATGCTGGCTTGACGCACACGTGTTTCTATGTCAATAATGTTTGGAGAGGAAAATGACGATGTTCAGTTCAGCTTCGGTAGCGCACGTGTTACTGGACTGCTGTGCACGCCATCCCGGTTTTTGCTTATAAATCATAGAATTAATACTAATGACTTCATCACAACCCTTTCACTAAACAATTTCGTTGTGTTTTGTTATGTGTCCTTGAACGTTTCTACGCCTGTAACCTAAAATACTTTTTTTTTAATTTTAGAACTCATATTCACATGTTATTTGTGTGTGCGGTGAAACCACGAAAAAGCTAGCCGACGAGCCAGCTGTTGTGGCGAGATTCCACGATCCCCAAAAAACGAAACGAAGAAAAGGAAAATTAACTCCCAACGGGCTGTTCCATCAATCTATCCTTGCCCTTGAGTTCGAGCACCCTCAAACCCGTAGTAGCATAGACTCGGAAGCTTTCAGGCTTCTTTCAGCTGTGTTTGCCACCAATACGGTGCCAAAGATTACCAAAAGATTTCCAATCAACTCGCGGCTACCTCCGTTGCCTTATCCTTACACACAGACGCACACCGACCACCTTCGCTATGAATGTTCCGCCCTAGCGAACGACATCACGTCAAGTGGTGTGACTTGGCAACAGGACTCGAGCGCGGAGGGAGCGATTGTTGAAAAGAATGCTCCAAATCGAGTTGCTTTCACTAATTTAAGTGTTTTCGGGCGGCTCTCAAGGACGGGGAATAGTCAGTTAGCACGAGATATCCTGCCTTTTCGGAAGCTTTCTATTCTTACACCGGGTGACCTTCCACACGTAACGATGGGTCCTTTTACATCGCACTCACACACAAGCAAGCATCGGTATCCCCACGGGGGTTGCTGTGTAGAGCACTGTTTGACGCATTGTTGCGTTGCGTGTACAATGGGAATATTAATTCTCGGCGGACCGACCACCATACCGTCGGGCATATTTCAGACTTGTGGAGTGTGTGCACACTAACCCGAGTCCCGTGTGTGCGTGTGTGTGTCGAAGAAGCTTTTGGTCGAATTCTTGCAAAAGCGAAAAAATAATAAAAGAAACTATAATCAACAAATATAAATTGACGTCAACAAACGCAAGTACGTGCTTTTGTGCTAAAAATATACGGGAGCGAGTTGAGCGGAGGAGAGTGGTTATCGTACCAACAACACTCACCAAAATTGTTCTCCCCCCGAGCTCCGGAAGCCAATTCAATGCATTCGCTTCGTCTAACATGTTGATTAATTATCGTTTCTAGTTTCCTAGCTGCCCGGTTAGCGGCGGCATTTGGATGGCTGTTGTTAGCGCTCCCTGGCAACAAGGCTCACGTACACCGCCCCTTCGGTATGATGCAGTTTCCAGACGAGAGATTATTTAATTACGCTTTATTCACACTGTTCTGCGTTCTGTTAACTTCCATCAATACCGCTCACGGGCGTGGGGGTACTCCCGCCATCCCAGAAAGCTTCCAGGGGTAGATGGATGTACAGGTTGAAGGTCATGATGAACTTTTCACGGGTACGTGCTGCTCCGGTTTGCTCGGGGATGATATTTATTGCTTCACACACGTGCGCATGCATCCGCTTACCTTTAAAGGTGTGAAGTGTGCAACCTTTAAAACGCGTGCACCCCGTGGCAATTAAAGCTGTGGCCCGTGGTCTGTGGCCGCATTATCCTTTTCCATCGCTGCTGGCAACCGTCCAAGGCTGCAGGGCTGTGCGAGCTTTACAAACCCACCGGCTAGGACCTGCTGCTTCTGCTGCGGGGGTAGTTTGAATACGTTGCTTGTAAAAGAGCTTAAAACTTTCCCTGGTCTCATCACGGTCGAACGCAGCTCAAAGCTTGCCGAAAGAAATAGCTCGTTTTAATATTTGCGTAGCCACGGGACGACCTGAAATCGCACCATAATCAGGTTGACATTCGCCCGTCCGTGTGAATGATATTTGCTGACATTTCGGAACCGAAGAAGTCATCCGTGTCCTCGGTCGCTATTTCAGGGCTTTTATTTTGCTTTGCCCCGCTACGTTTGTGTCCTGCCGGCCGGGAGCAGCTGGCACATAAATATCAAAGAGTTATGTACCTGGTTTTGTTTTGCTTTGCCCGCCCGATGGGCGGGTGGTAATGCTGCTAAAGCGTTTCTATTTTTCGCCCTTCCTGTGCCACGGACATAATTTCGGTCGGTATGGAAAATGTCGCGTAGGAACGCTCTCCTCCAACAAAATAATCACCAACTGGTATTATTAGCATACAGTGTGTGTGTTTGTGTGTGTGTGTTTTACTCCCTTTGGCTCAGAACTTTTCGAACCACAAACAGTTTCGAGACTAAAACATATTCGAATGGTCCAACGAAAGCCAAAGTACTGTGGGCAGATTGGCGTAAATTTATTATCCAGCAAGGTACACAATAGTGGAGGGATCTCGGAATCGGACCCACCCGATTCCGATTCCGTGACGGGAATCAATTCCGGAGCCGATTCCGATGCTGAAATCGATTCCGATTCCGGAGTCGATTCCGGAGTTAGTTCCGGAGCCAAATCCGGAGTTGAATCCGGAGCCGATTCTGGAGTTGGTTCCGGAGCCGATTCCGGAGTTGATCCCGGGGCCGATTCCGGAGTCGATTCCAGAATCGGATTCGGCTCCGGAATCAGGCTTGAGGCTTCCAGAAATGGAATGGTTTGATTTGAAATAAGAAGTGTGGGAAGCGAAATAAGTCCGGGAATCCCCATGTGAATAGATCATTTACAAGTAAATTTTGATTCTTTGCCGCTTTCCGGAGCCAAATCCGAAGCCGATTCCGGAATCGATTCCGCAAACTGATTTCGGACCTACTATTCGGAATCGATCCCAAAAAACTGCGGAGCTAGCCGGAATCGATTCCAACGAAATTCTTCATATTTCCCATCACTATTACACAACCTTCCGCTACCCCCACAAGAACATCGCTGTGTCGTAAGACGGACACCAGTGCCCATGAGCCAGCGTGTGCGCGCCAATTTCTTGCAGGCGACTTCTTGAACAATCAACAGCAGCTACTAGATCCCCACGGGGAAGCGATTCACTATGCAGCAAAGAAACAACAGCAACCCCTTTTCATGCACTAAGTGAATATCAACAGTTTGAATAGTGTAGTGTGCTGGTTTGTGTGGCCAACGGCGCCCGCTTCTTGCCGGTGTAAGGCGCAACCTTTTCTCCATGAAAGCGAGTCTTCATCGCACTGCTGGCTGAAGGGTGTAGAACCTTTGCATGCTTTCACTGCGTTGATATGGTCATCCACTGGAAGGCTGTGCGGGCTGTGCAACAACGTATTTCTGTATGGGTGAGCCGGTGAGCGAATAAATAGAAGCGTTTTTTTGTTGTTGTTTCAAACGTTTTCTAAGGCTTTGTGCAATATAAAGAGGACACACAGAGAGACAGACGCTACCATACATAAATTCACCATAGAATTTAGAAAACAGCTTTTCCCCGTGCCGCTGTGTTTGGCTGTTTGTTCTCTTAGTTGCTTCGCAACAAAGTCACGACCTAACAGCAATGTAGTGGCATTGGGATTTGTAGATGGGGGCGGAGGGTTCGAGATAAGCGGAAGCACAATGGTTACCACTATACCCAGTCGGTTTATTGTGTTGTTGTTGAAGGAGCAAGTATATATGAATGGCGTGGTTCGAGTATTGCGCAATTTTAAAAGACACAAAGGGAGAAAGCTGCAAAGTTGTAACAGTTGTGTTTTTCACCCTAAATTGGACTGATTTTTTATTCAATACTAACTGATTGGCTTTTTTTTGAGAGTGTCACAGATGTGATGTAGTCTGGCAAGTAGCCAACCAGAATGACCGGAAATAATCTCGTACGTGGTGAAGGGAAAAACTTGTATCCACTCTTTCCCGTAAAAGCTCAACACAGGCGAGACGGATCTTTGGATCTATGGTTTAGTTTGTTTTATTATAAAAATAGTAATTTAGGAGTATCTTGCCTTGTTACAACACTGGCTCTTCAAATGTTTTCGACAAGTTCACAATATTTAAAAAAAATACTTCCCATGACGCAAGTTCAGTATCTAGTGAAATACGCTGTGGAGCGTACGCACGACTCCGATCCGGTTATTGTTAGTGCGATTCCCACTTCGGCAAAATCGGAATCACTAATTCCGCCCGGGTTCGGAGTTGTAGTCGTCCGAAGTCGGAAACGTCCAATTTTGGAGTTGGCAGGAGCCGTCCAGAGTCGCCTAAAGTCATAATCATACTGAAGTCGGAGTCGCCTGCTGTCTCAGGCCTCAACACTTCTTGATCCCGGCCAACTCCGAGTATAGTTAACTCCGGTCGATTCCAACCTCGGATGACTCCCACTGCGACTCCGTAGGACTTCGATTCCGGATGACTTCGGACGATTTCGGATCATGCTGGTTTCCATGTAACGGGGTTTTTTATACCTTTTTTATGTTAAGATCCTTATGCCTATGGACAAAGTAAACAAAGCCGTTCTACATGGATGTATATATCTTTATATATCTTCTAAACATTTGGCCGGTCTGGTGTTACAGTCGTTAACTCGTACGACTTAACATCATGCCTGTCATGACTTCAAGCTCCGAATCGACCGTGCCCCCACGTCCTACGGACTGACTATCCTCCTATGTGTAATCAATAAGTCACTGAATGCTAAAGCCCACTAGTGGTACTGGTAGGCCTTAATCGACAACAGTTGTTGAGCCAAAGAAGAAGAAGAAATATTTGTTAAACATATCTCTAACAATGGTCTAATTGTGTTGGAAATGATCTTGTAATTGGGGCAACAAAAAATATGCCACATTTAATTGCACAATTCCACATATAGAACAATGGTTATTAAACTCCATTAGTCCTTAAAGGGGTTTTACTCAAAGTTGAGTATCATTTTGATCAACTATCCTAGAATAGGGATAGTTCATAGGGAAAACTTCAACCCAAAGGACGCTCAAAACTCATATCCAAAATAAATAGTTGCCATGGACATGTGTGCCCAGTATGCTCGAAAAAGGATTAGATAAACTTGTTCTTTATTGAGGAACCCCCCAAACATGAACTGGTTGCAGTTTCCCTTACTCCACTCCATTGCATTAGCAGTAAAAGGTCACTGTTTTTCTATAAAATGAGGATCGATATTTAGCTACTGCACCCGCAACACTCCCTTTCCAAGGCTTCAAGGCACCAATCGTCCAATGAAGGACGAGCTAAAGTAATCGAAAACCATACATCCTTTTTCGGGAGGGGGAGAGGGCGAAGAAGTCGTCAAACGGACCGGAACAATGTGTCCCGAACAATGAAACGGATGTGGTAACCTTCGAAAAAAGAAACAAAAAAAAACTCCCATCAACTTTGGCAGTAGCCCGCAACAACTCTCCGGTACAAATCGGAACCACGTAAAAGGTCGCAGAAAAGCTTTCCGAACTCTTCGTTGAAAATGTGTTTGTGTGTGTATGTTTTTTTGTTTATGTTACAATGTTTTGCCGGTAGTATACGGTGCAGCCGGAAATTTCAATCCATCCGCTGATACAACAAAACTTGCCGTAAATCGATTTTCAATAAAGTCAAGCTCTAATGTCGTAAATATCGTAGCAAGTCGTTGCTGCGTTGGCACACTGAGCAAAAAGGATCTCTCTTCGCGCATTGTGCGCATTTCCGTCTGGGCGCGGCAAAGTAAATCATTATTTGAATTTGTTTTGCTAATCCGCGCCTACAGAAGTTTGAAGCTTTTGCCGCGTGGCATCGGTCACGCTACGGTGCCTTTCTATAGAGCGCGATGGGATAAGCGTTTGTGCTGCGCGTTTGCTTGCGTCGCTCAGTGCCTCAATCAAAGTCATCCCTTTACAGCTCGACAGGTTGTTGCCGAACAACAGCAGCACGCTTTAACGATGTCCGCCTGTTGTTGGGTGGTTGTGCATTTTCCTGCTTTTGTCTCACCGCCCGCCTCAACCCTGTTGGTGGAGCAAAGCTTTTTAGCTGAGGGATTATTCACCGACCACGTCAATCAGCGGTTCGGATCGTTTGACATAGTAGAAGCAACAACACACAGGAAATGGAGCTTTTCGCGCTACAACAGGCACTGACTGCTGCCCCATAAAACCGAAATCCGTTGCGTGTAGGTTTTATTGAATTGATGTGGTTTTAGTGTGTCGGGCTCGGCCCGGAGTGGTGAAGGATTTCGTTTACAACCAAAAACTGCCACCACCAGCAGAACAGATAAACGAACTGGTGGGTGTGTGTGTGCGCCTGGTACTTACCGTCATCAATCAAGCGTTCGTTTAATGATGTCACCAGCAGCACCGACCATGGTGTCCTGTTGATAGCGGGGAGGAGAAATTCTCGATCCAAATGATGAGCCAAGAATGGGGATTGAAACGAGAACCAAACCTCCCCTCAGCGGACAAAATGGTCGTCGTCGCCGTAGGGCCTTAATGCGTTCCACTTTCCCATTCGCCGGCATAAAACATATTGACAGGTTGATAAAATTAATAGTGGCGTTGGATTTGGGATTGGCCCAAACAAGGGAAAACAGCTACAAAAGTCAATCCCATTTGCCAAGCTTTATTGGACAGCAAGGAAAAGGACAGTGTGGGTTTTGCGAGGAGCGTTCCCTAGGAGGTTATCAGCCAAGGCCAGACTGTGTCGGACTGTGGGGTGCAGCAGGGACAGAGCCGTGTCACCTTCTCACTTGGATTGCAATTTTATGATCTTCTTAGCGATCAGGTCCGATTAGCGATGGTAGATTGAAATTCCAAGCTTTATGCTCGTTTGTGTCGCTTTGCTGTGGGAGCGTTATTTATAGAATGTGAATCTTTTCCTCCAATCCATTGGATTGGAATTAGTTTCGCCTGTTGAGAACGATGGAGTGTCTGTTGCATCGTTCGGTTTGTCACACGTGTTGTCAGTTTTCTTGTCCAGCAGAAAAAAGAAAGCATTACTATGTAGCAGAAACAGAAAACGGCACGTGGCACGTGTTTAAATTGAACGCTTTCAATGTCAGAGAAGAAAATAGTCCTGCAGTTCTATATTTTGCTTCAATTCAGATACTACAGAGCTTGTAGCCTTTCCTAACCCGCATGACGCCGGCACCACTCAGCAAACTCGCCGTAAAATAGAGCACGAAACCGGCAGCCCAGGGAGTGGTCGTCGTTTCAGGATATCCTTTTGTTGCCCGTAAAGGTAACGCAGTAACGGCCACACCTGCAAGTTGCTACAAGCGTACGATCCTACACGATGGCAGTAAAATTATGACCGATGGTTTTCGTTCGCCAAACGGGGCAAAAAGCACTTGTCATAGGAAAAATAATCTCATTTACACCCAGGCAGCACCTTCCATCTCCCCCCCCAGGGCGCAACACAGTGCCTTTCCCTTGCGTTTCAGTAAATGAAAAGGAGAAGAAAAAATCGACCACATTCCGTTCGTTGACGACGTGCTTTTGCTGTGATTAAACATTAGCCTACACCCTCTTGGTGTCGGTTGTAAAAAGAAAAAAATTGACCGGCGCGTGCCCATCCTTGGGAAATGGATTTTATTTTTAACAATTTGCATGTTTCGCTTCATTATGCTAACAAAAACTGTTCGATAGGGAACTGTTATGGCCAGTGTGTGTGTGTGTGTGCGTCTTCAATCATTTTAAGTATAGTTTATGATTACCTTAACGATTTAGCTTTATACGTTTTGCAAGGATCATGTTCTAACTCTGTACATTCTACTTCGTTTCCATTTCCTGTTGCGTTGCGAAACAACGATAAAAAAACCTCATCTGTGTCCTGTTCGTCCCCCTTTCATGAACCACCAGATACCATTTGTGCGAGCTAGACTAGATACTAGAACTGTACATTTGCTTTTATAGATTGTGTTAACAATTTAATTTATATGTTTATCTTTTTCTTCATCGAATGGAACAGATTTCGATTCGCGCTACTTCTGGCAGTGGACGGACTTCCAGTCGTACGTCGACTTTATGCTCCTCGTGTGGGCCATCGGCGCTGCCATTACCTATTTGATGCTTTCCGTTACCTGGTTCATGGAAACGATTGGCTTCCTGGCCGTCTTCACCGAGGCAATGTTGGGTAAGTGTACGAGAGCGCCCGGTGCAGTCTAGACATTTTCCCAATGATTTCATCTATCTTTTTTTGTTACTCTGCTGCCCACCGGCAGGCCTTCCACAGTTTGTAAGGAACTATAAAAATAAGTCCACCCACGGGATGAGCATCTGCATGGTGATCATGTGGACCGCTGGTGATATGTTTAAGACTGGTTACTTTGTTTTAAGACACGCGCCGACCCAGTTCTGGATCTGCGGCACGCTGCAGGTAAGCTTTGTTTGCAATTTTGTCCGGAACCGGCTTCGGATACAGACCACAGCAGTTAACACGTGTGTTGCCTTTTCCGCTCCATCTCTCCAGGTCAGCCTGGATCTCGCCATCCTGCTGCAGGTCTACCTTTATCGTAAGAATCCCGCGCCACGCAATGCGCACCGTGGCGATTAGCAGTTTGCCCCCCAAAGTATAACTATTCAAGGCAACGTGAACAACAACAACAGCAGCAAGAACAGCATCCATTCGCACCGTAATCATTCGTCAATTCGTAGCGCCTGCGGTAGGGCGACGATCGATCCGTCGGCCCAGCCGCCGCCGGCCCCCGGGAACGGCTGCAGTGCGCTGCTCGCCGCCTCGCCCGATTCGCACGACACGGCGCCGATGCTTCCCGGCCGGCGGGACGTGGGCGTCGGCTGCAACCGGCTGCTCGGGCTGGCACCGCTCGCAACGGCCTGCTCCTCGTCGGCCGCGTCTTCCTTCTACAGCAGCATGCTGGGGGCGGAGTGTTCCGTCTCGCTGCGTTCGCGCGACCGCAGCTCGCTAACGCCCGGCCGGAGCAGCCAGGCGACCACCACCCGCCTGGCGACCCGCTTTCAGCACTCCAAATCGCACTCGATTGCGTCGTCGCCGCGCGAAACCACGCCCGTGCGCAACTCGCTCGTCATAGGTGTGCGGGGCGGGTCGGAGAAATTTAGCGACCGGCAAAAGACGGCCTCGCTACCACTGCCGAAGCGGCGGCAGCTGAGTTTAAACGTGCCCGATACGGCCAACAACGCTACCGGCGTGGAGGAGAACGGTAATGAGGAGCGGCCGTCGTCCCGTACCAATCTGCCAGCGGAGGAAACGTTCCAAGCCGGTGAAAACTGCTCGTTCGATACGGCAACGTCCGGGCTGGGCGGTGGTGGTCCGCTGCAGACGCTCGACTCAAGCTGCACGCTGAACAGCAACAGCTACAAAGAGCAGTACATACTCGGCTGTGGCCACTATCGTAGCAATCTGAAGCACTACGATGCGCTGCTGGCCGGTGGTGGTTGTGTGGTCGAGAGGCCTCGCAAGGACGACACCGGCGACGATGCGCTGGTCATGGTGGAGCTCGGTGGCGATCGGAAGGGACAGCCAAACGCGTCACAATCGGAGCGCGGTGCCGGCCGGAACGAAACCACCGAAGCCGACGACGAGAAGATCGCAACCGTGCAGCCGAAAACACACCACTACCCGACCAACGCGAAATCGCTCGAGGACATCTTATGACGGCACGCATCACTGGCCTTCTGGCCAGTGATGAGTGTAGAACAGATTCGACGGCTCGAGCAGCATCACAGCCGGTGGCAGCCATCGCCAGGAGCAGCGGCGGCATCGACCATACCCGCCACCGAGCGTGAATCTCGCCCGATGCGTTCGGTTGAAACGCAAACCGATCGGCTCGAAGGGGTTAGTCCGTGCTGCTGCAGCGGAGACGATGCGGCCAGCGTGTCTGCCCTGGTGCCTGAGCTGGGACACGACGACGAGGAGGAAGACAAACCGTTCATGCTCGGGAGGAAGGGCCGTGCTGCTGCTGCTGCTGGCGAGGTGGAAAGCTGCTCGCAGCACGGTGAGGAAGAAGTCTTTCAGATCGACGGTCGAGGTGTGACGATGAATGGCGATGCGCGATCGCAGGAATCCGTACCGATGCGTTGTGAGCCCGAGCTGAAGGCAACGGCAGTGGAGCTAAACAGCGATCACGAGGAGGACGAGGAAGAGCAGGACGACGAGGAAGCGGTGGAACGGTCGCGCCGCGTCCGGCTGGTGGCAGCGAACAACATGTTCAACTTCAACAAGTTGGAAATACTGAACGAACGGTCCTGTTCGGCGAGCGGCAGCAGCGAAGGTGGCAGTCAGCGTGCCAACATCACCGTTCCGGTGCTGCTCCGCTCGTCCTCAGGCGGATGTGCCAGCATCAGCGACAGCAATCGCAACCTTTGCGAGCACGAGGCGACTGTCGCGGTGGATGACGCGTTCGCTGCCGCGGCCAGTGCGAACGAGCAGCTGAAGCAGCGCGATGGCGACGCGGGAACGACGGTACCACCACCAGCGGGTGTGAAAGGGCTGGCCACGCGCCTCGACTCCCTGGACGCCTATTTCATCCAGGAAAGTCCGGAAGTGATTTTATAGCAGTGGTCGGCACTGATCCTTCCTCGTTTAACTTCGATGGCCTTATGAGGAGCGAGACCAAAGAAATGAGAGCGACAGAGAGAGAGAGAAAAAAGCGAAACGGTAATAATGGATGCTTTCTTGCTAAAAGGTACGAAAAAAAAACACACACACACACCGGAACGGGGACAATGTGTATGTGTGGGTGTGTGTGTGTGTGTGTGTGAAACAACCAAAACATCGTAACAAACACATTGCACTTGAATAGAATAATATTTTTGGGGGGTTTTTAAGAAGAAAAAAAAACAGCAGAACGCTAAAACCCGCTAAAGCCAGCCAGGCCTGCACCAGGCTGAGTTCATTCCATCCTTTCACGAGGGATGCAGCTGAAACTCGGCTGTGGTGGTGTGCGGCAGGCCTTTATTTATCGAAAATTGTATAGTAATAGTGGGGTAGGGCAACGCTGACGACTACGAGATCGAGTGTAACATACGCGGTAGCAAAGACAGAGACTTTATTTTTGTAGCGATAGCTGTTTGGTTTTGCGTCGGCAAAATTGTAAGTCATTAGGTTTAACGTTTGCGTCGGGCGTGTCTCTTGGGCGCAGGGGGGGGATAAAGCGCGAGCGAGCGTGGTGTAAAATGATGAGTTTTACCTTTTTCCTTACCAACACCAACACGATTAACTCCAACAATCAGCAAAGAATCCTCATTGCTTCCCCGCATATGACAAAATAAAACGTGTTCTTTCCATGGTGGCATCATAAAGGAGAGATAGAGAGAGAGAGAGAGAGAGAGGGTGGTTCAGGTGACAGTGGAGTACTGTTTCCGGTGTTTATCGTAAAGTGCGGTATAAGGATGTAAAACATCGATCTACAAATTACTATAGGAAGTAACTTCAAAAGCACCACCAACTTGGACGCAATCGCAGCGCAAACATTCGCTGCAATCAGGTGGCGTGAGCTAGCAAATGAGAAGCATTTCTCGCTTTAGTTATTTAAAATGAAAATCCGTACATAAGTGTGTAGTTTAGAAATGGAATTCTTGTTGCAATGAATTTACATCCTGTTTGTGTTCTTTTATATTTCCGTTTGTTTTAGTTGTCCTGCATTTTTTCGAATTTTCTTTTCTAAAGCCAGTTAATATTGACGAGGTCTAGGAGTTTTCATGTGTTTCATTGTGTAACCCATTTGTGTTTGTGTGTGTGTGTATTTGTACTTTCTGTTTTGAATGTATTCATTTTGTTAAGCAAAGAAAGAACCTACAAAACCACTAGCAGCCAGGTAGAGAGAGATGACTAAATCAAGCAAAAGGCCATGGTGCGCGATGACGCGCCCCCACCCTCACAGTTGCACTGTTAATCAGTTCTATGCGGTATACTTAACGCGCTACTTCCATACGATGGGCAATAAAAGAAGACATTTGTAGTTTAAAAGTCGAAATAATACAAAGCACTTTCAACATACATATACTGCACACGGGTACGCGATGGCATCGAAATGAAGAGAGTGTGTTGGTAATGTTAGCAAACGGACGCAAAATGGGGCAATGTAATCTATATCTTCCCTTACTGTACGAAACGTAACAGATACCAACGTACGAAAGTTTCCACAGAATTGTTTTTTTTTTAATTAAATTCTTAAACTCTACTGGCGCAAAGGTGGTACGTCACGCAAGAGAAGGAGCTGAAGCAGAAGCAGAATAGTATGCTAACTTCACACCAACACGCTGTATTTAATGGAAGCAATGTGTATCATTCAATCAACTGCAATCGCAGTACTGGACGTATTCGTAATAAGCAATCATTTTTTTTAGGGACGAAGCACTGTCATTTAATTGTAATATCATCAATCAAACGCGAGAGACAGCGAGAGAGAGAGAGAAGGAACGGGAAAAACAGCAAAACACAACTGTACTATCAACATAATCGATAGGAGAGAGTAGCAACAGCAAGTATATAAACCAGCCAAGTGCCATCTATTTAAATTTGCCCAATCATTTCACACTACCGTACGTGTGCGCGGAATATATGTTTTCAGAACACTGTGGTCCAAATGTTTGGTGCAAGTTCCAGCGTAACTAAAGCTGAGCTTAGCAAAACGTATATCAGAAGGGGGGAAATGTAGTACGATCGGATGGGCACGAGAAGTGCAAGCTAATGGAAGGAAACCAATACACTTAAAATCACTGCAATGTAACTGAATTACATTCTATTGCCTTTTAAAACGAAACGATACTAGAAGAGACTTGAGTGTGATGCAATTTAGAAACAAACACAAGAAAACCAACTAACCTATCTACAAACTATGAGTAATCACTACCAATCAATCCTATCGCTCTGGTGAGAAAAGAGTAAACATATATCCTAAAAAGAAATGGGAAACAACCGTACACAATGCGTCGGATGTGTTGCGTCCGGTTGAAATGCATTTTGGATCTACTTTAATTTTGTTACGGTATGATTTGCAATACGTTTTCGAACGACGGTTGTTCTTCCCTGTATCTGTAAGTGTGTATTTTTGTAAAATATTTGACTTTAGATTTCTTTCTTTTTCCCATTTTCCCACTTTCGTTTGGCTGTAAAAATAAATTTAAAGCCAAAGGATGACATCGCGTGAATTAGTTTGGCGTCTATCGGACGTTCAATCTGTTTATTGTTTCTCCCTCGTAACCTCATGAATGCACATACCCAAGAAAGCATAGTGATAGTAGAAGAAGATACTAGAGAGGAATGAATGAAACCGAGGAGCATAAAGATGAGGCCGAAATACGGTTGGAAACAAACATGGTAAATAAACAGAAAATGGATTAATATAATCGAGATATAAGGTAACATTTTTGAAACGAACGAAAGAAATTATCGCTAATATTATTTTTAATGCGTCCTAATGCTTTTAAACCCTCAAAATGTATAGAAGTATGAATATTCCAATTGTTTGTCTACCGCCCTACCATTTACATTTAAATTTAAAATTAGGGCTGCTGTTGACCCAATTTGTCAATTATGCTCATTTTATTGTTGAATGTTTATTATATTCAGATACTTACAGCTTCTAACAGATCAGCTTTTAACTGAAAATCAAAGTCACTGACCGAATATTTGCTGATATTTCTATTTATCTGCTAATCTAGAAATAAGGAAATAGTTGCAAACTAAAATTAAATGTTATTTTCAGAATACGTACTTACTGATCGATAATTTGATATTGATAAAAGCTTTTGTCCCGATGGAGTCGCCTGGTGTTGTTGGTCGAACGGAGCTTGAAAGCTCCCGTATGCTATTCTGTGCTATAAACAAAAGCTTTCTCGGCTTTATGGCTATAGCTTTCGGATGTTTCTTGCTACAGCGTAGTTATATGTACTTGGAGTAGGTACAGAGTGATACTTGTAATTCATTGTGCTTTATTTTGCTTATCGTTGTTATGAAATTATCGTTACAGGGTTTTCCAGGGGTTCTCATAGTTGTCGATCACTTTCTTGACTCTTTATTATTGGAAATGAACTTCATATGTTGGAAAATGGTACTCTATAGCACGCTTTATGGACATGCTCCTTGCCAATTCCTATTGGATAATCCAATAAGGGTGCTATAGAGTCCAATTCCCATTGCATTATCTTCATTTCACAAATGAAAGAGTCAATAAAGTGTCCCACAGCTATGAGAACTCCTGGAAAATCCTGTATATTTATATATCAATTTGCTAAGTTATAAGTGAGCATCACACACCCGTTATGGGTATAACGATCCCGAGCCCTTTTAGTGGTACGGTACGTTAGTGTTCATGGTACGTTTGTAGGGCCAAATAATAAGAAACCCAAATTTTTAATACAAATTAGATCAAAAATATAAATAAATGTTCTTATGCTATTTTTCAAACATTCAATGCAACAACAATTCAATAAGAGATAGGAACAAATCCTACACGATAAAACTTGTTTTTACATTTTTTCCTATTATCTTTATTTCGTTTCTAAATATTAGTTTCCAATTTATCTATTTTAAGCGACCAATTTTACAATTTAATTAAAGAATTTTGTTTAATTTTTCAGAAATAAATAAATATATGTTTGCCACAACGCCATTTCAAATTTGCCCGCTGTGCCCCGAGCCGTAAACAAAGCGGATCGATAAACTATCGGCCCCCGCTCGGGTCGGACCATGCGGCCGCTCGGGTTTCGGGTTGTGCACCCATGCTCGAAGCACGCGACGCGGGTACGGCCAGCGCGAAACTCCGTCGCACGCACAAGTTTGTGTCGAACTGTGGTCGTGTATGGATCGTCGCGTGCTGCCGCGGATCAGATCACACGCAGAGTGTACCAGAGCAGAGCTAACAAAACGTTATTGAACGCGTGGCTTCATACGCTGGTTCTGGCGCATAAGTGAAGGGCGAACCCAAGAACCGGAGAAGCAAGAATACGGCGTACAATAACAACAAAGTGAGTTGGGTGAGTGTGTATGGGTGTGTGTATGTGGGTAGGGAAGAAGCTTGTAATGCGAAATTGTGTATCGGTTTTTGTTTTCGAAGTCACTGAAATAATTTATGTGCAGCGTTCGTTGCAAAACGATTTGCTTTTGTGTCGTGAAAAGCAGTTTGATTTTGAACGTGTTAATTTGTAGACAAATATATCAATGAAAATGAAGCAAATTATTGTCGGAAAATTCCAACTCTAAAAAACGGAAGCACACGCACAAGCTTCATCAATAATGAACCCTATTTTTCAGCGAGGTTAGTTTTATGCGAATTTTAGGGCGTCCGTTTTTGGGCTTTATTGATTGCTACGGTCGCCACGACAACACGCGGACGCTTCAATTCACAATTATCGCCGCCTTTGATGCGACTTTGACGGGTGCGCCTGGGACAAGCTTAAAGTCTGCCAAAAACCAGCACGACAGAAGGTCACCATCGTAGTGTTTTCGGGGGGTTTTATGTTTTGTCGCGAAAGCTATCGGACAGCTGTTTTCGCGTTGAGGGCACCCTGCCCCGGATGGCGCAAGGTGAAGGATTAGTTCGTGTGCGTGTGTGTGTTTTTTTTTCCTTCTTTTTTTTTGCCACCCCGTGCACAAGAAGCTGTGAGCGAGTGACTGTGCCCCCGCGCGCGCGTGTGTTTAAGTGTGTGCTAATTTATGCTGTGAGTGAAATCGGAGCGAAAAAGTGCACAAGGTCACACGCTGAAGCAATCGCGCGCCCGCGATGTTATGCACAAAAGTTCTTCTTTGTACAGCGCTACAATGTATCGTTCAGTGACCTAAAATGGTTTCCGCCTCTTCCGTCGGGCGTGTGTGTGTGCAGGCAAGCTCGGTGTTGTGTTGCGCAAAAATAACACCCCCCTGGATCTGGTGATTCCGCCCCCCCCCCCCCAAAGTAGTGTAAACAGTACTAAATCCGGCCGGCCATTCTCGCTGGCTGGAAGATGCAGCAGTCAGCCTCAGCCAAGAGTGCATCTCTGAGCCGTATGCAAATAGAATAAAATACAAAATCCCACTAAACGTTGGAAAGCCAGACCAACGGCACTGTGTGGCTGTGTGTGTGTGTGAGCGCGCGCCTTCGGTGCATTGCTGCTTATCAGAGACGCCGGGTGCGGAATTGGTGCCGGAAGTTGAACCCGGTTAAGCAGCACCCGCCGGCGACTGGACCGGATAATAAGCAGCTGCAATAATTCTCAAGCCTTCCTCTTGCATCCAACGGTGTTTGTTGTTGTGGTTGTTGTTGTTGTCGGGAGGATCAGTTTGCATCGAGACCGGTCCGCGGACCGTTTTCTTCCATCCGACCAGCGGCAGTGGGCGGCAGTGAGGCAGGAAAAGGTAAGATTTGCATACGTTTATCTGGTGGTGATGGTATTGGTGGTGAAAGGGGACGGCAGAAATCTACCGTTAGAATGTTTGCCGTGATGACCTCCATATAATGATGATGATGAAAGTTTTCCTTCCAGTGCAAGTGCAGTCAAGTGATTAATAAAACTGATCAATAAGAGACCCTTTATTATGGGCGCGTGTGTATGTGTAGACTCATTTTATGACCTATCGGGTCTGCTGATGATGATGATGATGATGGGGCCACTGGTGCAACCCAGGGTCATCCGTATTGATTGAGCGCTGGTCAATTGGCTGGACTAGAGAGGAGGGAATGCAATTGATTTATGAAGGTGGTGGTGGTGGTGCTGCTACAGGCAGAAGTGGATCATTCAAAAAAGGTCAGTGATGTCGCGGTGTTATCCCATAACATTCCCACTGCAAGGCCTGGGGTGAATCGTGTTTGCCTGATTTTTTAACGTTATCATTGACGGACAATTGATGTTGAAATTGGTAAAAATAAGGATGAAAGACGTTTGTAAATATTTATAAGAAAAGCAAACCAAAAAAACAGAGATAAGATAAAGCTTTTTTCTTTAAAAGAACCCCCACTCCCCCCTACCGAGATGTTATCAAACCAAATCACAGAGCGTGATGGAAGGCGTTGCAATTAAATGGTTGTCTGTCGCTTTAAAACTGAAATTAAAAATTAATCAATCCGACCTTTTTTTGGTGAATAAATCGCTCATCCTATATAGCAATAGCGGCCTTTTCGGACCGTTCCTCCTGAATAACAAAACAAAAAAATCGCTCAACCCATTAAGCTCACCCGGTGCGATTTATATTTCCGCTAACTTCGTTTGGTTCGCCTCCAGCTCGTCTCTCATTTGGCCGGGTGGATTAATATTAGCTTTAATAAATTAAACATCAACCATCGTCTTTCTTCCGGTTGTAACGTTGTAAGAGATAGACAGCGAGGGAGAGATAGAGAGAGAGAGGGAGAAAAAGACATAAAAGCGCATCAGCCGTTGTAGAGCGGCGAAACAATATTTTTCGGTTCGGTTTTTGTAAACAGAATGATCTACCAGCTCTCGCTGCGGCTGCCAATTGGCTGCTGAACGGCCACCGCGCTCTGCTAACTGCCAGAAACCGGAGCCTTCGCAACACAAAGCATTAATTTCCGGCATTTATAAAGCAACGCAATACAGCACAGACCGTGTGGTGGTGGGTGATGCTACCCATACTTTTTGCTACAGTTGTTGTTGTTGATCACTTGTTTTAGCTGTGTGTGTATGGAAATCTTGAGCCGGTGGAACGACCAGCGAGAGCGCCACCTTTTGTGGCCATTTCCTTGGTGCGAGCACGCCACAGGTCAGCAACACACCGCTCGCAACAAGGTCGTGAAGATGAAGTTGCTTGTCAGCTTGCGGCCGAAGCTCGTTTGAACTTTAACTTGCATATTTTGGAACGACCAGCGCCGCAGCACTGTGCAGCAAACTATGGGTGGCCTCCCTCAAACGGGCGCGCAAGCGAGACGGGCTGTCACTGGGGCACAAGTTGATAAGTGATGCGAGGGTGGGAGACACCAACTGCTGCTGCTGCTACCGGACAAGTGGCTGGGTGTTGCGTGTTCGAGTTCACTGAACACAAAGTGGGAGTCGTGAGCGCGGGCGCGCGACCACTTTGGACCACCGAACCGTGGTACATATGGTGACCCTCGAAGCGTTAATGACCATCACATCGCACCCCGTGAGCGGCGCACGCACGATTTATTTGACGATGGTTTGCTGCTCAGCACGGTACGGGCCCCCCCGGTGGGAGAGCTGACAATCAATCGGTCTGCAATTGGTTTCGATTTACTTGCTTTGATATTGAACGCGCGCAAATAAGAAAATTGTGTTGCATCACACATACCGTGAAATTGGCCGCCACCGTTTAGACGACGATGTATAAGTGTGAGCGTTCACTTTTTTTTTTTAAACTGAATTAAAGGTAATCATGCAATTGTGAGGAAAGGTGCTAAGAATTGGTTGAAAGATGCAATAATGAAATATTTGGAACTAGTAAAATTGCTTCAAATTATACCATTCCTGTTCTTTTGTATCTCCTGTGACTTTCTCATATTCGAAGTGGAAAAGCTTCTATGTATATCGTTTGAGGACACTTTTTAAATAGTGCCTAATTACTAAGATGTACATGACATGACAGAGTTTTCGTCACAAATAGGTAGAAAACAGAGACACAAGACATAAAGTACAAAATTATTTCAAGAATTTTGAAGATCTTTTTCTCTTCATCTAATACTTCGACAGATACTACTACTATCAATACTACTGAGGTTTACTAACATTTATAGAGGAACAACAATGTACTACTATTGTTATGTGCCAAAAGGGTACCTAACTGGTGAACTTTCTTATTTGAATATCCCGTCCTAGAGTATAGACTGTACTTCTACTGCCCTTTTGTGTTCTTTGGTCTAGAGTCTACAGACTTTAATTGGATTTGTTCGTTTCTTCGGTTCATCTGACGACATAAATACTTGTAACATTCTGAGATCCAATTGAGAAAATGAACTCCAAAGTGTGAGTTAGTGTGAGAATTAATATATGTATGCTTCGGTCCTTACCAGTCGATACCGTCGTGATCTTATTGCGGTCTTTAAGATGCTCTAACAATGATCTACGCATGAAAAATTGATAATTGATAAGCATAAACATTTCCTTTTAATCTTATGTTAATAATAGAACAATGCTGACAATTCTTCAATAGTTTTTTTTGGAAAAAAACTCCATGTTCTAAATCAAAACATTAGTTCATCCTTTTCCAAACATAGAAAACCATCATCTATAATTCTTCTAAGAAGAGGACTATGAAGAGTTGGATAAATATCACCAATTGTGTCTTCTAGGATACAATTTCTCCTGAAGCTCCTGTGAGGTCAAAAGTAATACCGCGTTCTTGCTGCTATCGTACAAGACATCAGACACGACAAATGTATGGAATTTAACAGGTTAGAGAAGATGTTTGCATTGTTTGTTCGAGATGTCTGACGGTGCAGCTCCATATAACTACATACGTTTATTTGAGTCTGTTGTCTTGTTTGATTGGTGTTAGAGCACGATGTAACTGACACGAAGTCTCCAGACGGATCAGAACATGTTGTCTGTTTGGTAGTATGCATACGCAAATCAATCTAACTGGGTTCAGATTTATCTTTTAAGTGTTGGAGATTGCCACCCAGTATCATAACGGATACAAGATACTGCTGAAACTAACCAGGGACTTGAAACGGTCTTTGAACAGGGAAACCTCATTGTTTACTCACTAAAACGGACAAGTTTGACATAATCTTTATATCGAACAAAAAAACACAATTTACTGTACGCAATCTCTATATTATACAAGCCTGCTAAAATGATGCCAAAATTACATAACCAAGCGCAACAGCGTCCCAACTCCAACTCCAGTTAGCTGAATTGATTAAACGAACTGTTGGCCGCAATAATGTTATAAGATATTAATTAAATAATAAATTTATAGCACCCAGCAAACACCACTTCTTACGTACTTTACTACCACTGGGCCTTCTGTATGCTTCGTCGTTATTCCAAAAGAAAAAATCTCAATGCTTAGCAGGGCGTAAAAACTTGCCATCCTTGGCGGGCCACCGAGATTGGTGTGAGGAAAGCAGGGACTGGTGCGCTTAAACCAAACCCCAGCATTATCACCACCATCCGGTCATTATCACTGGATTACTGAAGAAGCTTCCACCGCCAAGAAAACCTTTGGCCGGAAAAAAGGGAAATGGCGTAAAGGGAATAGCAGAACAAGATGACAACGTCACCACCACCATGCTCGCACTCACACGGAGAGAGAGAGATGTTCTGCCTACTGGCTGTGTGTGTGTGTGAGAATGTATATCCCCCGGTGCGCTTTGCTTGTCCTTCAGGCCGATGGTTGGACAGAAGCGTTTAATAGTGTTTCGTGCCTTTTTGTTCAGCTTTAGTTTTGCCTTGTTCTCTCTCTCTTCCTTCATTAAAAGTTTCCCATTTCCTGCTTCCGTGGCTTTTCCCGGCATGGACTGGTGTCTTAGTTTCCTCACCGTAGGTCGGGTTAGTGTGTATGGGATTTAGGTGTTTAGGGGACGAGATTCGCAATGGTGCCGTTGATGCGACAGAGCTTCCTCAAACGGCTTTCAACGCTGCTAAGCAGTCCAAGGAAAGAGCAAAAAAACCCCGAAAAAGGATTCCACTTCACACTAACACAAAAGTGCGCAAGGAAATCTCGCACTGTTACGCACTGAAACTTTCCAAACCCGAAAAAGCCTTTCCAACAAAGACCTCCCCTCCCTTTTCGGACGGTTCCACGGTCCCACGCCCCGGAAGTGGTTCCAGTGGAAAGCAGCAGGCAGAAAGAAAGAAGATTAGATTACTTAAGCAGCAACGGTGCGAATGGTGGGCGTTTTTCTTCCGTTCGAGTTTGCCTTCTGTTCTGGTTGAGTGGTTCCACCCGAATGGTTTTGCGGTCCGACGAGGTGGAAAAGCGAGCAGAACTCCACCGGATTTACATCCACTTGGTTCGATTTTTCATCACAGCATCAGTAAACAGCGGCAGCCGTTTTTAGCAAGATGATTGTATTGGTTTATGATAATGACGGTCGGAGGGAGGCTGCTGATGATGACACACAGATTGCCGGCCGTGCAGGCGCCTGCATGACGGCGTGTCCAGATGGCGCTCGCGTGCCATCTCATTATCGCGAGTGTTTTTATTACGTTTTATTTGCCCATTTGCTCGGATCGATGGATAAGAAACTCACCCGAGCGAGGGTGATTGATTTTGGCGAGGGGAGGAAGTAGTTATTTTTTTATGCGGTTAGTCATAATATTATCCTTTTCACCGATAATGACACTTGTTTAGAGGAAATGAATTCTTAACACACTATCAACGCCACACATTACGCTTGCCCCTGGTGCGGCTGATGGTGGCGTTTATCGCTTTCCGGGGCAACCGGACCGCTTTCCTGGCTAGTTCCGTGAACTTATCAATGCATACGCCCTCCGTGAGGCATCCCGGAGTCGTCGCCTTGGTACGGCTTTATCGGGTTTTCGGTCGTTGCCGTCTGTCACACAACGCGCAGCCCAGCTGCTGTGTTGTTTTCGGTGTCACCCATAAAGCACCCATGGTTCGCATGCAAATGCTGCGAGCGAATGGATTCGTTCGCTTCATCACCTCAACATCAAAACAGCTGAACGGGACGGGCACAGGGACTGTACCAAACTCCTCCGTCCTCAAAAACCTCGCGCAACGCAACGAACGCAAGTCAAAGAACTCGCAGTGAAATACGGCGGCCCTGCCGCTTCAAACGCGTTGGAAAGGGGAGTTGCAACTGCACCCATCGTCTGTTTTCTTTGTCCGTTCCGCGACAAGACAGCGACCGGTCGGAGGGCCAGTGAGAGAGTGCGCTCGCATTTGCACGCCCAACCTGTCCTTGCTGGTTTTGTGAAACTGGTTTTTCATGCACCATCTGACGCACACAGACACACACACACTTAGACGCCCTCGCACACGGTACATCGTAATTCTGCATCGAGCACGACGGTTGAATGGGGTTTGGTTCCGCGTTTTAAAACCAATATCCACGGGAAGGGTTACAACACAAAATCCTCCAGGAGAGAGAGAGAGAGAGAGACAAGAACCGGCCGACTTGAGGAGGGGACAGGAGCGTTAGTCACCGCTTTGTAAGGCAGTTTGGTGCTGCGTATAAGCTAGAACCTTGAACCACGAGAAATTGTGCACAGGAGGATATAGACGCACTACGTCGCTGTACGTCAGGGTTGCACCGATCGGTAAATGAACTACGCGCGCACGAAAGCAGCATCAGGAGGTAACGAGACACACACCGGATTGACGGGCTGTTGTGTGCTCGGGAGCAATGGGAATACTTCCCTGATTCGAACAGTGTGTGCTAAGAAGGGGGGATCCTTTTTAACGAGCTTTAGTGGTTCGGCAAAGAGGTCGAAGGAATGCAAGCGCAGTCAGACCACGGGAGAAGCAGGCAAGTCGTTTTAAATGAGTAATGAAACGAGCAAGTGTCTTCTCCCGAAGGATGCACTCGTACTTTCAATAAAAAGCCTGGGACACGCTGGGCTGGTGGTGTAAGAACGAGCGAATCCTCTTGTAGCAACTCGGTACGGTGTTGATGCGGGCTGCTAAGCGGAAAGGGCACGAAGAAGAGCTGAAATGCTAATGCAAGCAGTTCCTGTTTCGCTGGGCAAAGTAATGAAATGTTCAAGTTGGTTAATGAGTGCTCGACGAACAATCATGTCTGCTTTTGAAAACCTCTCTTTTACATCGGGCGAAAGGAATGGACCTTTTTTCTGACTTTCGCTCAATAAATGTGGTTTTAATTAAAAGGTTTTACAGTTGACGATTTGTATTTCGTACAGTTTTTGTCGTGTATTTCATTCGTATGTTGGTTTGGTCAGTAATTGTTAGGTGTTTCTAGGAAGTTGTGTAAAAAGTGCTTTACATTATCGTTAATTTTATTTAATTATCATCGACTGTTATTTTTCATCATATATTGCTACCCAACGAATGTCGTTCTAGGAATCTTGATGGTCTTTGGATTGAAAATGCTGTTTCATTTTACAGTGGCTGCCAATCTAATCATAACTCACCTATTTTTGTTCTTTTGACTTAGACCAATTTTTGACAGCGTGTCACAATTTTTGCCTCAAAAGCATCAATTTTTGTTTCTAAGACATACATTTTTCTCTGCAGGTCTTTCGCTTTATTTACAAAACTCCAAACTGTGTATTCCAAAAGTATTAAAATTATGTTAAGTAGCTACTAATTTGATTGAAAGAATTCAAAATAAAACAACTGTTCTGCCAATTTTGGATGTTTCAAAGGAGTGAAAAAAAGTTGGCATGTATTTGTAGGTGTAAACAAAGGATTCAGAATTCATACAACTTCTTGAAAAGGCTTTCTCAAGCAAAATTTTTTTTGTAATTTTATATTACAATTTTCGCAATTTTCAATTATCAATCGCTTTATTTACAAAATTTTACGTAATTTCAACCATTGGTATGTCTATTTTGTAAGTTTTAATGAAGTGAAAATATTGGCATGTATTTGTAAGTGTATACTACGGCTCAAAAATTTATTAAATTTCAGTACCATGATTCTTACAAGAGTCAAAAATTGATGCTTTAGAGCCAAAATTAGGTGGCAACGACTGTGTTTTGTTTCGTGTTGAATTCGGCTTTAATCCATTCAAATTCAAGAACTGAATCTGTATCTTAACGATTTGTACCTGATATGATAGATTTATGTTACTTGCAATCATTAATGAAATGTTCAGAATCTGATCGAAGTTCAAGTAAATTTAATATTAAACGAAAATGTGTATGGAATGGTATTACTCATTTATTAGTGTATTATATTCTTAAAGGGTAAAATTTTACCCTGTTTAATTGATTCCAAGAACACAAAGCCGTCGAAGTGCCGGATATGTAAGTTTTATTGATTCATTCGTTATTTAACTTTATTATTCACATTAGTTTACCAGTACAGATTACATAAGTTCAGCCATTAAACCTTTAATCTAGCAGTACACGAAACGATATGTTTTTTTTTTAACAAAACACACTTATCTTAATCCTTGATTAACAATTACTAAAATATCATGTTTGACTAATCTGAAAAAGAGTGTAGATAACAACCTACAACCCTGTTGCGAGTTGCGTTGTGAATGTTATTGTTTTACTGGTTAGAAATGTAGCAAGAAATTGCAAGAATAATCAACCGCGTCCGTGAATTACATGAATGTTCAACTGCCTGCTTGTATTGCGTGACAGATTGATTACACCGGCTGAATTGCCACAAAAAGTCGTTTACATTCCTGATTATAACACTCTGTTCCTCTGTTGTTGCTATTTCTGTTAAACTATAAGTTCATAAAAACTGCAGCATTAGTACTTGTGAACAAAACTTTAATTTATTTTGTTTCGATTTCATTTATAATAAAAAATTATTTTTTATTAATTTTTCTGTAATGTTTATTGAAACTACAAAAAAAAAACTAGACAATTGAACTAAATAAGCAAAATGTTTCAAACACAATTCATATTTTTCATTATTTTCCTGCAGCAAAATTGATATAGTTCAGATAGAGAGAAACACTGGACATTACAACATCAAATGATTAATAAGTAAGATTATTAATTATAATTGATCAGCATTTAGCGTGAAAATTATTGTGTTTTTTTGCGACTAGGTAGCTGAATGAAATTTGAAAGCTGTTCTGTGGGCGCATTCATTTCCTCATTCTACTACAATCACAATAAAATGAGATAAATATCAAAACTAGGCATTAAATCCATTTACCAGCGGCACTAGTCACTAGGCACTAGGAAGCTAGCAAGGGTTAGGAGAGGAAACAATCGAACAAAACTACCGTCGCACATAACCTAATCAGCCGGCCCATTCCTTACTCAATATTCACTAGACCCTCAACCAAAAGCTCGACAAACCTAGCTCTATGTATCGAGCAGCAATCGAAGCCAAACTCCTCCACCAAGAATGATTCCATCCCGTGCAGCGAAGGGTTAACTGCGCAAGAAATCGCACAAGTTCCGGGCACGGCAGCGCCTAAACCGTTTTCAAGTTCTTTGCCATCGGCGCGTCCTTGAGCACGGCGAATGCCATTTGCGGTCGCCGGTCGCGTTCAACGCGCTACCATTCCTCGAACCCGCAGCAGCATTCATCTTGCGGTGAGTGAGCTTTTTTATGTTTTGTAGCTTCAGCACGCCGTCGTCGTCATCGCGGTTCCCTTTTTGCCTCTACTCTATTCCACCGCAGACGCTTTACTTCACGCTGCGTTGCGCTATTCTCATGCGCTTCACAGTCTGTTCGTTGGCTTTTGTTCAGCCAAACCACCATGAACAACGTCGATAAACGGCTAATCGGATAATCCGTTCCGGGATAGACGATCGATTGGTTACTATGCGCGCAGCGTGTGTCTAGAACGCGTCTGGAATGGTTGCCCGACCCGCCCGACACAGGCCTGGCCGCCAAATGGTGAACGTAACGCGTAAGTGACCGCACGTCAAAAGAGCTTCCACGCGTTGCTGCGTGGTGCGTTTTGCTGTTAAATCGCACGGTAGTAAAAAATAAAACTTACGCACCACACTGCGTAATGGTAGCTGGCGGCACTGGTCCGGGTAGCTGGGGTTGTGGGGAATAAAACCATTTACGACACTGCTGAACCGCTCGACTGGACGCGCGAGGCGTAACGTATGGCGCGCGCGCGTGATTGCATTAATTGCTCGCGTCTCGTGCTGGACGTTGTGGCGCTGGGCGCGTATGGACGCGGCTTTTGTTGCTGCCTGTTAAGACTTTCATTTTTGTGTTCCGCCCGTGCACCCGGCCCGATACACACCCGATGGCCGATGGTGTCGCCCTGTGAGGGTTGCACCGTTTCATTTTACCTTCAATCGATCTTTGTTCGTTGCTATTTTTATACTCTTTTGTGCATCGATTACGCTCACGATTGAACAGATGGCTAATGAAGTGGGCGGATTTTGGATGCAATTTATGGAAAAAAATAACTGTACCACACTAAGTTCATGGCTAACTACGGGGATTAAAGACATGAATTTGAAATTGTTTTTATTTTATTGAATTTGTAATGTCTTTAGTTGATGCTTTTTTAAAATGTTATTGACTTAATTGTTTTGTGTGTTATTTTTAATGCTTCTAACGCTACCATTAATTATTAGATGAGTCATGGGTAGATGGGGTCATTGTCAGATGGCCTTTTCAAAGGTCTTTAGTTGTTTTGATCACGCGAGAAAGGAGGAAGTTTTAATAGGCGAATATTTAACTTGTGCTTTGTAACGAATAACAAGGACGGTGGAACAATCACAGACCTACGACAATAAGACTAGAATATGGCTAAGATTTGTTGAGGCCCAGGAAACAGTTCAGAAGCGAAATGGGTTACAAAATCTTGACATTTGGAGTTCTCATCCGCATATTTTGAACTGTCAAAAGGCCTTGATGATGCTTGAGCTGAAACGATTTTTCATGTATGAATATACTATCCAATATAAATCGGCAGGTACAGAGGTAACACAAGTTTAAGCAAACCTTGTAATTAATTTTAAAGCACTATTTTAAAGTACTCATGTACCTTGCGCCATGCATAACAATTCAAAAGCAGATTCATGTTCAAAAGCTTCATATACTCTGTTGTGAGTCAGACCTTTTCCTTTTCCATAATTCCGGAGATTTGTTGTCTGCAGCAAAACATGTTTGAGTTCTCATAGTTGTTGCTTCCTCGTAAGTTTTCGCTTTAGTCGTAAATGTTAGTATAGGAAAAAAGCCACAAAAAATCGAAAGGCTCAAGAGATAAATGCGGAATCATGATAATCATCGGAATCATTAACCTAAGCAACAAACTCGACTTAATGATATATTAGGGCCCTTCTCGATTCTAGTCAGCATTTTTATATGGAGTTTGACAGTTGGAGGCTGAAATCATGTAAACACTCCATACAAAACCACACATAAAACAAGCCTGCAATTTTCAGTCTAGATTATTCTAGCCTCAAAACTAGAATTAGATTCGAGTACCTACTCGAAAACATGGCAAAACAAGGTGGTGTTTACATTTATCCCGAGGTGCATTAAAAAGATCTGGTGATGGAATCCAGAATCAAAGTGTATGTAGTCCAGGTGGTTCGGCTCATAGCATGTTTTTTATAACCAAATTTGAACATCACTTTTTGACAGGACGGGTGAACACTTTTGCTCAAACAAGCTTTCTGGAGGCTTGACGAATACAAAAAACACTCTTAAAGTCTTCAATCAGAAGCAGAAGCGATAAAAATCAGTCTTCTGAATTCATACACCGTGGGATAAGCCCACCTTCATATTATACCCACTTCGATAGCTGCTCGAAAACAGCTATACACTGCAAACAGCTGACAGATGTATATATTTCAGCCCGCCAACTTAAAACGGAAAGAGCGCCATTATTAGAACTATTCCTACTGATAATCCAAAGGCTTAAGCTCTTTCCTTTCTTAAAAATCAAGAAATGGATAATTATATTCTTGGAGAATAGTATCCCAATATGAATTTTATCTATCTTTTTAACAATTTTATATTTCATCCGTATTTAATATAAAGAAAAGCGTTTAGACAACCACTTATGATACAACTTTAAGTTAAAAAAATTGATGAATTTATCCATAATATGTTTCGTAATATTTATTTGATCAGCTTTGCATAACTATGGCTTTAATCTTTCTTACAAACGAACATTTCATCCTTTTGATACCGCAAATCGTCTTTACTACTAAATTAAGGCAAACTAATAAAAGCACTCATTGCTAATACTAATTACAGCTGAAATAGCGCAATAAAGCATCTTAATGTATGCAACACATTAATTTGATCCTAAAATAGAGATAATCATCACAACACGCGCCCACGTACAATCGTTTGCATCTTCGGGCACATTCAAGCCGATACAGATTTCACACCCGCCTGGGACACCTGGGAATGATTTACTCTTCCTGCCGCCATAATAATTAAGTACTTTATTGCTCCCGCTGGGACCCGCACAATCGGGTGGGCCCTTCTCGCTCCCGATCCCGTACCAAAGCTCACACCGCTTTGACAAACCCACGCCCGATGACGAGTGTGCGGTAATAAGTGGGTAATGAATATGATCCTAATTAAAGTTAGCTTTTCATTAGCGCATCGGATACAATGTGGCAATGGTGGTAGTAGTAGCAGTAGCCGTACGGTTTCGATTACTGTAACACGAGATGAAATCGTGCATGTGTGTATGTATTTCCTTCACAAAACAGGAGGCAGTGGGGCAGGGCAGGAACTGTGAGGGACCAAACTGCTTGAAGGCACCAAGCAGCAGGATCTTCTCTCTGCCCGGAAGGAATTGGGAGCTCCCGTGCGTGGTTACGTTGATGGATTTAATTACACATAGCGAAGCGCGTTGCCCGAGGAGATATAGTACATTTTCCAACCAACCGTGTGGGTGAGTGTATGTGTGTGCCGGTGTTTGGGTGTGTGTGCGTGTGGTGGCTCGCGGATCCCATCCTTTCGGAATGCAGGCGAAAACCGTGTGCATTCCATGAGTGGCACTGTTGATCGCTGCAACCGACAGGCGGCACCTAACGCATCGAGTGCGGTGCATTGTGCATTGTGGAGCATGGACGGGAGAGATAGTGTGCCCTGAATGCGTCGCTAGTGGCCTCGTTATCGGTTTAAAGTTGAATGATAAGAGGCTGGTTTCATTGTTGCACACGGCGCCATGGGTTCGGGGCTGCACGGGTTGTGTTGGTGTCGGTGTGATGTGTGATGAGCACATACCATCGTCCCGGCAGACTGATACTCATCTGTGAAGCATGTGCTATGAGCTGTTCTTGGGCTTGGGAAGAGCTACATAAATTTGTCTTGTGCGAAGAAGATTTATGAGCACTTACTGGATAGAAGGATGCAATAAAACTTGTACGTTGTTGTGTAAGAGTTGAGGAAATGACGATTAGGAAGTATTTGTTGTAGTAATTTTGCTACCTAAAACATCGCCATTATAACATGCTATTTGATCGTTACGTTTAAACTATCTTTTAACAAGTGGAACGGTTTACAACTGTAATTTTTCTTTGTATTTTATATTTCATCAACTTTATTGTCCTCTTTGTTTCATATTTTAACATTTATCTATGTTGTTAATCATTTATACATATATTCACTTATATTTTGTTACGTTCAAAAACTTCCTTTTTTATGTATTCAATTTATGTTTGATTGATTTATTCATGCATGTACTTGTTTAGTTTTGACATTCTTCTGTTTGTTCTGTTTGATGTCTCGTTTAATATTTGCAAAAGTTGCTATCCATTTCATTTGTTATTTTTTTACCTTTATTTTTACTAACTTTATTTAATTGTTTATTCATTTAGTGTTAACTTTCTGTTTACTTTGTATTCTTTATCCAGATTTTTTCCAGCCTTTTGATCCAGAGATTCTATTTGAAGGAGTTTTCAAGTTGCTAAAAACATTTCTCACATACTTAATACCTTGCTCGTCATTTCTTACATCCTCAATTATTTGTTAATTTCATAACATGTGTTCGTATAAAAAGTGCAAACTGTTTTTCTGTGGTACACAGTAAAGAAAAAAGTTCTTTTCATTGCATTTTCCTAGTTCGACACATACACACACACACACACTTGGAATGTATCTTCGCTTCTCTCACATGCAAAATTAAAACAAAAGTTCGCACTTAAAGTGGAAAGGATTATGTGAATCGAGTATGAAAAGCCCAAGCCCTAACCACTTCTGGCACGGTTTCTCGCATCAATACGCAAGCATCACCACTGCACGGCAAGCACACACACACACCAGTGAGGGGTGAGGTTTCTGAACATGGTATATAGAATGTGAAGCGCTTGCATTACGGTGGTTGAGCATTAGAATTAATGCTACACAACCGGGACACAACGGGTGCTTCACCGTACCGTGCCCGGCATAAGTAGACCAGCGAAGCAATCGTCGGCCCCCCTTCGACTCGCTCGTGCGCTAGCTCGGTCGAGATGTCCTTGCAAGGGTGGCAAGGTCTCTGCATACGCGATGTGCTGCCGCACACCGGGTTCGTTGTTGTTCCGGGTTTTTTTTTATGTTGCCAGTAAGCAAAAGTGAAGAGCATACATATCTTTCCAGTGTCACGGCGCCTTATTGGTGTGTGGACGGTTGGCCCCATTTCACTTTCCCCTTCTCGGACGGAGAGACCCCATTTCACATCCTTCGGTGTCCTTCAAAACCCTGACCAAACGATGGCAGTCGCCTGCAAACGGGTGAGGGGTAGAAAACAGAGATGGAATTTCCGACTTTCCGCACTATTCTTGGCCATCTTTTGAATTGTTGTCCGTTTTACCGGTACGCTTTCCCGGTGCTGTTAGTTAGAATCCGGTTTCACAATTTTCTCGGAAACTTATCACTTGAAGAAGAAGAAATCCGATTCAATTTCGCCATACCGTCCGCAGCCGGTGCGCTTTTTTGTTGTCGTTTTCTATGGACACACACACACGCACACCGGCACACCAACATTCACCCACACTTTTTTTTTAACCCGATTGCTCGGTGTGTCTTTACTTTCGCTACAATTCCCTACAGCAATGAAACAAATCTCGGCCGCCTCGGCTATCTCGGCCCGAGATAATCAAATTGAGAAGGATAAAGTATAATTTATGATTCCCGATGGGAATAACCGGGCGATTGCAGGATCTAACTCATTTACCCGGATGCCGGGGTTTTGTTTTTCGAGTGTAGATAAATTTACTTTACGCTTCGTTTGCGCTGTCGAGGGAGTAGCGGGACACTTTCTGCAAAGGTTTGTGCTATCTTAGGGTGTTGTTTTCGTTAGGATTTATTTTACCAACAATCTGTAGATATGAGTTGTTTTTTTGAATTAGGATGTTTTAATTCATTTGATAAAATGAAGCCATTTTTTAAAAGCAGACTGTTTATAACTAATAAATTTGAAGTTAATGCTGAATTCAATGCACTATTTTTGCACCTTTATCATTTATTCATCAAAACGAGAAGTGAGGGTGGATTTTAATTGTTATCGTAACGGAACGGAACTAGTTACTTTTCAAAAAGGAACGAAACAACCCTAGAATCTACTCCCAAGGAATATTCCATAATTAAGCTTCCTCAAAGGATTTATGTTTATAAAAAGTTATATTTATGTTTGAATTTCTATAATTCATGGATTGTTTTAAGTTTACGAAGATAAACTTGTCTTCCATGTAGAAACAGAGTTCTTCACGGTTTACATCAGTAAACGAACGAATTACACGAACAACAAAATGTATAGCAAACTTCTGTACAACAGTTGCAACAAAAAGATAAATAGTGTATAAAATAGAAATATATACAGCAGCCATGTGTCTAATCTCCTTGTCTACAACACAACATTGTGGTACACTGATAACTATTGCCAAGGAGATCCTTACAATACTTCGAGTGATACAAATTGTTGAAAAACGTGGTGATTTTTTTTAGATAAATACTTTTTTTTGTGGCAATAGTCAATCAAAACATTAGCCCACTTGTAGCGATTATCGTTTTTTAACTATAAAAGGACAAGGGCAGGCAAATTCTGCCAGTTTATCTCCTAACTTATCGTATCTCCGCTTCATACCTCTCGCTGGTTTATTTTCTCTCTCGCTCTATCAATATACCTTGCTCTTTTCTCTCATGTTGTGACCTAGGTTTCCGGCACTAATACTGTCTAGAAAACCTTTAGACAATCATTAACACTTGCTTTAATGTTTTAAGCATTACTTTCGTTCCGATATGATAAGAAATCGTACACATCTTGACCATCTCATGAATATCAAAAAGTAAGCGCAAAAATCCTGTTTTGTGGTATTGTTTGAACCTAGGTACGATCGTTCCATTGAACGGAACGGAGCGAACCAAGTAGATTCCGAACGAATTAGTTTCATTTATTCTTATAAAAAAGCTGAAAATAAAACTTCATTGGAAATGTTTGTTCTGAATAGAAATACCAACATGCTGCATGTAAAAGCTCTCATGACCATTTCACCACACATGCAATTAACATATATCCTGTATATTTACAAAGCTCACCTTTATTTGATTAGGTTTCCACTGTCTTCAGAACAGAACAGAATAAAAACGATCAATACCAATTTACTAATTCAGCATGTTTAAACACATTACATCACGAACAGGAGGTAGATACGCTCACCCTGCGCACCCATTTTACCTTCACCATGCGATTGAAAGTAATTCGAAAGCGGTAAATAATACCACGGCTAGATGGTTCGCGTTTTGTTTTCCGTTTTGTTTTTAGAACCTTTGCGTTGGAGCAACGATAGTGATAGGAAGAACTCCAAGAAACTGAACTGATCAATAAAGCAGCTATATATAGAGGGTAATTACGTTTGCTCTAGTAGCCGGTTTGGTACTTGTTTTTTTTTTGGCTCCGTCACAGTGTTTAACTTGCCACCCAGTCAGCACACAATCGCAGTGAGTGAAACGTACAGGACCGCTGCTGGCAGGTCTCAGGTTGATGATGAATTCCTTCCTGTGAAATACATTATCGTAGGTAGTAGGTACGTGAAATTATTTCGACGCGGGTGGGTCGATAAAAGCTGAAATTAATTTTAACTCCAGTTCATCGAACCAGGCCGCCCTGCGAAAAAGAAGGGAGCTTTCTTATGTTCGAAGTATAAGAATAGAATTTCATGATTACATAAAATAGAATTCCTTTTTTTTTGCTACGTCTTCTAACGTCAAATAAAACAATTGCGTGTACCAGCACGATCGTATCAATGCAAATTAGTGCCATTTTTTACTGCTCTTGCTGCTCTAACTGCTGCTGTTTTATTTAATGTAATAATACCCTGCCAACAACAATGATTGTACAAAAGGGAAAACCGTGTACCCTGCGTACGTGCTCTGACGTCGGAGAGGGTGGTAAAACATTCATTCCGCTGACGTCATAGGGAGCGTAAGAACAAAACACCACAGTTGCATGCGCGAAGCAGAGCGTGCGAGCTTAATTTACATACTGCTGGAGCAACAGGACATTTCAGGACTATTATTAACGCGTACTTCCCGCGTGTGGTACCATTTGATCTTGCGCCCTCTGGAGAGATAATTTGAGCAGCACGGCTTTGCCACAAGTTATTGCAACCACTGGGGGCACGTTCAAGGTTAACGTTGTGCCGTGTCAAGGTTTGCTTTCGCTTCGATTTCTCCCGGGAATCGGTCCCTTTAATAACACGGCACACGAGGCTTGGGTGTAAAACAAACTGACATCGTTGGGATAAATTAAAGTACCCCGAGCCTTGTACAAACAAGCCAAGGTAGACCGATGTTTGCTGGAGCAGTTCATTGCAAACCGATCCTTTATCACCCGGCACCCGGCAAACCGAGGTAAGAAGCGAACGCAAAAAAGCACTTCAGACAATGCCATTACCGAGCTAGCTACCTGTACCAAACTGCTGCCGGACTCGTAGCATTTCGTAGCTTTCGGTGCAAGCTTTTCGGGGGCGCTCCGAGGCGATCCATCCATTCCGACGGCGCAAAAAACCGGGCAAAAAGGATATGTTTCATGTGTTGTATAATTTATGAAGTAAGTGTGCAATATTGAACCAACGAGAAAGACGAAATAGTACCACCACCACCAAACGTAACCCAACCCAACTCCCCCGAGGATCCTTCTTGGTACGGGAGCAGTAAATGACAATGGGTTCTGTTGCCCATACTGCCCTGTGCTGTGCTGTGTCTTACGGGTGAAAGGAAAACGGCCAATGGTTCAGTGTTTGGTCTGCTGGTCGAGGTTTTGGCCGTAAATTGGATTACGGAAGTGCCGTTCCGTTGGGCAGTCGATTATTGTGAGCCATTTAGGGCTGCCGGGCGCTTCACAATAAGTATGATAATTGTGAGATTCCGTAGAAGTTGTGCTTCCCGGTCTTTTGCATATTTGATGGCGAACAACGGCATGAACAGGAATGCCCCGATTCGAGTGATTCGAGCGTGTGGATTATCTACCACACCTGTTCAGCTTGTAGATTGTAGATGTGGTGGGGATGCATTTGTTGTTATGTTTTCATGCATAAGTAAAAATAGCATTGTGTGGTTTATTTTCCGTCAGGGCAAATGAGAAGTGTTTGTGTATGTGTGTATGTTTTTAAATAAAAGATTAAGGATTAGGTTCAGTTACAAAGAAGAGGGACATAATTTAAAAAAATATTGTTGGAACAACAGAAATTATTTTATTCCAAAACTTCAATAATTATATACCCGCATTTGGCAAAAGATATAACACGTATAGAATTTGATTTTGTAGATCAAGAACTGAGTCGTGTTATAACAAATGTAACAAAAATTTAGCAAACATGTGGTAGCGCGTTGTATCATTAATATCATAATTTATTGGCATTGGCCCTATGCCATATTTGATTTTCATAACTCCTCTACAAGCAATTATGCAATCATTTCACACTATGTGCTAATTGTTGTTTTTGTGTAAAAAAGCGGTTTTTATGGAGGCGGTCCCGTGGTACAGTTGTCAACCCGAATGACTCAATAACATGCCCGTAATGGGTTCAAGCCTAGCAAGGATCGTCTCCCGGTTGCAAGGATTGACTATCCGGCTACGACTTAATGAATTAAGTCCCGAAAGCCTGTTACGCCAAATAGAAGAAGAAGAAGAAGAAGAAGAAGAAGAAGAAGAAGAAGAAGAAGAAGAAGAAGAAGAAGAAGAAGAAGAAGAAGAAGAAGTCTTCTTAGAAGAATAATAAGAATAAGAAGAAGAAGAAGAAGAAGAAAAAGAAAAAGAAGAATAAGAAAAGGAAGAAGAAGAAGAAGAAAAAGAAGAAGAAGAAGAAGAAGATGTAAAAAAAGAGTAAATTCATGAACAAGAAATTAATTCGTGTGAAAAACAACAAGAAAAGTCTGCAAATCATACGTGTCAAATAACAAAACTAATTAACTCAACAAGTTTGAAATGGAAACTTTTTAGTGTGTAATTATTGCAGAATTGAGAATATAATTGCACACTTCTCAAGACCCTACAATTTCCATTCTTTTAAAATTAAAATACTACTCTCTATCACAATAACACGCCCTGCGATCCGCTTTAAACCGGATATACTGTCCGTTTTATTGCTTTGCTATTGACCGCTTGACATAGCGTTCCGTACTGGTGGTGGTGGAAAAACAAACTTCTTCTTGCCCAAAACTTGACCAACCGCACACCGCTCCGAGTAAACAGATAGGGCCAATAATTGACTGAAATTATCTGCTCCTAACACATCATCATCATCATGCCGAGCATGTCTTTCCATTTCTTTTCCTATACACACACACACACACACACACACACCCTACATTCAATGGAGGATGGAGCAAAGAGTGCTGCATTCGCTCCTCTATTGCTTGTTGCCCGTGTTGCCCAAACGTCTTATCTAAACGGGGATGCAATTCCAAATAAACATCCCCGCCTGGTTCTTCCTCTTTCAACTCACACACACACACATACAGACATAACCCTGTCAGTGCAAGAAAAGCTTTATCCCTTCGCCAAAGCACCAGTCGTAACGCGTTTCTTTGAGATGCATCACTATTGAAAATAAGTGCACGCTGCTGCTTGCACAACTTCCCTGCCGTAGCGCGGAATGCACAACGGCACAATGGGGAAAACGGAATAGGAAAAGTTTTGCTTTTGCTACTGAAAAGCGTCTTCCAAAACCGTTCGTCCACTTTCGCTGAGTGTGCTACGGCATAGCAATTGTGGGAGCATTCGAAAAGTAGCACCGTACCGTGTATCTTTAAGGAGTAGCCCGTACCGTGCTGGGAAGGAGCGAAAAGTGCAGCTGATTTAGCTGTGAACGTGCAATTGAAATGAGGGCAATATTATCCGACAATAAAAAATGGGAGCACGTAACGTGAATGGAATGTTGTTGATAAAGCGATTGAAAGTGTAAAGCTTCAAGCAAAATATGCCATACCAAAAAGAGTACCTTCAAAGTGGGTCGTAATATTCGTTTAAAAGAAATTCTTCCTGTTTACTGTTGTTATTTTATACCCAATAAAACAAGCCCTTTCTTACAATATTTAAAAACAACCTGTACGTACAGAAATAACAGCATCGTTGGTTGCATTACCGTTCGAAATTCATTTTAAAAGAAAGATGTTTAAAGAATATACAGGAGAAAGTCAGAAAATTCCACTTGAGCAATCCATTGCATGATGTCGATAAACACAAACGAGAAAGAATTTAAAATATTTCAACCCTCCCGATGGCGAAAACGCTGCTTCCCGGGGTTTGCAAATTTATAGTTTTCATCTGCACGCCCGGACGATCCAGCTGCACCGGACGGTATGCTGCACTGTGGACGCTCAAACGCTATGGTTCGTGGTGAACAAATATTGCCCTCCTTGCTAGCAGGCTGAGGGTCTAGGGAAGACCGTACGATGCTTCGAAGCAACTGTGCGATAGCTTTATCGTACCAGCTATGTACAAACTCATTCGAAAAGGCGTTGTTTTGGTGGGGAATATAGCCTTGTATTATAAATTATAGCAAGAAAAAATCAGCGTTTGTTAAAGCGCCAGCAATAGCATAGATTGGGATTTTAGGGTGCATTTATAATGTTGTTTTACATAATAGATCTGCAAGCGAACCGTATTGAACATTGTTATAAGTTATGGTTTTAATTTAACATTGTACTATCCTAGTTATGAAATGGAAATAAAACACAAGGTTAAATGATTATGTTAATCATTTCATTTCTTATTCAAACACTAACGATAGTTCACTATTCTTGTTCCATAAATTATTTGAGTAGTCTTTAATGCTGCTATACTTTCAACTTATCGTGCTTCCCGTGAGCACTCTTAACTAAAACTCCCAAAAGAGCTTCTTTCTATTAGTGTAATGCGTAATTGGCATAAAACAAGTTTTAATTTTGGTTTGCAAGGGTGTACCTTTGGGATCGACTTGAGACCGAACCGAACGTGTCGAACCGATCCTTTTGCGTGTGTGAAGAGGAAGTATTAAATTGGTAAAACCATCTATTTATGACAAATTTGCAAATAATTATTTGAGTGGTCAATTTAAACTCCTAAAAAAGGAATCGGCACTATGTGATGATTTAAAATGAAGCCTAATCATTGCTAACTTGCTTTTTCTCACTCACTTTAGATTTTAGATAATAATTATGTTCTTGTTGAACAATACTCATTACTTTCCTGGTATGGTTCTGTTGTCTCTTTAAGCATATATTTGCAATTTAAAGTTTAATAAAACTTCTAAAACTCGCTATTTTTGATTTTTAGACAAACATAAAATTAGCTGAAATATACCGCAAAGATTCTTAGCTACAATACTATACAATGTATCTAGAATATTCGTGTTATACTCAGTGCTGCAAAATGTCACTGTCAATGTCACAAAACAATCTGACTGAAACAAAATCCATATCAGCGTCACGTACTCCATTGTGATAATCAGAGGTGATACTCAAAACGATTGGTGTGGCCAATACATGCTCAAGACATGTTTGCGACCATCGCTTGGTCAGTCACTATGTCACGCCTTTTTTTTTTTGCTGTAATCAGTTTTGCAAAATGTCACTGACAAAGTCATGACAAATTCCGGCTGAAACAAAATCATGTCAGCGTCACGAGCTCTACTGTGATGATCAGAGGCGAGGCTCAAACAGTTGGTGCTACCATCACATGCTGAACATCAGTCACTTGATCGTGACATTTTCAGTCGATGATCATCGCGATGGTTTTGGGAGATATGCGGTGCGTGCGAGTGGTTCCAAGAAACAAAATGAGCATGTTTTCTCGCTCTCTTTGACCCGACAGATAATCAAAACCGATAGAGCGAAAAAGCATGCTCATTTTGTTGTTAGAGCCCACGCGCCAAGTATATGTCGTGACAAAAATGTCGTGATCAAGTGAGAAACCATGAGTTGGGTGCTAATCAAAATGTCACCAAGCATGTGATTGATTCTCCAACTGTTTGAATATCGTCACTGATCATCTCAGTTGTGTGCGTGATCTGATTTGAGCTTTGTTCAGTCATGAGTGTTGATGAGTCAAGAATTCACATGTCGTGTTCAGCATGTCATGACGCACTTTTATTGACTATCAGCAATGAGCATCAAGCTACCACGGATATGTTCATTGTTTTCGTTGGTGAAAATCTCGTTATAATCAAGACATTTTGAAGCACTGGTTATACTTCTAATTAGGCTATCATTGGTGACCTGTTTAATAAAACTGAGTAATACAACACAATAAAACAACAATACAACATCAATTATTACTACATTTGTCGGGTCATATACAAAATGTCGACTGTTTGCTCACTGAACTTTTGAAATAAAATTAAATAAACTGCGATTTAATAGATCGGTAGCATCAGATGCAATGTCTGTACTTTGGCTGAAATGTAGAAATAATTTAAATAAATGTTATTATCGTTTATCATGAAAGACCCGTCAGGTGTGGTTGTTCATCCTTGAAAAAAGTATGAATTTGTTTGAACAACTGTTAACATCAAGACCATTTTTCGTCTAAACATTGTAATCGAGAGATTATTTTACTCGTAATGCTCACGTGTCTTCGCAATGTTGACAAAATCATTTTTTTGTGGTTTCTTTAAACTGAAGCATTTTCAAGATTACATTTCAAATTCAAGTCGTCCAATCCTAATTAAATCAACATTGTTTGAAACATTGATTTTACTGCAAATTACAGCAATCCAAAATCGCATACTTAACCTGAAACAAAACCCCCCCCACTTTAAAAAAAAATCGCTCATCTACATGCAAATGTGATGTAAGCTTACGTAAACCTGTACTTTTTTGCTCTTCCACCTTCCACCATAAAAGCTAATCCTAGAAACATTTTCGATTTCGAGCTTGTAACACCATCCTAAATCTTCTACCGAACACCCCATTCCGAAAAGTAAAACTTAAAAAAAATCCTCAACGCCTCGACAAGCGCAACGTGCCGAATCTCTTATGCATGCTTGTTTCAGCGCAAAGTTCGCCTGTGCAAGCTCCGACATGGGCACATGCACTTTGGTAATGCAAATTTCGGTCCGTGCTGCTTTTTTTCGAGTTTCCCGAGATTCTCGATAACATTTTTCACATTCTCATCCCTATTCATCTCGTTTGCGCTCTTTTGAAGCGGACCACCACCACCACTACCACCAAATCTGTATGCAGCTCACAGGCATACAGCAGAAAGGTAGATTTAGAGGAAACTTTTACCATAAATCATGCACCGATTGAAGCGAGGCATTAAACTTTCGACAGGCTCAACGTACGGAACGGCGGAGAAGCGGCTCTGCTGTGTAAGAAGTGAAAAATGAATTGTTTAAGTGGTAAGCTGCACCAAGCTGAAGGTTTACAACCATACGGAGGGTGGAACATTGTGATTTTCTACCATGTTTTCGTTCTTTCACAAATTAAAAACAACAAAAACTGCACTCGCACACACACTACCCTCTATCGAAGATCGATCGATTCGGTACGAGGATTTAAATGGTGCATAAATTGGGCATCGATGTACTCGTTCCCTTAGCCAGCTCGTCTCGGCGGCCGCACCGCACCAGCCTCAATTACAACCAGTCTCGATGACCACTACTACTACTACGTAGCTTACGGTTGTGGGAGAGCGATTTAAATAAAATGCAAAGCTAGGACTTAAGCGTTCCACTCGATTTGTACCGCCGAAGCACGTACCTTCGAGCCGTGCTTTATTGTGGCCGTAAAGCCCATGTTCTGTGTTTCTTCGCTGGGGTTCGGTGTAATCAAACCTACGAGCTTAAAAGCGAAGCATCGGTAGGAAATGGCATTCCGAAGGGAGAAGGAAACGTTTTCGAGTCTATGTGTTTGTGCGCATTGGTGTGCGGTCGTCAGTTTTATTGGATTCACTCGAGCAAACAAACAAACATCCTGACGAGGGCTAACCGTTGAGCTGGGTGGAGAGAAAAAAAACGCCTCCACCACCGAGTGAGTGGTGTTTTCAAAAGAATTTCATTTCGATTTGAAAATCCAATCAATATAGGCTTGTCGTAATCCATCGACGAGCTTCTCCCTGTCTCCCGCCGGTTTCCCATCCCATTACCCGTGGGTTTGGATGGAGCTACCTTGGGGGGGTGTGGGGTGAAAACTTCCACCTCGCAGCAGGTGAGAGGTTAGGAATCGATCGTGTTTCTTTCGCTCTAGTTTTTCGCTCCGGACGATTCTTTTCGGCCGTCCTTGTAAAACGAGCTCATCCCAAAATATCCAACCCACACACACGTGCTGTAGTATTGCAGTGTGTGGTGGTGTGTGTTCTGAATTCATTGATCGTTGATGGATCGTTCGGAAGGAGGAGGCGTTTTTGGGGAGGGAAAAAGCGCCCCATCTAAATGGTACACCCATGGCAGTGTGACTATAAAAAGAAGCAAAAAGAAAGGAACAGAAAACAAACATTGCTACCATTGCTTTCAGCGGTCCAACTCCAACCATGACGCTCCCCGCACGCGCTGTATTGTGTGTGTGTGTGTGAGTGGAACGCTAAAAGAAGAAGCAAGCGTGGCAGAAAAGCGTGGAATTCGTAGGCGCATTTAGTTTACCGAAATCCAAAGGAAAAGGACAGGCGTGTGTGGGTGATGAGCGTACGTGTACGGGGCGGCTGATAGCGCGTGCGTTGGCTTTATACATGAATTCATGAAATGTTTCCAGAAATAAATCACGTTACACGGCCTTGACAGATCATAAGTAGATGCGGGACAACACCGGCTGGCTGCGAAAAAAGGGCACCCTCGATGCGTACAATAAATGGGTCAGCGGCCTGCTGCCGTGGCGGGAACGGGCGCACGACGCGAAACTGGGCGTAAAATACGCTCCGAAATCGTTCAACCCCATCGATCCGGGGCGGATGATAAGGAAGGAAGCACATCCGGTGGGGTGGAATGATAGATTTTCTTTGATAGACGCCTGTCGTAGATAGACACGATGACAATGATTAAGTGTGTGCCGGAAACGTGTGCGTAAGCGTTGGATGGGATTGATGAAGCCGGTGAGTGGGAAAAGGAAAAGGGTTGTAAAATGACTTTATGCGTTCTGTCGCTTTCTTGTAGAGTTTAGCAGATGTTTTGTAGGGATAAAGTTAAGGACACCCTTTAGGGTACGTTCGAAATATTTGTGACAATTTCGTCACAGTCATTTGAACACAATTGACGTCGCAAATTCAACAGAAGCACACTTATTGGGTACATATGGTAGATGATTAAACAATTGCAATACAATAGGTATTAAATTTTGCGGATTAGAATATTAACATTTTGAGGTAGCAGGTTATGATTCAAACTTATTCCGAGTAGGATTTTCTGCCAGTAGCTTTATCAATTAATGAGAACTGGTTCACAAATAACTGAAATATGGTTCAAATCTGGTTATAATATTTACGTACATTCTGATTTGTTGAAAATAGATTCTTCTTCTTCTAAGTAAACGATCTTTGGGATATATCCTCCTATGAATAGACCCACCGTGCCGTTTTCATATTCAGAGGCTTATCAGTCTTGTTGAAAATAACAACATCTTAAAAGCAACCTGGCGTCTCCATCGTATTAGATTCCTAAATTCATGTTCATCTAATTTAAAATTTAGATATTCATGATATTTTAGATAATTTAGATATTCATCATGTTTTAGAAGGTAAATTGTACTATCTGATTGAGTTGTGTTTTTCCTTTTACTCTCTATGAAATTTATTAAGTATCTTTATTTGTAAAATAACGTTAAGTAAAGTAACTTTTGAGTCCAATTTGTATTATGAAGCAAGATTACTATTACGATTACTACTATTATGAAGCAATTAATTACTATTTAAATACATGATGTTTTGTTATTTCTTTGCTTTTTTGCTTGTAAAAAATAATTCTTTTTGTTTAATGGAGTGGTTTTGTACACATTTTTGCTATATTTATCAATTTGAGTTGGAAACGTTTGATTTACATTTGGTGGTATTCGAAGCATTTTGAATTACATTTTGTTCACAATAAGACAATACAATAAGCATGATACAATAAGCATAAAACATAAAAATGCATTTTACATGGGCTTCTAAACCGTTTTGTTTATACAGGTAAAAACAATCCAAACACTGGATTAATTCTTTTAATTTATCTTGTTCATTGAGCGAAAATAATATTATTAATAATGTATAAATATAGGATGTATCGTAAAATTTAAAAAATGAGCTCATAGCCTAGTCCAATAAATAAAAGCTGAGACGATGCGAAACTTTTTACCTAGTAAAAAAGTAATATAAATAAAATATTTCAATTAAAAAACAATCAATTAACAATTTGATGGTTGAAATGAACACTGAAAATTATTTAAAATATTGTATTCTGAGAATATATTAATGTGTACAGCAAAAGAGAATTTTCTGCTCGTCTACACAGAACTTTTCAATAAAAAACATGTTTGATCAGCTGGTCAATCACAACAAAAAAAACATTGCCTATTCGATCACATGAACGCAAGACCACAATAACAACCACTACCAGGGTTATCAATTTGTCGACATAAAAAATGCAAACCCTTCCGAGAAAACCACAGACTACACCACAGTCGAGCAAAGAATAATTAATTGGTTCCAGCTCTGCTCTGGTTTAGTACTGATACAGCTCGATATGCTTGTTTTTTATCACACTAATAGCATTTGCTAAGTACATTCAGCCGAAAAAAATATGTTTCTGTAAAACCAGCAGTACAACAATAGGCGTGTTTCTATAAGTGACAGTTGCAAGTGAGTACCGCATGACACGATGATTTATGTCATCACGCAGCACCAAAACAGGCACACAATTTTTACGCCGATATGCTGCTTCATGCGTACAGCCTTTGCTACAACTTTGAATGCCAATCATTAATCTAAATATTTATTACATCAAAATTGACATTCTCGTATGAATGAAGCAGAGGCAGAGAGAGGTCGTTGACAAAGCTTTTCAAACCCATCCGAGCCCATTTCCTTCTGGGTGGAACTAGGCAATTCCTTCCCCTTGCTTGGCACACGATACACACAATAAAACCCGTCGTCGTCGTCGTTGAAACACTCCCATTATTCTTCTCGTCATCGATCGGACACTGAATGGTTTCAGCGTGTTCGTTCCCTTTTCGAGCGTACAGCCCATACACACTACCACACACACACACACACACATTCAATTGAGCCAGATCTCGAACAGCGATAAAAACGTGAAAAGAATCACCGCTCACCATGTGCACCAATGTTGCACTCGCGCTCGGGGAAAGGATCAACTTGGAGTTTTTCCTTCATTTTTTACCTTTTTTCCCCCCATTTGCTTTCTACTGCAATCATGCTTTGTTTGTTCAAAAAACTGTGCACACACTCACACACATACATACATCAGTGAGCGCGATATTAGACTAGCGCGGTGACCTTTCGCCATGCTGTGTTCGCTTCCTTTCCGCCGCACGTGTATGCGCGCTGTTTGCGTTGCGTGTGCGCGTCCTGTTCCTGTTGCCCGCATAAGTCTACTCGTCTGTGCGCAACGAGGTATGCATTCCATGATGGATGGTTTCCATTAGCTGTCGAGTGTCTAGTTTCTCGAGTGTCCTTTTTTCTGTTGCCCCCGTTTGCACTGTCAATTTTGCCTATTGTTTTTTTTTTTGTTCTACCTGATCTTTTTTTTTGCGCAACCCCATTTTTTTTGCAAACTAGGTGAAACGGAAATCAAGCCCATAAAACCGAAACTGGTGTACTGGGGAGAGCAATCGACGGCGTAATGCAAAAACTGACTAGTAACAAGCACTCTTTTGCCATGATGAAAAAAAAACTCGTGAGTGCATGTGCAATTTACGAGTACTATCTCGAGCTCTCTTTTTCTCTTGCTGCACAAAACAACGCACCAAGGCAGCTGCAAATGTCACAGGATTGAACCTTACACTGCTGCCCATCATTCAGGAGGCGAATTGGGATGTATGGTTTTATGTGTGAGAGGAAGTTGAGAAATAAGTTTGATTTAAAAAAAAAAGAATGGAGATTAATCCTTACACAATGTTACTTTCCAATCTTATTGGACAGTTTTATGGAGTACACTTACAAAGCTGCACAAAGCTGCTTATAGGCTTTATCGGTTTCGGTAATACTGCAATAAAGTTTTACAGATGTTATATATTCTTGGAAGTTATATATCGGTTATGAGTTTATTTATTTTTTATGTTTTTGTTAAGCTTACCTTATATCTCAAAAAATTCTTTGAAAAGTCTTTAAAATCTAATTCATTTACGTACACTTTTTTCTTCCTTAAAAATCCATTTCTTGTAAAGCTCACAAAAATCAAAAACTAAACTTTAAAAACGCTTTAACGATACGCGTTTCAGATAACGCCCGTCAGGCGGCATATGACTGATGCCGGAAACAAACAAACAAAAGCCCCCAACCATCCCCATGCGCAACGAACCGGGCCGACGGGGACTATTTATTTTCATGAGGCTGGTAACATTCTCCTGCTGCCGGGCCATACCGGGAAGGGGACAACCTTCGTCCAACGCTGTGCTCGATGGCCGAACACTAAATTGAGCAATAAAAATGGCAATTTTCAAACCCGTAAAGCGATCCCCGTTTCACTACTGATGCCGATCTTGGATCTTTGTTCGCTTGGCTCCCGGGCTCCCTCTTACAGCACACTTCGGCTGCTAAACCAACTGGCTGGCGGGTGCGTCTGCTGTTGTGCCGGTGAACAGAAGATAAACATCATGTCACCGGTCACCACCCTCTGCTCTTGATTCGTGGTGCGTGCTTGATGGTTAGAAAATAGTTTTTACATTATCATTCCGGGCCATCGAGCATCTGCTTTGCGAATTGGATTTTTAGAACCGGTCCCATTAAAAGCATAATGAGCTGGCATTTTGTTTGTTTTGAGGACGACCCGTTCGTTGGGTGCGTGGGGGATGGTAGTGAGGAAAGCATAATCGTTTTATTTATTTTATGTACGTGATGGTAAAGGTCGTGTCCTTCGAAGCGATGTGGTTGGGACATTAAAAAAGCGGCATTTTTTTAAACGGACATAATCTCAAAATCTCAAATCTAGTCTGTTTCACAGAACAACGAAAGCTTTAAAGGCAGTTTCCAATAGGAAAAAGAGGTCGATAACTAGATTTCCCACTAAGCATGAAGATAAAACGCCTAAAAGTATGCAATGTTTTGCAACTGCTAGTGTTACAGAAACAGCATTCGCAACGTCGGTTGTTGACTGTTTTAGTAACATTTTGCATTAGAAATAGGAAAATAAATAAACATAAAACCACTTTGCATAACATCAGGCACTGGGCCAACCCAAAACCAATCCTCCCACGCTAAAGCACATTTGGCAATGGAATAACTTAAAATTCGTTTTTTTACCCCTCCCTCACTGTTTTTGCTCTCCACACACAGTGCAAATAGAACGATCCACAAAATGTCTACACTTTAGGCGACCGGGAAGGTTGACCGCATTCGTTAACCTCGTCCTTTGCCTGGTGGTTCACTAATTTGATATGAAACAGGAACGACAACCATCCCTCGCCGCCCGTTATCCGTTATGTATGCTCCTTATGCCCTCTGCCCGGTTCAGTTTGTGTGTGTTGAACGCTTTTCCGCATTTTCCCCCTCCGCTTCGTCGTTGGGCTCTCGGTGCATCTCAAGCCTCACCTGTAGTTTATTAGTTTTTGCATAAATAGCTTTATTCTAGCTGCATCCCACAGCTTAGCAACTGCAATGGCAGCAGCAGCAGCAGCAGCAGGCAACGTCACATGACATTCATCGTCAACTGTCCTGCTGGTCCTAGGATTGGTGGGTTAGTTTTGCTCTCCTGTCGAGCTGTACCGATGCTTGCGGGCTGTTTTTCATTCGCTTTCGCTACTCCCTTTCGCTTGTTTGAAGGGTAAACGGTGAAACATTGCAACTAGGTTTGCGTTTGCCGATCCCGCCATGCCATACCGGGGCAGGATAAAGTTTGCCAGTATTTGTCTACGTCAATCTGATGAGTGATGAATGTGAGATCATGATACTTTGCAGACAGCAAAAAATGGGACAGCAAAAAGTTTAACATTGTCACTTCAAATGAGAGTTAGAAAATGTTTTACTTGCCTGAGGGTGAGTTGTAGGTTGAGCCATTTTAAACTAGTTTGCGCGTTGACAAATAAATCATTGCAATTTCGGTGGCTGATGTTATAAAACTCTAATCTTCGCAACACAACATTTTCTGTCATTGCTATTGGAGCAAAAACTGTGCATGCTACAATTACTGTCTGCTCGTCCAACTAAATGTAAAACAATCCCACACTGTACGACACCCTATCGGCAATAAATATACGCACGCTAAGCCTATCACAATCTCATCATCATTCTCTCCATTAAACCGTGCTTATGCGCGTTCGAGCCTAATCCGCCACGATATCTGTACAACTATTCATTTAAATCAAAAAGCGATTAAATTGCTGTTTAAGCTATCTCTCTGGTACCGGCCCCGTGACCGGATCCTTCGCTCTGCCACATCGGCCAAATCTAGGTCAGTCGTCCTTTTGAATAATACATTCTTGGCTGGCCAACTGCACCCGATCTGCTCGTCGTTGCTCTTATGATTGCAACATTTACTACCGGTGGATGTATTGAATTAAGCCTTAATTGGAATCGTAATTTACGACCGAACGGTACGTGTTTGCCCTCTGTGCAACGGCAAATACTGGTAAACTGTCCATCTGCCGTGCTGCTGCAGGTTGGCTGCTGCTGCTATGCGCGCTGGCACAGAACTGGCGCAGGACGATGTGATTATGAATGATTTAATGGGAAGAATGCTCGAAAGCTAGCTGGATGGATAGAGTTGTAACCGAATGAATGGGCAGCTCTTATTGTGTTGTCTTGGTAGATTAATTTATGTTAGTTTGCAACTATTTTTAATAAACATGTAATAACGTTTTGTTTCTCTCTCTCTCTCTCTCTCTCTTTCTCTCGTTTTGTTTCGTTACAGGAACGTTCCCAGAGCTGGATTGGATGGAAGGAATGGCGATGGTTCGGTCTCGTTTCAAGCGCTTTCATAGTCTAAATGTGAATGACTGTTGATATCGTTTAATCATGTGTTATAATGAAAGAGTTTTTATACACAAGCCAAACTGAACATTTACTGATTATCAGCAAAGATTGCTTACTAAAAGATTGTTTCTTCTTTGAAACTTTCAAGTGTGATTTTATTTCATTAAGAGCATTTGTTGTTAAGATTTTCAAAGCAATTTGGTAATACTTTTAACATGGTTTGATGTAATTAAAAACAATTGTTTCAAACTATCTATTACATTTATTTTGGTTTTGTTAGAAAAAATCTTCTTTTCGTAACTGAGCAAAATTTATTAAAAAATGTTTGTTGCTAATTTATCCTACCATCTTAAATTTGCTCTCAAGGCAAAATCGGTTGTGGATTGCTATTGTAAATAATATATTTTAAACAAAGAGCTATGATGGCCCAGAACTCAAGAACGAAGAGAAAATGTATCGCTTAATCGAGATTTATACTGCGAATTTGGATAAAAGAGTACGAACAGCAATGAAGTACGATAACAGGCATTTATCCCAAAAAAGTTCATTTTAAAAACGTTGCTTTTTATTGTGAAAATACCGGTGAGCTTTTAAATGCACACCAAACGCAAAACCACCTCATGTCTGACGCAAAAGAAAAACCCGAAAAACATACACACATGTTAAGGGGAAAACATCGACTCAAGCGCGTTTCTGTTTATCTTGCAACGTTACGGTGAATGTTTTCTATTTTTTTTTCCCCGAACCACATTCCAAATGGAACCTTTTCCGTTGTTATGCAGGAGCAAAAGTACCGGGGCCTGCGAATGAAGCGAAATCAATATCCATGACAGTAGAACTTTATGGTATCTTCCTTGCCTTTCTTTTTTGTTTTTCTTACTCTCCAGGGCAACCGGCAACCGAGCAAAGCGGCTGCAGGCCCCGTGACGTAAAACCTCGCAACGGAACCGAGTTGGAAATGTGAAATAAAGATAACCAAATCACAAACAGTTCGAAAGTCGAAGGAAGGAAGCAATAGCAGCAGCAGCAGCAGCAGCAGTGAACTTTCTTCAGTTCGATCCGTCAACCGTTGTGTGGTGCAGTTGGCGCGTACAGAAACGTTTCACCCGGACGAAAGGCAAGCGCTAAAGTTTACACTAATATTTTGCCTGCACCGAACGCAAACACACATTACACGAGCGACCGTTTAACTGTGCTGGCTTGGGGTCGGTTTGTTTGAACGAGAGGAGGCACAGAAAAAGAAACGCCGACGAAACACTGGAAGGAAAAAGCTGTAAAGCTTGTCTTGAGGTGACTTTTGCCCACATCTAGCGCCGCCTGCCGAGAGCCCAAACCGTTCCGGACAGACGGATTTTCGGTTCGTACCCTCCCCTCCCCAAAAGCACATCCTGTCCAAACATCACGCCCAAGCGTCGAACGGTTTGCGCGGTATAGCATTACAACCGACAGCCGGTCCTGGGAAAAGAACTACCGGTTCCACCGTACCGAACGCTCCCGCACAAAATGTCGTCCAGATCAAAGGAGAAAGTAACGGCCGCCATTAGGAAGTTCTTCAAAAGCTCGGAAAGCAAGAGCAAGGAAAGTAAAGACAAGGATGGCAACGGCACCCACACGGCCGCCCCGACCGAGGGCGCCGATTCGAACCACCTGCATCTTCCCGCCCACCATCACCATCCGTCCGCGGCGTCCGTAGCTCATCCGGCCGGGCCGGGTGCGAGCGGGATGGGCGGTAGTGGGTCGAGTGGACCGACGGCAGCAGTCGCCGGCAGTGGGATGGCGAACGGCGGTGCCCCAGTGTCGAATGGCACCGGTGGCAACAGTAATAGCAGTAGCAGCAACAGCAAAGCCACCACCGACAGCCCCATGCGGCGATTACGATGGTGAGTTTGTGTTGGCTTAAGGATGCTCGTGTATATCATGTTGCAGTGTTTCATGGCCGCATGCACGTGTGAGGGTTTTTTTTTTTTGCTTTAGTTACTTGAGCAGAGAAAAAGAACGTTGAAGATCAACACATTTCGGTTTCATTTTAAGTAGCATCCTTGCAATCATGTAAGGTTTTTTTTATTGGGTTTAATTGTTCTTTGAAATCATTGAATCATTGTTCAATATCTTGCAAATGTATTTTGCAGCTTATTTTAAATGTTCACTTGATTTCGTTGTTCCCTTGATGCTGAAATTGAAGAATTTTAGCTTTTTTCTGAAGTGTTTAGCTGATTTATTGAGTCATCTTTATTTTAGTTTTTTGTGTTTTTATTCTAAGTGCATTGACATTTTTCATAATATTTAAAAAAACAAATATGTTTTTGTTGGTTTTTAACAAATGTTATTGATTTTAAAACAACTTTATTGCTATATTCCACATCGAGAAATAGTTTGTTAAATTTGAAAAATAAAAGCAAATTATCTAAAGGATTAAAATAAGTAGGATGTACAAAATTGGTGCAAATGTATCATGAATAAACTGTTTTCTTAATCAATTAATTCTTTAAATGTGACACTAGAATCCCTTAACCATTTTGAAATATTTGTTTTGATGTTGTTATGTGAAAAGTATTCAGTGTTAGTTTTGTTTTTGATCACTTCGTTGAGATACAATTTTTATTCAAAAGGTACGACGATTTTAAATATTTATTTCACTAGTATTCTAGACAACTAAAATAGTCTTTGAATGAAATATGGATTGCATACACTCAGGCGGATCGTTGCATTGTTTTTTTATTCATTATATGTATTATTGTTTGATGTTTATTATTTTAGATGCTTATTATTTTGTGTTTTTATTTACTTTACTTTTTTTTTGTTTATTTTGTTTAAACACAGTCGTAAGTGCATAGTACACAGTCTTTCAATCAACCATGGATTGCATACATTCAGGCGCAAAGATTTACTGGGTTTTCCAAGGGTTCTCATAGTTGCGGGACACTTCCTGGACTCTTTCCCATTGGAAGTGAACTTCAGACGTTGGAAATTGAACCCATTGGCACCCCTTTTGAACAATCTCCTTGGAAATTCTTATAGGATTTGTTCAACAAGAGTGCTAGAGAGTCCAATTCCCATTACATCAGGTTCATTTCACGAAAGAAAGTGTTTATAAAGTTATGAGCTATGAGAACTCCTGGAAAACCCTGTAATGTTGTTTGGTTATTTTCATTGCGGTTTGGGTTTATACGCGTCTTCATATTATGTTGAAACCTTTCACGACCTAGGGGGAAAATCTTTTGTAAAAAACTCGTTTTAGTGGTTAAATTAGTATTGATTAGATCAGATGAAAAATTAGATTATTGAGAGAAATAAAATGTATTTTATGGTGCCAAATTTATTTCTCAACGCACAAAAAATGAACGAACCTGTTGGTTATATTCTCTTAGCATACATTCACATAAGTATTGTATTGGCATATTTAGTCTTTGACATCTTATGGTCGTGAAAGGATTCATCTAACCAATAGATTTCATTTATTTATTAAAAAAAAAACCGTTTCTTACCTTTATCATCCTTCCAATTTCCTAGATAAAAGAACTATTATTGTCTAAAGATACAATTAAACCTCAAACGTCTTTTGTTACCACACATTTTACGATTTACGATGTCTCATTATAAAACATTCAATATTATTTGGAATGTCATATGAATTTGATCTATATTTCCCTTATTATTTCTTTCACCTTTGTCTAGTGTCGTGGCACCCACCACCACCACTATGGTGCACGTTCCTGTCTCGAAACCGCTCGACACCACCATTCGGTCGAGGCGGCTAATGAAGGAGCTGAAGGAAATCGAGCGGTTACAGCACTCCCGGACGGATCCATGCTTTACGGTAAGTCGCGAACTCAAACGCCTGCTATGTGCCATATACCCGTGCGCGAACTCAACGCGTTTCCATCGTCCCTTCGCCGTGCAGGTTGAGCTGATTAACGATAATCTGTACGAGTGGCACGCTCGGCTGTTCCGGATCGATCCGGATTCACCGCTGGCCGAAGATTTGGTCGAGCTGAACATACCCTTCATCCTGCTGCACCTAGTGTTCCCGGAGAACTTCCCGTTTGCGCCACCGTTTATGCGTGTCGTTGAGCCACGGATCGAGAAGGGGTTCGTGATGGAGGGTGGAGCTATCTGCATGGAGCTGCTGACGCCCCGCGGCTGGGCCAGTGCCTACACGGTCGAGGCGATACTGATGCAGTTTGCCGCGAGCCTGGTGAAGGGGCAAGGCCGTGTGTCGCGCAAGCCAAAGTCGGCGAAGGACTTTAGCCGGTAAGTAAGGGGAGATCTTTTTGTTCGTTGTGTAGTACTTTTCCTCTTTTGTGTGCCAATTTGTGCAATAATCTTAACATGAAATGAGACATATTTATAAACACACCTTTTCTAATTATTGTTGTTGAATTTTTGCTAATTTTCTACCCACCACACAGACGCTCCGCCGAGGAAGCCTTCCGATCGCTGGTGAAAACGCACGAAAAGTATGGCTGGGTGACGCCCGCCCTGAACGACGGTTAGAGGGTTAGATTGTTCATTTTTGTACACACTAGTGCAATGCACCTTAAGCTCGTAAAAGCATTGAGAAGCGATGCGCAGGATAGGTGTTGTGAGTATTTCGTTTCATTTTTCGTCCCACAAAAGCTACACACCTTCTCTAGCTAGTAAAATATATATCATATACGTTTAACTCGAACTTGAACTCAACGCTTCATTCGGAATTTTACACCACTCTATCAAAATGTCCTATTTGAGAAGATCTCACCTTTGCAGCAGTGCGGGCAAAACTTGCCCGTAAAACTCGCCACCGTTGTCTGCCGGAACCACAACAAATAAAACACATACAGTAAGCAAACGAACCGATCTGTCCCTGGATAACCAAAAACCCGCGTGATATTTTTGCGATTATAAACTCCTCGTAGGTGGCCCGTAAATTTGAAGGAATCGTATGTAAAATCGTTAAGTTTCGAGAGCTTTGATAACACAGGACAGGCAGGTGAAGCAATCCACCCATACAAACCACCACTAGCAAGGTCCCCCTCCCTAAGCAATGTACAAAAGCACCAGGATAATGCGCAAAACAAAAAAACGGCAAAAAGAAACGCATAAATAGAGCTAAAATCAGATAGGAAGAAAAAATGAAATGTATTTAGCTGCATCGATTGATGCGACCCGAGATCTAGATATAACTATAAAGCAAGCAGAACCGTAGAGCAGGGCAAGCACACAAACATTGGGTGTGATTAAATACGCAAACGCAAACTGATTGGTTGGTGAGTCGAGCCGGAAAGGAAAGGAACATTGTGAACCAACTCAAACCAAACCAAAACCAACTAACCGTGTGCTCAAAAAGTATTATACATATGCTGATGATTTGTGTTTTTTTGGTGGGCAGGACGAGCTCCTCGCTTCGCTTGTGATTGTGGTGCGAGTTATTAGTATTGCGTGTTACGGCTGGCCGAAAAGGGGGTGGACAGACAAAAGCAAGGATAAAACAGAGAGACAGAGAGAGAGAGAGAGAGAGAGAGAGAAAGAGAGAGAGAGAGAGAGAGAGAAAGGCAATGTGGCTTTGTTTATGAAATTGTTCATCGCCGTGTGTAAGGATAAAAGATTTTTGTAAATAAAAAAGCAGCCCGCATATTTTAATGGTATAAGAGATGTATTCCAACAAATCGAAGCGAGTTTGGTTGTGTGTTTGAGTGGTTTTAATTTAGAGCGGAAAGAAATTTGTAGCTACATTTTACTTGAGAGGTGCTTTTTAATGGTATTTTCCCACATTACAGGGTTTTTCCGGGGGTTCTTATAGTAGTGGGACACTTCCTTGACTCTTTCTTATGGGTAGTGAATTTCATATGATGGAAGTTGGATTCCATGGCACCCTTTTTGGAAATTCCTATTAGATTTGTCCAACAAGGTTGCTATAGAGTCCGATTCCAATTACATTAAGTTCATTTCAAGCAAGAAAGAGTAAAAAAAGTGTACCACAACTATGAGCCACTCCTGCAAAACCCTGCATCGAGGCATTTGTTCGTGCATAATTCGATTCGGCAAGCACAGCACCATGCACACTGCAAAACATCACAAAATGGTGCACACTTTGTGCAGCCCAACTTGCACCGACCACTTGCAATAACGCTTGTCGAACGTAATAAGTTGTGAGAAAAGGATTACTCGTTCGGTCGGAAGAAATAAAAGCCCCCATTCACTGCTGTGTTCATTGCCCTTAACCGTCCCGCGTCGTACTGTGCCGTCGTTGCGAACATAATCCCCTTTTCACTGCGCACGGCGGAGAGCATCGAGTGAAAGAACTAAGCGACCAAACGGTACCAAGTGCAATAGATTTTTACCGGAAACCTTCCCTTTTTTTTACCCCATTTCTGTGGTACTAACCGGGTTGGGGTGGACTTCTTTTATACAGCTCACCCACTGCGCCCCCCCCCCCCCCACAAGACAGCGTCATATGTTACGGGCATAAATTTGTCTCCAACAATCTTGCCACATACATCCTGCCCCGTGTAAGTAGCAATTCAGGATGAATTTTCTTTCTGCTTCCGCCGGTTTTTTTTCTTCCCCTCAATTCGCTCCCCTTTAGACGCTGTAACTCACAAGATTTGTCCAATTTACCTATTTAGATACGTAGCGTCAGCAGAAAATCGAAAAAAGGGAGTCCACAATCCGACAAGCTTGTCGGTAAATCCTTTTGCACAGTGCAAGCTGCTTTTTCTTTTCTTGAGGCTTTTTTATGTTTTTCAACCAGCTGGCAACGAATCGCTCGCTGCCTGAACCACCCCCAACCAACGTTCAATTGCCGCACAGGTTTCACAGGGGAAAACTAGCACTCAATACCGGGGCGTTCCGGGGGCGGGCTGTTTCACAGGGCCAGGTGCGCGTAGATGTATATGTATTCCCTGGCACGGGAGAGGTTTTAACGCCCACCCTTGGCATAATTCTCCCGGCACGGCTGCCGTTGGCACATAATGTGTCGGCAGCACTATCTATGTGTGCACTATGTGTGCATACACACGTCCCCGTTGTACCAGGAGCATCCTTTAATGAATGCCTAATTCTGTCGAATTACCTGAGCACTTCCGGTGAATGGAATGGAAAAAGGTAATTTTACTTTGCTGTCTTTTTTTCTTTGCATCCGTTTTTTTATAACGAGCGTAAATCGGACACAATGTGCATAGTAACATTGTTAATGCAAGGTATGCTTCCTTGCAATGTGCTTAACTGCGCTTAACTGTTGAGAGAAACGTTCACGTTCCATAATGTTATACATGAATGTTTGAATTGCTCTTTCGTTTCACGGATAATTATATTTAAGCAACGATCCTTTGTTTCATACGTTCAACCATCAACTAGTGTACTGAACATTGAACATGTTTGCCTGCTGGAATAAAACTAAAAAGGGCGCTCCGTCTTTTGACAAACACATTTTGTTAACTATTCTTTAACTATCCGATATTATAATTAAATAACATCTTTCCATGAACGACTTGATATTACTGTGTCCTGAAAAGTGAATTTAAATCCTAGGTTCAACTGTTGGTAAGCATCCAATCATGGAACTTGTAAGGTAGGCTTAACAACCCTTTTACCACTTAATCCTCAAAGAAAACGAACATGATAATGTTTTGTTATGATAATGTAAATGAAGACAAGTTAATAATCAAGATACAAATACAAATAGTTAACCCAGAAAAGAAAATTGTCTTTCTCCCAGGTCCCAGTTGAACTTGGACACTGCAGCTCTAATCCAATTCAATTATCTTTTTCTAATTATCAACTAGACCAGTGATGTCAAACTCGTTTAGGGTCGCGGACCGGATTACAGTTGAAAATATTCTCGCGGGCCGCAATTGAGCGGTGTTGGGTAGGCTGGGTGGAAAGTAGTGATGGGTAAAGTTGGCATAAATCCGGAGTCGACTCCGATCCGACTCCGTTAAATTCGGAATCAACTCCGGAAGGTAGGTCCGCCCTTCATCATCCGGAGTCGTTCGGAATCGCCCGGAATCGCCCGGAGTCGTCCGGAGCCGTCCGGAGTCGTTCGAAGTCGTCTGGAGTCGTTCGGAGTCGTTGGGGGTCCGAGTCGTCCGGAGTTGTTCGGAGCCGTTTGGAGTCGGAGCCGTTCGGAGTCGTTCGGAGTCGTTCGGAGTCGTTCGGAGTCGGAGTCGTTCGGAGTCGATTGGAGTCGTTTGGAGTCGGAGTCGTCCGGAGTTGGTCGGAGTCGTACGGAATCTTTCGAAGTCGTTCGGAATCGTCTGGAGTCGGCTGAATTCATCCGAAATCGGCTACAGATGGAGTCAACCGGAGTCGTCTGGAGTCGGTCGAGGTCGGCTCTCGAAACATAGGCCTGTATAAGAAGTGCACGCGCAAAGTGAAAAACAAAAAACACAACGAAAGGAAATGTCTGATCACAAACACAAAGGCTCCTGTTGACTACGACCAACTCCGACTCCGAACGAATCCGAACGACTCCGAACGACTCCGGAAGACTCCAGGCGACTCCGACTCTAGAGCGGATCCATTTTGCTGGAGTCGGAATCGGCCTAACCATAGTTAGAGTCGGATCGGAGTCGTGGGTGTACTCCATACAGCACATCACTAGTGGGAAGATTATGTGGTGAAAAAAAATTCCACCTTTTTATACTCCTGGCACTTTGTTTTTGCTCTGGGTTACAATGCATAAATTAATAATGTTTTGGGTTACAAGTGTTCTTCAACGTTATGATTATTAGGTATGCTTCATTGTGTTGTTTCAAATTGTGTGAGAGAAATGCATGTAGCACTGTTTGTCTCTGTATTTAATGGTATGTTTCTGGTTTATCAATAACACATCACATATTCAGCCTGCTGGGCTTTTCCTATGTTATTTGAGTAAACATTTATGAATCGATTCTACGTATTTTGCGCGTAAACCAGTTAAACCACTCCCGGGACAAGTCTGCGGAACAATTATGCGGAAAATGGTAAAACATCAGTGGTGTAGTAACATCCATTCCTACGTCACAAGACCTGGTACCAACATGATCTGATTAAATTGGAATTAACATGAATTGTAATTAAATGGTATGGTAACAACAGTAAAAGCATTGCAATCAAAACAGGTTAAACATATGAAACAACACAAATAAGGAATTGAAAAAACTTGTAATGTTCTCTATTTAAAACGCGCAGTTGTGCACTATTTTAGCCCAATTGGCATTAGTTGTAATAGATATTGGCTGTGATAGACTTCCAGACTCCAGATTCTTTGGCTTTTATAAGGCTCATTTAGACATATAAATTAAGAATAAAGTTTATTTTGGTTAATAAAAGTTCCCCAAAACTCATGAAAATGAGATCAAATGGTATTAATGATAATTGGACAACATCAGCATGTAGACATTATGCGATGCAAATCTTTACAATTTCTAGCATTTTAACAAATCCACATATCAATTATTTTAAGCATTTTATCTCTTATCATTTGGGTTTCTTGCTTTAGTTTACCGTCAAATCTTGCCAAACAGGACTGATAAACGTTACGAACCTTATACGTTATTACCCTATTAAAAACCGTTTATAAGTTTTTAATGATAATTCAATGATGAAACCACCAAGGTCAAACCCAAGGTGCGATTTTATCGTCCCTTTCAGTTGTACTTTGCATTCGAATGCAAAGCATACGATTCAGACACTCCCTAATATGCTCTTAACCACGCTGCAGCCCGTTCATACAATGGTTAGCTCTTAAATTATTATTACTTACTTCCTATTATCACACCTACACTGCACCCATCGAACGTGGAACGCTTCCAATGGATTCAGCCTTACGAAGAACGCCACACTCCAACCAGTAATATTTTATAAGCTACCCCAACGAACTAATAGTACCGGATTCTTTCCACACACTTGCATTCTCGCGTGCAGCAGCGCTGCATCAACACCGCCAACAGTAAAAGCTCCGTGTGCACGGTCGCTTGAATAAATCATCCGCGTGTTTCCCTTTCCGGGGCTGCACTCGTGTGAGGTTGCTCGTTTGCAAAATAAAACATGAGTAAAAAAAAACCCATACCGAAAACATGCAATTTGATGTAATCAGTCTCATGGTAGCGGCACGCAAGAGGATTATTTTTTTTTGTCCGTAGGGTTCATTCCAGCAAACAAATCACAATGCCAAAGGTCGGAAGGTTTTTCGAAGAAAAAGCTTACCCGTAATGAGTCGCTTCCCTCTACTTCCGGGCCAGCCAGCCTAGCCTAGTTTTGGGAAAGGAAATTTTTGTAAGCGAGCACAGTAACCTGTTGCTATGATGACGGGTAGGAGGAAAAGCTTATGCTGAAAGTTTCCCGAAAATGTGCAAAGGCGCACCCGGTTTACAAAAGCAACCGGAACCAACGGGCTCCGGTATGCAGTTTGCACAACAACACACAGGTGAAGCGGCTTAAGCGGTGCTTGATGGTAATGAATTGGTTAATTGTTGGGAAATTTGTTATTTCATGCACAGCGCGCTGCTGTGTTGTGTTATGTTCACTTTGTAGTGCACTTAATTGCATCAAGCCATGGTAGCAGCCATGTTGGTGTAAGTTTGTGTGTGTGTATGGATTTGTTTGAATGTGTTGCTCAGAAGGGGGAGCAGTTTCGGCGTTAGTTTAAAATAGAAAATATACGTAAATAAATGAATGTCTATTATGACCGTTTGACCTATCATTAAAATGCATGCTAAACACTGATTTTTTACAATTCAAAAATGAGGTTTAGAGTTGAGAAATATTTTGCTATGTTTATTATGTCTTTATCCTTTAATTAATAGTCATGCTTTGCTTCCGATTATGCATTATGATAATCACCTCTTGCAGGTGAGTGATAAATGGAGGTTTGTAAACTTAAAAACTCATCCGCATCGAAAGCTCATTTATTATTTAAAGCATATCTTCTTCTGGGTCATATTAAGCAAACCCACTTTTTCTTTGGTGGCCCAAAAAAAAGATCAAATTAAAATCGGAAAAAGTTAAAACAAAAAATATTTAAAAAAGTAATAATGACATCCCTTTTCGCAGACCATGACACGGTTTCGGCTTATGGCGCACATCCTTCCGTGGTTTGCTACATTACCTTTCCCATAAATAATGAAATTGGATGACAGCCTTTTTTCCTACTGCTTGCCTCATTCTCTGCTGACCAATTTACGATGCTTTCCTTTTTCCTTTTTGTTTTTTTTTTTTGGTTGTTGTGAGCTTTTATTCTTATGAATTCGGCACAATGGAAAGAATTTTCATTTTCTATTTTTATTTCGCACCCTCAAACACCATCTTGCATTAACTGACTGAAAGATTAATTACTTTTTCTTCGACTGGGAGCGCTGGGAGGGAATGGGGAGGGATTTCGGTACCTTGAAGGTACATTTTTTACAACCGACCGGAGATTCCTTTCTCTTAATTTTACCTTTTAAAAACATTTTTTTATGCTCTCTTTACTGCACCATCCCGGTAAGGATATGCTGTGGCACCGTTTTGCACCTACCCGTGCTAAATGAGACGATCCACCGTCGTTTAACTGCCAAGAAGCGGATCGCAGCGCAGGGCTAAATGCTTGCTGTCGTTTAGCTGTAAAAAGCAGGCCAGCTTTTTCAAGCAAGATTTTTAGTCATTTTTATTTTGTTGTTGTTGTTGGTACGCAAAGGGAATAGTCATTAGCGTTGCGGTGCTTTAATTAGCGACATGGTAAGGCAGGCAGGCAAGGTAAGCATTTTCTAGCCCCGTGCTGCACCGGTATGATAATTGACGACGTGTGATGGTTGTGCCACTCCTCCCACTAAATACTGCTGGATGAGCTAAACGATGTAAGCACTAATGAAAGCTTTGGTTTTGGGAAATTATTATCACCGCTGTCGCTTTCTTGTAAATCAAGCATCACCATAAAAGATACTTTGCCACTGTGAGATTTATTTAAGAATAAAATAAACTGTATTTGCGTTACTTATGAATGTTATGTTTGTTGTGTGTAAGGTTTCATTGCGTTTCGGATAAAAACTATAATCATCATGACTATGAGCCAGCATCATCAAATCTTGATGAGTCATCTGTGACTAGCACTCAAAGATTATGATGATAAACAGTGGTATAGGTAAGATTTTATACATATCTAAAATGTAATATTTTGTTCGTTTTTCTGCTAAAAACAAGGCAAATTATCAGAGTTTTGTTCTGTTGCTGAGTTGTAATTAAGCCTGTTGTCTTTTTTCTCTCCTATTTGTCATTTAGACTATGAGTTGATCAAGGTCTGTCTAAACTACTTATAGACTTTGCTATCTGTGGGGTCATCGTAGCATCGCATATAACGTCTGCTGAAATGGCTTGGATGTTATGCTTCGCTTCTATTGTTCATCTAAAGTCATTCTCGGACTCATACTCGATACCAAGTTTAATTTTGAGTGGCACACAAATGAGTTGATTGCCGGGTGTAATCGACTGCTAGGGGTGCTGTTCTGAATTGTACATGAATTCAAGGACCCAGCATTTGTTAAATATTATATTTTAGTATGTTCCAAGATAGTTACGGTGGCCATGTAGTAAGATTGATTTTTGTTATGATCGTCACGATGAAAGTGCCAGAATTTGGTTTGTTCGTAAAATAGACTTTATTGAAGTGAACCACTTGCTTGATTTTGGCAGTATCCTGAAGTCGTTTAAAAATCGCTTAAGACTTGGGTGCTAATCGTTGACTACATCTTCGTATGATCGACACGTGTCGTCCTGCCTACCATGAGACTATAACTAAAATCATATTCCGGGATCTTTGTTATCTATTGATAGCTGCAAATAGATAAATAAATAAAATGCAAACTGGGTAACTACCATTTGACAGAAATCCAAGCCTCTACTGTTTACTCTTGGCGGATTTTAAAGAAAAAATCCGGTTCATGAATTTCTTCTTCAATTTGGCGTTACGTCCTTCACGGACAGGCCGGCCTGTACAAGCTATCGAGACTCAATTCATTACCACGCAGCCGGATAGTCAAATCCTTGCTATGAAGGAACGATCCATTCTAGGCTTCAACCCATAACGAGCATGTTATTGAGTCGTTTGAGTTGACACCCTGTGAATGAATTTCTACTGATTTTTTTAAATACCGTCATGCTTCAAATTCCGGACATTCATTATTCTTTTATTTCATTTCTTTATATTTTCACCCTGGACATGCCGTTTTTTTTATTTTAGATGTTTGCCATGATGTACTAGAATAATTTTTTTCCGACCCCTTAGTGGGGCCTGATGACAAAGTAAATAAATATTTTCTGTCGGTCAGTTCACCACCAGAGGCTTTCTTAGCAGTTTTGCTTCAAACCCACACCAGTGTTATTTCTTCGATAAATCCTATTAATGCCATCCTTGTGGAAGTAGTTGTCAGCGTGAAAACAAGAGTGTTCCATATCATATTTTGCTCTGAATTTCATTTAAACACGTATTTAAAACTGTCATGAATTCGGAGCATTATTGCTAATCTTGATTTTAATTATGGGCAGCCGAAGTAAATTGTGATTAATTGCATAAAAATAAGTTTTTGAACAGTGATAATAACAAGAACAAAGTTCAATGATAATAATAAAACAACGATATTTGAAGATAGATGTGCCCAATGCCTTACAGGGTTTTCGATGATATTATTGACATGTTCAGCGAGCATATAATTGACTCTTTCAGCGAGATATTTAATTGTTCGGGAACAGGCATTGTCATGTTCAGAAGATAAAAAAGGTATAGTGTGTGTGTGTGTGTGTGTGTGTGTGTGTGTGTGTGTGTGTGTGTGTTAATATGAAGATTATAAATGAAATTTTGAGGCTTTCCGTCGGTAATTTGAAACATTAGCTCGAAAATGTCCGGGATATGAATCAAAATATCGTTGCAGTTTCATAAGTTTTTGTAGTGTTTCGAGTAAAATTATTGGAAATCTTATTTTTTTCTCAATTGGAGAAGGTTTGCTGTAGTAAAATGAGTTATGCTGGAGTATGACGAATGAAATATGAATTGATGAGAAATTATTACATTCCAAAAATGCCTTAAGTGTCCGTAATTCGAAGCAGTCATTACATTCTAGATAAAACTAGTATTGAAAAGCGTTAATGAAATACCAACATGGAATCAAAAGTAAATTACAACTTTAATTTTAGCAATATTTTTTATCAACTATCAGTTCTTATCAACCCAACCGCTATATCGATACATTTTTTTCTGTACTACTATGGAAGGCATATCATTCTGACGGAAATAGCGTCCCGCTAATCGATATGCCTGGTGGCAGTGAAATGCCAATTCAATCCGTTTCAACAAACTTCAATCAATACAGCTCCACGTTGTGAAATAGCTAATGGTGTATCATTTCCCACGAGGCTCTGGTGTATATGTGCTTTTTCCATTTTTTTCATACCATTTCATTTTTACCATTCCACTTCATGTATCCAAAATAAGACACCTTTTTGGGGTTTTTTGAAATCCAGCCCACGTCCATCCACCATTCACCATTTTCACACACATCATTTGCTGCTACCGGACGCCCACACCGACAACTGATGGCGACATTTATGGACGTTTTTATTTGCAAATTATTCAGCGAATTGTTCGCCTGTTTCCCGTTCCCTGCAACACCAACCTCACCCCGGCAGCATTGCTGTGCTGAGCGGGGTTCGGCCATTTGGGGTGCATTTAAACAGCGCACCAACGAACTGGCACCGCCGGCATCAATGAGCTGTCACTTTGATCGGACAGCATTGATACTTTGATGTTATGAGGCCAACAGCAACGAAGCGCTGGACAGATTTATCAATGGCCACAAAAGAATGCACCCAAACCCGGGTGCATGAAACGTGGGTAACGAAACGAAAACCGACACGGCCAGTGCGGCGGGATTGCCTATCACCAATCGGAATGCAGTTGCAAAGAATTATAATCATGGCGTGTTGTAGCGTCTGTTTTTGCATCTCGTTGCAGAATGTTGCTCTTTGCAGCAAATTATATCATTTTTTTTTAATTTATCATACATTTTTTTAATAAATTTTTGATAATTTTCTTTTTATCTTTCCACTACAGAAATCAAATGAACGTAAATTAAAAAAAATGAATTATGTATGGTATAAAAATCATTAACCACAATAAACCATAAACCAAACTGCGTTCACCACTGTTCTCAACGACAACGGAAAGCTTTTTTATGTTAAAATCGGGCTTGCCACACAATACATTTGTGGGCGAAAAATATCATATTCCTTCCCAGCACCGAAAATAACGGAAACAGATATCCTCTCAATAGCACTCTTTCATTCCCAATTTTTCCCCGTATTTTGGCTGGATTTATGATCCGTCAAGTTGCGCTTGATAAATGGATTCATTTTCCTGAATGACTTTCGGGCATGATTATCGCAAAATCCTTTCCAATTTCTGTCGGATCACATTTCCGTCCCAGTGGGGCGTCCCTGTTGGGCGGATGCACTTTTGTTTTACTTTATTGTGGGAGCACAAAAATATAAGAGAATTATAATTATGAAGGCTGAAAAGAATATAAAACGCGTGCGTTCAGCTAGTTTTAAATGTCTTTTGAATTTTACCATAAAATATGTGCTTTAGTGGAGGCTCAATTTGATAAACATGTGCTTTACAAAGGTACCCTTTTTAAAATGTGTTGTTTCCATTTACTTAGTTCTCTTCACAAAAGTGCAAAAAAGAAGTCAACTGTCTCCAAATAAAATAATAAACCCCTTTACATTTTCAACCCCTTTTCATAGTGTTTTCATTAAGCATTTAGCATTTTTCTTTCTTTTATCATCTAAATTTAAGCATTCAGCTCCGTTTTTGGGAAATTATTCATCTACAAACACTCGCTCATCAGACAGCGATTAACAGCATGCCTAAAATTCCAATACACAGACACATGTTCACAGCAAAACGTCCCTTCAAAATCAGCCCACTGCAATAAAATTGCGATGAAATTTTAATGCATGAAAGCGATGAAAACGTGCCTCGGAACCGTACGCCTTTATTACTTTCTTTTGCCATCTATCACACCAGCACACCAGTAGAGTAGAGGGGGGAGAAAATGAGAAGCAATAAGTTCTTCGGCAAACTTGTCAGCTTTGATTCCCTTCGCCGGTTAACCATATGGTGTGTGCGTTGTGTGTGTGTGTATATGGCAGTGTATAAACTCAGGAATGAAATCGGTGCCGACGCACATTAGCATATATTAGAGCAGTGAAGCATGGCAAAGGAAGATGCTCGGGTTGTGGCAAGTTTGAATGAGCAATTTTTTAAAACGATCTTTCGTCGAAAAGTGAAATATTTAAATTTTAGTAAAAATATAACTACCGTGGTTTATAATAGAAGACAAACATTTTAATAAAATTTATTTTATTTTTATCACAGTGCTTTGCAGCACAGGGAAGACGGAAAAAATAATTCTAGTTTTTATTTGTATTTCTAGCATTCTTCATAAGGAATTGATCTGGAACTGAACTAAGGAACTGAAACAAAATAATTATAATAAATATAACTATTTTAGAATTTTCATAAAACAACATAGTGATGAAGGAACGTTTACGCAGTTACGCAGTTTACGCTATTGGAATAGTATATAAACCTGGAATTTCTCGAAAACTTCCCATAAGTTCGTATAATTGCATATAATCACTGTTCTTTGCGTGTCTGTGTCATTAAATCAAAATATATTTTAATCTATAATTAGATAAAATTTACACTCAAATATATCCATTTAAAGACTACGATTCAATTTATATTTTTGTGAAGCTTTGTACTAAAACTTCCAAATAAGAATAAGTTAAAGCACAACACAATTTTTGATAGTATCCCTTACTCAAAGCAATTTTTTACATGTTTCCGCTTGTTGATTTCACACCACAGTGTGTAAAATCAATTTCGCTCAAAATCATTAGTCTGTAAAAACAAATACCTTTCAATAAAGACACACAACCATTCCAGAATTCTTTTCACACGCACTGTACATCTGACACTGTAATTGGATTTTTTTTCTTCTACCAACTGTTCATTAAAATCGATTCATCAATGCGATGGAAATCTCCATATCAGCTGCTGACGGGCGTCCTTTCACCACAAATAAATCATTAATAATTCACCATAAAAGTGTGCACCGTACACAGCGCAAAATTGATTAATATACCCATTCCCCCACCATCCGTGAGAAGTGAGCCATCAACGGCAGAAAATTAATCGACATTTACAAATTACAAACTTCAACTGCAGCCCAAACGTGCAGCCGGACGAAATCAAAATCCCCGCCTATAAATTGAGACCAAAGGTCACCTTGGACCGCACCAGGCACCTTTTGCACCGTTTTGGCGGCTACCGAACGCCAAAAGCGGTCCATTCGATGCGGCTTTGTGGTTCGACTTCAACCACCCGAGGGACATGGTGCGCACTGAGCAATGGCATTAGAAACACATCAACATCAACCAGGGTCTTTCGGTACCATACCGCCGTATCGTTTCACTCTCCCAACCCGCCCCCTCCCCCAATCACACGGGTGATGGTGGACATTATCGCTTTTCTAGCTTTCCCTGCTGCCATTCTCACTCGCTCGCTTTCTTTCGGAAACACCATTTGTTTAATTTTCCGCTCGATTTGTACCCGTTTATCATCCGCCATAATACGTACGGACGGTGATTGAAACAAATGGACACATAAATATACACTCACAAACACAGGCAACACACACAATCAAACACACAGCAACGCGGGAAGCACAAAAAGAGTACACTTTCACCCGACAGCGACCGCAACGAATACGACGATGACGACAACGTTGGCGACGATACACATCCACCCACGGAGGCACATAAATACAAGTTCAATTAATTTTCGCTTCTGTTTCACTTACCGACTTCGGTGGACGGGTGGCTTTACCCATCCCCCTCCCCACGAGGAAGCCTGTGGAAAAACCAATATTTGATTACTTTCCATCTCTTGCGACAAACGATCGGCATCCGCCTCGGTCCCGGCTCATCCCTCAGTCGCCTTAATCGCACGAAAGATGGCGTCACTGTGGCAACGATACAGCAGACTCTCCCAGGAAAAAGCTGGTGAAAATGTGTCTCCCCTTGTCCAAACAAAGGCACAGACACACACACACACACACCGTACCGTACAGCACATCGAGATTCGAACGCTCGTCTCCGTGCTTTCGGTAGATCGGGCTCGTAAATTACCATCATTAAAAATAAAGCACATTTTGTGCAGCAAAGGAGAAACATGCTGCCATGCGATCAGGATGACGAGGCTGCATTGCTGTGGCGCTTGTGTGGCGAAGGAGTATCTCCTTGTCGTGTTGTTTGGTATGCTCCGCCCGAGCCTACGCTCCCGGACTCGAGCCGATCGATAATAATTACTGCGAGACAAATTACCGCAAGTGACGAAGGAAAACCGCTTCAGTCGTCATCGGTATTGCTTTTTCCCTTCCGCCCCAGGAGAGGCGTGATTGTGTTTCCCCGCCCCATCAGCAGCATCTCTCTGAACGATGGCGCCCAGTGACCTCCTTGAGATGGGAAAACTTTGGAAGCAGCACTTTAATCACACGGCTCATGCCGTATCCGGCTGGTCTCTTCATCGCCCCCCCTGCAGGCTGATTGTGTACTTGCGTTGCCCTTCATCCCCCTTCATCCCGCTCGAGTGTCCGCACAGCACAATGAGCGAGTCATCACAAAACACGCCAGTACATCCGGTTTCGGCGATTCGGGCTGGGTTCGGACGCGGCCAACAACTGGCGAAAAAGCTTCGTAGGCACACCACAACCACGAATGTTAATTAATGAACCCTTGAGGAAAGTTTGCTCTTTGCTGCTGCCGCTGCTTGTTTGCTTCAGTTTTTGAAGGCACTTCGGGAAAGTCGGTTGAAACTGTGAAACGGGGGTGTATGAGTGGGAAGGTTAAGCTGGTAGCAGAAGAAAAAAAGAACGAGCACTCTCACTGATTCGTTTGCCGTCATTATAACTCTTCATCTTGATTAGTTAGTGTATGAAGTTGGCCTTCTTGACCGGCAGCCGTTGTGCTCATGTCTTTGTTGCGGTTCTGTTACGGCGCAGCAATAATATTACGTTTCTTTTCTTGAATACGTCATTCTACTTGTCTCAATTGACTTACCATAATGGAGGATTATGTACCAGTTACATATTTAAATCAGCTTTAACTTAAAATGTGTGTCTTGCATAAGTATACTTGACTGATATTTCAAATTATTTAAGTGAGCACAAGCCTACGTCCTTGGCACAAGACACTCTTTCAAGACTTTGTCCAGTACCGAGGTCACGTCATGAATGTAGCGCCGATATGAGCAGAAAATGCGCAGATATGTCTAGACAGATGTGGACCAAGTCAACATCGGTCAGCAAGGTTATGTTTTTGAGTTGGTTTACGTTTGCTTGTTCATGAAACGATTTTTTTGTGGATTCAATGGCAATTTGATTAACGTATACACATTAACACTTGGTTTTACCGTATGGATATCACTAAAAATCTTCAAACGAATGTAATCTCATGCACATTGATGCCAAAACTAAGGTTTCTTTGTACCTCTCATAAGATTACAACCAAAGATTCATACCATCTAGTCTACATTGGATGGCAAAAATTGCTCTAAAAAAATTCGCCAAACTGTACCCGATTTTCCGGATTTGTCATGAAGAACGGTGATTTACAGACAAGAATTTTGCAGGCAGCAATCGTTCCGAGGAATCAAAACTATTGTAAGTTTACATAACACAATCATGGAGTACATTGAAAGCTTTACCGTTGCATACAGAACTACAGTTTGAACTCACTGGTTGGCCTTCGATTAAAAGCGTTATTCTATTAAATTTAGGCTGAATTGTTGTGGATTGTATTATTTTTGCTATTTCTAATATATATTTTAATTGATCTTATTTTTGTATTAAATTTGCGTTCTATTTTTCCATAAAATATTGTTATTCTCTTCTTTTTATTCTTTATTTTTTTTGTTATATAGCTTTGATTTTTTTTTCGGTGAAACTTACAACAATGAACAAAAATTACAAACATATTTACTATACACTAAACACGATTTTTGGAACAATGTGACTAGAATAATTCAAACATTTTTTATAGATTTTGCATCTGGTAAACGGTAAATTTACAATAAAAACGTGGCCTCGGCGTCAATGTGAACCCCTTGATCCAAAGTAGCGAGAGGTCTACAATAAAATGAAATCTAGAGCATTCCAGCTAGTATACATCACAAGTGAAGCAACATAATAATATGAAATATGTTTTTCATCACAATTTCTTACATATGTGTTAAGTAATCAAAGAAAATCACATAGTTATTTGTCATCTTCCAAATACCTTCATGGAGCTCACATCCATCCTACAGTGTATAACATACGTCGCTCTGTTGCACTCATCGCACACTACTGTCGCAATACAATCCTGCTCGTTTGAGCGAAAATCACACACACTGAACGAAAGTTGCGCACCGCTCATCCTGCTCAACTAAGCAGATTTGCCACATCGCTCTTTCGCTCAGCACTGAGTATGAAGCCTTTTGATTGTGCCTGCAGAGCGTTCCCCGTACGCTCTTTCAGGTGAGCGCTGCAACTGAAGTAACTCTTTCGCTCACTATACAATTATATTTTTGTATATAATCTATGGTACCTGCATATTAATTTTTTTTAAATAACAATGTATTCATATAAATAATTACACCCGAGGTGCTGCAATTACGTTACTGCGTTTCATCCACAAGAAACACGATTAAGCGTTTACTATCTGCTTACTCAAATTTGCTCCTCACATTCCTAATGGTGTCTGGCGAACGACCCACAGTAAATATGATCTAACCGGCTGCCACACAAACCCGCCATGTTTCCTCCTTTCCTATGCACAATTAAAGGAACCCTGCAATTTCAACAACCCATCCCGTACATCGCAACCATACGCAAGGAATATTGTTTGATCTCAATTAGTGTGAGCTCACGCTGAATCCTTCCCAGAGCAGCTAGCTACCAGTATGTTCTAGGCGACGAGAGACTGTTCCTAGGCAAGAGCGGTTGTCGTCTGACTTTGTCGATATTGCGGTAAAACGAGAGTGCTCAAGCTTTAGGGTCGGTTGTGGTAGAAAAGCCGGGCGATATAATCCACCCCCAGGAAGCGAGATGTGGCTGAATGCCGTGGCTTGAGCAGAAACATTAACTCAGCAATAATTGCACGTTCGTTAGCTGGGTGCGGTTGATGCGGTTCGGGAATCATCGGCGCTGTTTCGTCCTTTCCAGCAACCCCTAGACAGACTGGCAAAGGTGTCCAGCTTGAGCTAATACAGTGTGGCTGGGAATAGAACACACACACACATACACGCGCACACAAAAAGCTCATCTAAATTGAGATGGGTGAGGTCCGATAAGATTAGACGAACGGAGCAGAGAATTGCTCTTAAATGCTGTTGAACCTGGAAAATGATTGTCGTAAGCTCATTTGAATGAACGGGCAGCGAATGAAGTGAGTGCTAGTCTTCGAGGTTAAATTAGAATAAGTGTGTGCTGAGTCATCGTTCAGTTTTAAATAATGACGCAGAATAAACTGTCTTAAATTGCAAAAAAAAGTAATAAAATCATTAAGCTAAAGTTATTCTATTTTCTTGCACTGTACTGCGCAGACAATTCAACACAGCCTTCACTCCAAAAGTGAATTTCCCCGAAAACAACCCACTTACGGTTCGTTTGATCGCACTTCAAAAACACAAAATCCGATACAAACACAGCTTCAGCACGCAGCGACATTTGTTTGATTTGCCATTCGCGTTTTCCCCCCTTTGTCGCAACAGCAGCAGCACGGCGACGGAAAAAGGGCAGCGAACCATTTTCTCCGTCATTACCGTAGCACCACAAACACAGCAGCCGTACGCGTACAGCCGGGCGCGCTCAGAAGGGACATGAAACGAGTGACGGGTAAGCTTGGCTCGTTTCCTAAACCCCTCTTACGCGCACGTGAGGGTACGCAAAAAGGGGTTTTCGCTAAAAGAGGCGAAATGAAGGGAAAATGTAAGCTTCGAGAAGGAATAATATTTGCCCACCAGATCAAACGTGATTCCGCACGATTCCGCACCGGGTGCAGCGGGTCGGCGGACCGGGGGTGGTGGGAGCTGCTGCTGATGTCGTGTGTTGGAAGTTGGTGGCAAGGCGTGTTGTGTTGGTGTGGCTTTGCTATTGGCATTTGCCACGAAGTGGCAAAGTTAAATGTTTTTCCTTTTTTTTCTTTTTGGTCTTACGCTTTGGCTTGGGCAGAGCTTGTGGCTTTCGTGGTGAAGCCGTGCATTACAATCGCTGGCGTTGGCGATGATTGCAAAGGAAGTTACATAATTCATCAGGTATTATTTGGGTGAATATTTGAGAAAAAGGGTGTCGTTAGGTTAGGTGAGTGGTGAAACTGGCAGACAATTGTGAGGTGAGTAAAATGCTTTATTTGTTCACACCTCAAATGCCAAACTGCAAATGCAAAATTCTATCACCAAATGTTGAGGTGTCCACTACTCGAGCAAGGTTTTGATTTTCTTTTAGTAAAACATTCAAATAGGGTAACATATATGGTTTTTCAGGAGGGTTGTCATATTAAACATTTACACTTTCTTAATTCTTTCTTCCGGGAAGTGAACTTTATGTGACAAATATGTATCTCACTTTATACTATAAACCATATAATTTATTTTCAAGTAATTAAAGAAGCAAAGAAGTTCTGGTTCAGCAAAAATATATCTTTCTTCTCTTTGTAGAACGCCTAAAGATATGCAATGTGTTGTTATGATTATTTTTAGGGATGCATAATCAGTGTTTGCAATGTTTATAATCTATGTTTACAATAAAATAAGTTTATAGTAGCAGATACAAACAAAACAAAACAATTCCCCCCCCCCTACACTATCACTCCCGCGTGGACCGCACAAGATTCCAAAAAACATTTTAGCAGTCATCAAAGCTGAAACTCTTTCAATTCTTCGAATCAGCTCGTACCCAACATGAGCCTCAAATAATCTTTCTCAAACGTTTTGCTAATCGTCATTTCATCTAGTTCCATCCTCGGATAACAGAATTCATAGGAAACCCATTAAAATGGATACCATGGGATCGGCATGGCCGGAAGAATCTCAAAATTTAATTGATAGCACTTCATTTGAATGCTAACGAAGGTGCTCTTACTTTCTGCCTTAGCCGGGATTTACCCGACAAACCGTAGAACAACATTTCCAAGAGCCTGTACCCTTGAAGTTAGTTGTGTGTGTGTGTGTGTGTGTGTGTGTGTGTGTGTGTGTGTGTGCGTGCGTGTGAAATCTATGTGCGTGAACTGAAGAAGAGATTAGCTGGAATATCAATCAAAGTTCGTATTAGCAACACCCAGCACGTACGCTGGATTGAGTGTAAATGAGCGAAGATCAAGATTAAGACTCGCTCTGCTCTACCGGCTCCACTCCGTCAAAAGGTAAATAAACCAATTAAGGGTTCCGGGCTGTGAAAACCCACCGTAATTAACTTTCCTCTTCGCTGATAAGCTTATGCAAGCGCAGGTGACAAATAGGGATGAAATTGAATTGAAAATTACTTTACCTGTAACACCCTAACGAGAGGTTCCGCAATGGGTTTATTTTGCGTGTGTACTTTGCCGTGCATTACCACGTACTTCAATACTCTTCGCCTCGGCTGGAATAAAACTTAAGCTTTTATATGTTTGAGTTTATAACGCTACGGATAGATACATCAAAAGAACAATTATTTCTTATTACGGTATCATTGTCTCAGAATCTGGTAAGAAAAGATTTGAAGCACCATGTTATAGGGTTTTCATAGCCATTTCGATATTGTTAAACTAGTTATCGGTTTTCGTCAAGTGTGTCTTTGGCATCGTAAACGCTCAATTGGACGCAGTCAACTCCATGAAAACTACCCAGTATACAAAGGAACTACCAGTCAGATCAACCGCGTGGGTATATCTTCAACTGATTAGTTATTCTTCTATTTGGCATAACGTCCTACGCGGACATGTCGGCCCATACAGGCTTTTGACACTTGATTCATTACCACACAACACAGCCGGATAGTCTATCCTTGCTACGGGGAGACGGTCCATTCTAGGTTTGTACCCAAAACGGGCATATTCTTGAGTTGTGCGCGTTGACGACTGTACCACGGAACTGCCCAAGAAGATACCTTCGATTCTTCCTTCATACATTCGCTCGATCGTATTAAGAAGACAGGGATGATCTCTTAAACTTAGATTATCGTAGCTATTAAAGCTAACTCCAGTATTTAGAAAAGCCTAATGAATATGTTATTTTATAACAGAATATGGTTTACATTGTTACGACAAATATGCTTTGCAGGTTAAGTTGGTGCCATAAAACTGTCGTGTTTTGTGATTTACTTCAAAACATCCAGATGTATTGGCATTTATTACAACAAATTGTTGTACGATTGTTCTCAATAAGAATGCAAAATAAGATAACGAATGGTAATTATACTTCATCACTTTAGTAATTCTAAGAAAAATTATAAAAAAAATAATTGCTACAGGAAATGGCGATACCAGAAGACATAGCTATGATGAGTCAAATGCCTCAATTCCTTAAACTAAATGAAAACACGGATCTTCCGTATAGATTCAGTTCTTCATTGGGTTGAAAAGAGATACTGGGGCTAACCTAGACCAACGGTTAATGAAAAAGTAGACTTTGAACAATAATTCAAACATAAGGTAAGGTACACATACACATATTTTATGTTCACATACTTGAATAATCTTGGAAGAGTTTCCATACATTTCTACACAAAAATCGTAAAAGCTAAAGAATATAATCTGAACCAACGAAACAGCCATCATTTACAATGAATAGCAAAATTCCATAATTTCCTAAGCTGTCAAAAGACTCTCCACGCGTTTTACATTTCAAACCACTTTCTTTAACATTATTTTCCAATTTCCTTTCGCCTCGCACGTGTTCCAAAGGCAAGTGTCAAACATCAACCTTCCGTTTCTCGATAAACAACACTCACAGCAGAGTTGCCTAGATCCGAGCAAACGACATCGCGTTGTGTGACGGTGTGTGGGATGTTTCCTGCCACAGCGAACACTGATTGTCGTGTTTGTATATTAACATACTTCCACCCCGACGGCACTGGCTGACGTCAATGGTGTGATACGTGTCCTGTCTGATCCTTAATTCGCATCACTCGTACGCTCGCACGACTTCACCTGAGGCGTTTCGATGAAAAACAAAACCCCTTATACCCTCCTTGATTTTCTCTCTCTTTCGTTATTTCTTTCTCTTTTCCTTTCTCTTGGCAAATATGTGCACATATTTTGCTTCGATTTCATCTTTGTCCCCATTTTCAGATCCTTATCCTAGCAGCCAATATGTATGCCCGTGCACGCATCGTGAAACCCTCCCAGCGCACGCACTACGAAGAGGTAAAATGGCTTGATTTTCTTGGAAACTGCGAACTTTCTACTGCGACGCAGCAACGATCAGTGTCAACGGTTTCTTTTAAAGGCTGTCAGGAGCAGCTTTAAGGACGTCAATGTCGTGAGTGATTCGGCAGAAGCCAGCGGGACATTAATTTTTCCAATGAAATCTATCCAAGCACCTCGATCGAAAGGCCCCGTAAGCGAGCAAGTTATTCAATTTCAGCATCAACCGGAGCGCGATTCCCAGTTCCCAGAAGGCACACTGTTGACGTCGCACAAATATAAGCGATCATTAGCAATCCTGATTCGTTGGTGGAGTAGAAACCCGTTTGATATATTCGCAGTTTTTTTTATTTCTTCTGATGTTGTCGTCCAATGATATGGCTGGAAGCGATTCTGCTTGAAACGAACGCTTTTCGGTGCTTGTTTTCACGAAATATAACCTTGCCTGTTGCGACATGTTGTGAAACAAAAGTGCTTGCTGCTGGCAGAGTGTAAGAAAAACGAAGAAGCGATATTTTTTCTCTGCAAAACAAAACTCTACCAACTGTCCCAGAAGTGCGTCCCTTGGCGAGCAGCGAAAAGAGAAAGAAAAGCTTGCTGGCAAAGAAAGTAAATACAACCTGCCCTGCGAAACCGGACCGGACCTAATGAAGGTTTGTGACCGACCGGCACCGGCCCGTTAGCGATGCGTCTTACCTCACCATATGGGATGCAGTGCACTGGAGCGTTTCGCTCCACGCAAGGGTCGCCGATGCGCTACCACGTGCGCCCGGTATGTTTTATTAGCTTCGTCATTCGTACCCGCGCCAGGGTCATTTGCAGGGGTTGGCACCGTGTAGTGTTGGTGCTTTCTTGAAGACCGGGCTGCGATGTGGTGTGTCGCCAGTTTTATTTGAACTGTCGGCAACCACGCCGGACCTGGTGGACGAAACGTACTGCGTTGTGCCGGACCGGGCGCCTCCATGTGAACGCATATCTGCAGTGTGTGTGTGTGTGTGACGGCCGTATATAGCCGGCCCGTTTCACATTCACTAGTCAACAGCGGTCAACAATCGTAACATTTTGCAACCGTGTCTGGTGGCTTGCTGCTGTTGTTCTGTTCCATTTTTGGGTCCAATTCCCACGAGCATCGAGGGTGCCGCAGCTCGTTTTTTTCCGGATCGCCATCAGTGCAAAAGCCAGGCCAGGGCTGTTTTTCTTTGCTACTGTTTTTTTTCTATTCCTTTATTACTCGTCAGTAAACAAACGGAGCACGAGCGGCGGTAGTGTGTATTTTCTTTTTCTGAGCACGATACGTTTGCTGAGCACATATGTTTATCTTGCCACATGCATGCTCGAACAACTGTTTGTTTCTGTGGAAAAGCCAGCACAGGCTGGTTTGTAGTGTATTTATGGTTTATGTTTTTGAATGGAGGAAGAATAGTTTTTGTACAAAACCTTTCGAAAAGAGCTAAAAATAACTGGTGCATATTTTGATTATGAATGATTTTCTGTATATTTTGCCTTTGCACTAATACATCCAGCAGTAATATTAGTGATGCAGGCTCCTTTTCTTGCAAAGAGTAATGCAACAACTTTTCATAAACGCAATCAGCTTAGTTTTACATAGAGGCTAAATCAGACTTTTTTATCTGTTTTCTTGCTCGTGTTATAATGTTGCCGAGTGTCATTTAACTAATGATTAAAAAAAATGTAAATAATAATTTAACTTATTTTGCAACACAAAATTACTACAAATATGTTAATTCTTAAACAATACTTATTGATGAAAATAGTGTAGAGTGAAATCTTACTAAGACGTAGTCTCTTCAAGATGAATTGAGTTTTTAAGATGAACATTTTGACGGTTCCTTCATATTTCATACATTTTAAGTCTCTGAAAGATGAATATTTCCTTTAGGCTAATATTATGTAAGTTGCATATGCGATTTGGCAGCCGAAATTGTCTCAGATGAATTTTTGGATGTTGGAGGCCATGTTTGTCCCCGCGGTTTCTTGGATACTTCATAGTCTTCCTCAACATGAATTAATGCTTAAAGATTAATTAAAGCTGATGGTCCCTTGAAGGTTCATCTTAGAGAGATTTCACTGTAGTTTATTGTTTCTTTCTCCTTTCTTACTTATTTTTTGCTTCAATTTTTAGTAACAATAGACAATTATTCTAAGTTGAGGGGCAGAGACATTCAGACCACCCAGTCGATGACTGGTGGTCGAAAATAATGCTCTCCAATCTCTAGGTCAAGATGGATGCTGTGAATTTTCGATTTGCTGACTGCTTCAAATATTAGATCGATCTGTAACTTACAAAATAAAATTCGCTCCCCATTTTAGTCTTTACAAAGACGAATTATTGAATAATGCTTGGGTGGAAGAGTTTATGTCATTTTTTCCAATCCAACCATCTGGATCATACCATATGTTATACGATTTAGAAATGCATTTTTTAATAAAACCTTTAACACCAACACCTGAAAAAAGCTCAAAAACAACTCAAAACAACTGCGAGATGCAACTGTAAAATGAAAAAAAAATCGTTTAGTTTGAACTTAACGTTTATGCTTCAGCAGATAAATTGTACAGTTAAATTAAACATTAAATATTTTTTAAACACAATTCAGTTTGAAAAATTTGGTAAGTCTTGTTGGATGCTTCCAGAAATGATATATTTATTAATTAAAATAACTGCTACGTTGATTAGGTACTTTCTTCTCCATTTACTACCTTTAATTATAATAGATAATTATAGTTTATGCTATATCCCATCTATCACATAATGAATCTTTTAATCCCAACTTAAACCATACATTACCCGTAACAAAACAAGTACCTTTACGAATGGATGTGCCTCACAGCCTCTTAAAGTGGAATTTTAAATGAACTCCATCAAAGATCAATGCTGAATAGGCATTTTTCATCCGGACACACCCCAAGTACGCAAACAGTCGGTAAGAAAATCATCTGTTTCTCAACTATCTCCACCATCTCACTTAGCACCGCTCTTAAGATGAAAACACTACACACAAAGGTTATATTGAAAGATAATGTACGCACAAAACGGCACGTTCCATTGTCTCCACTCGAGCTGGCCCAAAACAAAGGTGGGCAAAGTCTTTCCCCAGGAATCGTGGATGATGTTGATGGCTGACAACTTCACTCTGATTGTGCAGTGGGGGATTTCTACTCCAGCGTAACCTTTATTTTACCAACAGAACCCTAAACTTCAAGACTTCAAGACACAGTGAAAACACACACACACACACACACACACACACACACACACACACACACACACACACACACACACACACACACACACACACACACACACACACACACACACACACACACACACACACACACACGCAAACAGTCACACTCACTGCCACCAAGCAAATAAATTCAAGACACGTTCCCCAAATAAATCACGTAGCACACGGTCTTAACTCGCAGGGATAGAACTTCCAAAAGCGTGGGACAGTGGGAGACATTGAATGCGATAAAAAATGATACAAATACACTGGCTGGAGAATAGAACGACACTACCGGGATAGCTCACTGCTCCATCAAATTGTCACCAGTAACAGCACAAGGAGTGTGAAGATCTTGTGTGGTGCTGATGGATTGGCAGGAATATATGAACGGTACACGGGCGTAAAGGTACCGTCCACTACTCGAGGGTTCGAATTGAAAAGGGTCGCATTGTTTTGAGTATATTCATATACCACTTTGTTTTCTACTACTGTGTCTTTTGATTAACACATTTCCCGGAAAAAAAGATCCACCATAGCACAAAACCATAGATAAGGGGAAATTTACTTTAGTTCTACAAATCTTAGCTAACCTGATTGAAGCCCAAACAATATGCGCCATTGGCAAGGTGCCAAGCCTGCCGTCCTTCGGCTCTAAATCAGTCCCACAACATCCAATGAAAACTGTCCCACGTTGTGAAACGCAACTCATTAATTAGCATGTTATGTGTTGCAATTATTATAGCGTTAGTTAGCGATAATCAAGGGAAACCCCGGATCGTTTCGAGCTTAATTTCCATACATCTGCGACCCCGTCATTTGTTACGCACCACCCTTGCGCCGCAGCAAACCCGTCTAAGGAACCGTCTGGCCTGCTCTGATTATGAATGCAACTCTTCGCGGAATGCGAAACGACCTACGTCATTGGCAGGGCGTGGACTGTATCCATTATTCAGCGTCACAGTGCATCTTGACGACTCGACCTCATGCATAAGCAGGCCCCAGGGGTGGGGCGGAAGCGGAACGGCCGCCATCATGATGCAATGCAGTCGCGACGGCGGAACGACATCTTTATTGCCATTTCTTCTGCCTCACCGTTCCTGCGCTGAGTGCTGCACAACTGACCTACATTTCACGACGCAATTTCTAATGTAAGCAAGGCGAATGGGTTTAATGTTGCTCCAGTACTGCGAGGGAGTATACAATGGTATTGAAAGTACTGGGAGAAACTTTCAACAGCGCCGTTTGTGGGGTATTTTTCCCCATCAGCATCAGATGTTGGGAATTGCTTTCAGGCAAATTGCAAATGTGCAACAAATGTTTCGCAACTCGAGGAGCGATGGTAAAAAAAGTTGCTACGGAATTGCTCACATGTTTATTTGATATTAAGCGTAATTATATGTAAATAAAATTTACAAATTCATCTGATCTAAGGTTTAAAAAAAAATTAGACAAACATCAATTCAAGACAATGGAAATAAAATAGTTAACCAACACATGTTTAACTACATTAATGAATTACATTGTTTATTCGTGTTTTAAATAGCATAATGATAGCATCAACACACCTATTTTACGCTTACATGAATAAGATCGAATAAAATTGTAAACAGTAAACCTTAAAAAGGTACTTTAAAATATTAACAATATTGCTGATCCTAATATGTTATAATTTTTTATTTGATTTTGTTTGAACACAATTTGTTTGAAAACATAACAAAAACATGCTCTTATTTACTGTCTGGTTCAGTCAGATTAAGCTTCTGAAGACTCTGCGTTCTTATATTTTGAAGTGATCAAAAAAGCAATCCGATATGGTAGCTACAATTTAACAATTAAAAACAGCTAAGACTAATTTATATATTCTTACATTGAGCTGATATTGATTAGTATTATTTAATTATTAGCATTATTTCATATGTGCAGTACATCTAAAGTACAGTGGAGCGCCGTTTATCCGGGTACCTTTTATCCGGTTGTTCGTTTATCCGTGCTGTTGAAAAATGACAGTTCAATACAAAGATGACATTGCGTTCTGAAGAGGATATTTGAAAAAACGGTTATCAGAGCACATTTTCATAACAAAAAACGCTATAATTCACGGCACATTTCAAATATTATCATCGGAAAAACATGAACTGTATGGAAAATGGCTAGGTTCTACCAAAACATTATATAAATTTAAAACAAAAACAAAAAAAAACTGGAATTTGTGATGAAAATAAACACTTTGTTTTATTATCCGTGTTATTCGACTATCCGTGCGAGGTCGAGTCCCGAAGAGCCCGGAAAATAGGCGCTTCACTGTATTCCTTTACATTTTACATAGAAAACATGAAGTAAATAAAATTCAATTCCACGCTGTAAAAAAAAAAACAAACCCCTTTCAAAAAGCTTCACAAGTAATTTACGTCTATAAGCTTTGTGCCTTTCCATAAGGTGAAAGTTTTCGTTTACACTAATTGAATGATAATCTTCTCACTTGAGCATTTCACCAACAAAAAAAGGCTTTGCCAAAGTTTGTCTTTTACATTTCATTCGCTCTAAGAATGAGCAAAAACATCGCTAAACATAAACGTACAAGTGCTACCTGTTCTTGCTTCAACCAGGCTTAACAAACTTCGTAATCATGGTTTATCGGAATAATACACCCACCTAACCGTGCATAGGAAAAGCGGGACTGGCATAACCGGTATAGTTTTTTGGTGCCGTAGCACCATAAGGTTACAACTATCTCTATGCTTCTCTATGTGGATTGTGTGCGTTGTCTAGATGCTTAATTAACGAATTGCGTATCTGTTTTCTATTGCGAAATGTGATGTTTCCCATGGTACGCGGGAAATGAGAAATCCCACGTTTTCTAGATCCTTTGGTCTTAACAAAACATATACTGTGTTTATAGACCGATTACGTGGTTTCATTTGCGTTTGCAAAAGTTATAATTTATCTTCATTGGAAGTAACATTAAAGGTTGTGACAGTTAAAACACTATAAAACCATGAGAGTGTACGAATAAGTTCATTAAATAACAAAAAAATAACATCAGTTTGTTTCTTACAAACTTACAAAACTACTGAAATGATATCTCCATTCTCTAACCCTCTAACATTCCAATTCAACGTCCAAACACCAAACATCTCTACACACAACCACACTTTCAAACTATTAACTTCTGTGTCCCCAATCCAATTAAGCCCTTTCACCACAAAGGACTCCCTTGACAAATGATTCGGCAAGTTTTGAATCCCCCGCTCATCCTTTTGGAGCCCCGCAAACCTGTCCGCAGCAGACACGTGTTATCAAAACAGACCACAACACACCTTCACTCCGTTTGCTGTCGTTGCCCTTTGCTGGCCCACAAACAAACACCAACAAACTTCCGATTGTCGTGGTCAAAGATTGGGCCAAGAAATTCGATGAACAACTTTACAGCAACATCGGGACAGTGACATAGAATTGTGTGTCATGTTTGGCGCGCCACATTTTGAAACCTTCTCTCTCACACACACACACACACACTCCACCCAGGAGCGGAACTTTCGGCCACTAGCCGGAGGAAAATGATGAATGGCTAGCAATTTGTAGCTAAAACGAACCTCTTAATGATGGGTCATCCATCCGGTGCCAAAGTGTGGCCTGCCATCGAGATTTTTGCGGATAAAGTTGCTATGTGTGTGAGTGTGTATATTTGTCGTTTCCAGAACATGGGAATGAAAAAAGTACTGCAAGAAGAAGAAAAAAAAACATCACGATAGCCAGACATGTTTCCCCGAACCAAGCCACGCGTAAAACGAAACCGGAGATTGTCCCGGAACGTGGCGGAAGATAGCCTTTCTGCCGCATTCTTCGCATCCCGTACGGTCAGACTATTTTTATCAACAAACATTCCAGCCACGAGATTATGGCTCGATTTTCCGTCTCTCCGAGCGTTGCGCGACGGTGGCAGGAATTTAAAGCGATTGCGATGGGCCGGTGGGATGAATTTATTAGCCGTCTAAATGCTTTCACCTCGAACTTAAAGCTGTGTGTAGTGTGCGTTGTAGGATATTACCATTTCTTGTGGCAATTTCTTATGCACACTCGGGCGTAATTGGTTCCCACACACATTAAAGCATATGGATGAGCAAAAAAATACATCCCCTAAGGGCCTTAGTTGGAATTACCCAGGCGCAGGCGTGTGTATGTGGTAAAGTTTAAAGCAAACACAATCATTGAACGTCAATAAATATTTATACTACACAAGCATGTAAATCGTAACGCGAAAACAAGTTTTTGCATAATAACAGAGGGAATTGAATTAATTACCTGCCACATCTCATCGCTCGGTTATGCCCTTGGGGTGCAGAGTGTCTTCAGATGATTTATAATTCCACCGAGGGAAGACAGTGATATTTGCATACATTTAACCTTACTTAGAGGCTTCGATCGGAGGCTGTTACATCTTAAAACTTAGCTGCCCTAGAGCCTATACCTTTAAAATTTCTCGAGAACTGTATTTTGCAAAGGTTTGATAACTAAAATTAAAAGAAGAAATTCAACGAAAATGTAACGCCCAAAGCGATGAAAGTAAAGTGAGGGAAAAAGATAATGTCAAACCAATAACTAGGCTAGGCGGAGTGCTAAGTTATACTATTGATAAAATAGTTAAATTAGTTCCCCAAAATATTACTTGCTTTATATACAATGTTATAATCACATGACTTCAAATAAATTAACTAAAATAAGATATCAACATCTACAACACTAAACAAATTATTTTTGTACCCAAAATTCCCGATAAGCTTACAAGCGTCAACGGCAAAACAATATCGATCCCTGCCAGCATCGACCAGCGGAGCAAACACTAACGTCAGCAAAGCATCAAAAGCGTCCAATCCTATTTCCAGCTATCGAAACGATCTATTTTCACATCATCCGGTCAATCAGCTCATCGAAATCAATTTCAACTCTTCCTTTCTACCTTTTTTTTCTACCTACTTCCTGTCGCATACCTTCTCGTCTCTTTGCCACTTTGACCTACTCAAATATAGCTCTAGGCGTAGCGAACCAGAACCAAAACAACGTCAAAAAAATGCACACTGTTCATCTGCTGTTTTCCAACATCATACAGCATAGTTGCAACTTCCCACTACAGTTGTGTTGCATGAAACGCTTACTCTTTGCCCTCGGTTCTTCTTTTTTTGTGTAAGTAAGGCTGCAGGTGAGTGTTGCTGTGTGAGTAGAAGCAACAAAAAAACACGAGCAGCGTTGTCTTGCTTGATCATTTGAAGCCAATCCAGGTCACGCAACCTGCTACAGGAAAACAGCAAACCGATTGATGTTGTTGTGCAGCGACGGTAGGGAAGCAATATTTTTCAACCCTATGTCCCCGTACGGTTCAAAGGTAGCCGGAGGTGTTTCAGCACTTTTCAAATGAATTGATTTTAACCCTTGCACCTTTCCTCCGAGCTGGAGAGGTCAATTGAGAAGGTGAAAAATATTTGCTTCTATTTATATGCGGGAAATGCGGACCCAACATGCCCGTGGGATACGTGGCACTGGTGGTACAGCTATGACCGTTCGATCTTCGAGCTGGTGGTTCGGGCCGGCAGCACCCAGGTAATGTGCGTGTACTGCATTTGATTATGCAGCAAATGATGTGCATTCGACGCAAAGAAGCCAGATCGAAAGCATTCAATCATAGGACGAAGCAGAAGCTCACAATTTCTGTCCAATTTTCTTGCAGCCCCCCTGATGTGCTGATTTCTGATGGGAATTGCTGCTCGATGAATCACCCAGTCGAATTCTGTCTACCGTCGCTAAAGATGTGCTTCAGATAAATGCTCCCACTTTTCTGCACAGCTCAGTCGTGCATAAGGAAAACCCGACCGAAGCAGGGAACAATACAATACATTTGTCGATCAATGCCCATGGCTTAGAAAGCAATCCGGCAAATCAATCAGCAGCTCATTGGCCGGCACATTGCCGATTGCCGAACTCCAAAGCACAATTCCTTCGAAATTAAGCTTCAGTTCGGAGTCTGTTTTCGAATATCTTTCCCTTCCCAAAGGGATTCCGTCCTTCATTATCTCTCTGGCCGGTGCAAACAATACCGCTCGGTTTAGGATAGGAAGAGCAGGCCAGTGGACGGAGGAAAGCATCAGGGCAGTACCCGTGGGAGAAAGGCAGCACTGATAATGTTGAAATCGAACCGTCCATTAGTTGGAATGGGATAATTAACTGTACGGCTGCGAGCAGATTGTTCGACGATTTCGGACGGTTTTGGTCTCTTTCGGCCTTTTTTTTTCTCTCCACACATTCGTTGTTTAGGTGCTTGCGTATGATCATGTTATATCTGTGTTCCCAAAGGTATAATCTATCATGTGTGCAATCAGAATGAATGTCGGTAGTGTTTCCCAGGCCAATCCGTCTAGCTGTGGCAATTAACGAAACAACTTCGGTCTAAAATTTTATACATCTGTTTTGAGGATGATCCCTTCAACTGTGAGCATTTTACAAACAGTACATTTGATAGAATTTAGCAATAGTTAGTAATTAAGCCAACTAAGGTATATTTTCAGGTAATGTTCGAATGGTTTGAAGGTATTGCTAGTGAGGGCAACAAGCATATATATTTTAGTCATCATTGAGATATGCCTTATGCTCATGTAATATGGACGATGGATAAAAATAATTTTTAAGGTTGGAAAAAACACTATTTACATCCATTCACTCCCAATAAATAACTTAAATCCAATCATTAATTAAAAACAACATAAATTAGGGCCAAAAATAAATAAGAAAGATAAATTTGATTTGCAAGCAATAAGAAAAATAATTAAAATAATATTAGCTATATGCTGCAGCTATAGCTTTTCCATATTTAATGCAATATTTAAAAAAAAAAGAAAATTACTTGATGTATTACAAAAAAGTGAAAACATTTCATACTGTTTATATTTTTTTAAAGCATCATAAATACGATAAAAGCATTAAAATAGAAACTGAATTTGCAATTTTAAAATACGTATGTTGTTGCGTAGACAAATCTATGATTTATTAATAATAATTAATAGAAGGATTTGACGCATTTCAACGGGCAACCGTGGGATTCGCCGACGCAGCAGTTTATCACACATGGGCAGCTAAACCACAAGATAGCCTGTAAGAATAGGGCCAGCCAGAAGTTAGTTTAGAATGAGAACGCAGATAAATATCATATCAATATCATATAATAATAGATAAATATCATGTACCTGGATGCACTTTTTTCTCTAATTATATGTTAAATTCTTACAAAAGCTTATGTTCGAATTGGACATGGTGGGCTTTAAACATTGTATGTGATATTTTTCAATCATTAGAAATCATTATAAACGTGTTAATTTGACAATAATACAGGAGTCAATTTCGCCCCACCTAACCATTTTGCCCCAGGTTCCTCTACAATGCTCTTTGTGTCAGAACATGACACTTTGAGATTGGCTTAATTGATTTGTTTCATAGATAATGTTGTTAACAACGCAACAAATACACTGAAAAATAATAAAAACAAGTTAACCAATGCAAACATTTACATGCACTTTACATGAAGATTGCCGCCAGGTACCGAATCTCTACACCGCTAGATTCATGGTAATAAAACAATCACTAACACCGTCTCCCACACGTAAGCACACTCAACCCAACCATCTTCAACACCAACCACACCCACCGGCGCCATATGTTTAATGACACATTGGACTGTTGGCAAAGCAACAACACTAGCAACAAAATTAAAAAAATACAAAACCCCCAGCAAAGCACACAACTCTCGCATACAACCACCCCATGAGCATCTTCACGTACCATTGGTTTATTGTTGTTAGCACCCAGGCTACAGCCATAAGCGTGAACTCGCGGGCAATATTTCGTTTTTCCATTTGATGCCACCGTTTGCGATGCCACTTGACAACTCCGACAGGACGAACATTCACACGTGTGCGTCTGGCCTCCATCACACTTCATTTCCCCCCACACACTCCCGGCACAATAATGGGTTGTCGGGTAAGACGCGTGGCCGCGAGTGCAGCTCACGAGTGAAACGCTCCATCGTGAATGTTAATATTGGTTTTTCGGTTTTTGGCCTTTTGTAGACATTCAGCAGCTTTTCCTTCAATGCTTTTTTCCACTCCTTCTCTGTCTCTCTCTCTCTCTCTCTCTCTCTCTCTCTCTCTCTCTCTGTCTGGCATTTTGCTTCACATTTTGTTTCTTTTCAACAAGCTGCCTTTCGAACCAAAACGAGCAATCGAAACAAAGTGCCAAGCTGCCACTCTCGCTCCTTTCGGGTGCGCCTTTTGGCATCGTGGATGATTGGCACGCAAAAGTCAAGCCTCAGTGCCAATGGCGTAAGCGGCATACACACAGATGGTGATTTAAATAAAATTCCACGTGCGAAAAAAAATACCCATACCTCTTACCTCTCAACCACACCGCTTCATTGGACCGTGGTGTCCTTGGACCTGTTTCGAGCCGTGGGTTGAGCGGGACGAGTGGCTGTAAAAGCGAATATTTAAAAAGTCATAAACTTTTATGGGGCCTCCCTTTACGAGTTGGCCTCTTTGCCTCGGTGCGCCAAGCAAGTGAACTCGGGCCACCAAGTTGTGACGGGACAAAAGGGATGCTTTGAAGTAGAGCGATACGTTGCGAATATCGTGTATGCAAGGCGCGTTTTGATAGTTTGTTACAATGTTAAGGTAATGCGTTATGGCCTTTTGTGCTCAATGCTTCCCCACAGACAATTGTGTTGAGCTAATAATGTTCTGCGGAATGGATTTTTTCTGTTGCGCAAAATTAGCTCTTATCCTGGGCAGTAGGAGAAAATAATCATTATTGCCGCAAAACGTTTAGTTAAAATAAAGGACTCTACGTATAATTCATAAACGATCCCATTTTATGGTAGTAAATATTTGAGTACTAAGCCGTAATATTTCACCATCAAACATCTGCCAATCTGAAATGATTGAAAGGTTGTTGTAACAGCGCAGTACGATATATTGACCGAAGCCAAGCATTGTTTGGCAGCTGGGCAAATTTTAACATGCCTCTAAATTTACGTCCCCAAGTATGATAAATGTTGCGTGATCCAATGTGACCAGCTGAGTTAAAAGGGCTGCAAACAATCAAACACCAATGCTTTTGGTTCTTTGTGTGTGGTATGTGTGTGTGTGTGTGTGTGTGTGTGTGTGTGTGTGTGTGTGTGTGTGTGTGTGTGTGTGTTTTCCCCCCTTTCCCAGCATGCGCTTAAATCCACTTGTGATTATCGAAAACCGGTTGATTTGTTACTGTTTACTCCTTGTTAACAACCGTTCTACCGGTTGTGCCAGCTAAAATGCCGGAAGCCCGCATGGTCCCATTTTGTAAGCCGCAACATTTACACAAAAGCCCGTGCACGATCAAACGAGCATACACCATGGCGGTTTTTGGCACGACACGATTGCATTTCGTGGTAAGCAATCGGCATTGTGCGTGCCCCGTGCGCTTTAGCAGTACTACAGGCCACATCGACCGCAGCGCATGATTGCTTGCTGGTGGTGGTGGTGTTGGTTGTGAATGTGGTGGTACAAGTGAGAAGATCGATTTCGAGGCCACTTGGAACTCTTGGGTGACATAAAATTTACCGAACGCAACATTATTATCCCAGCTGAGCAAATAAGCCTTGTCACTGCTGCGCGCAAACATTCACGCACAGAAAGGTACTCTCCCTACCACATTCGTGATACTTAACAAGGGTTGAAGTAGCAAAAAAAAGGATTGGATATGCTTAGAGATAGTATATTTGAATTCTGAATAATGGTAAGCATTCTAAGAGCAACAAAAAAAGAGTATCACTCATTAACCCGCTTGCTCAGTTTTAATTTTGCAATACTGCATATTATTTTGGTAATGTTGGGCTCAGCTTTCATTTCAATGATTTACAATTTAATGCTAAAAATGTGTATGATATACACTGAAATGAAATACAAACATTCTTCGTTAAGTTAGAAGTATTAGGCTCGATCGGGAAGTCTTTAAATATGAGCGAATATCGCAAATAAAATTCTCTTTTTATGTTACGCTACCAAAAAAAGATATTCGGTAAATATCAAACGCTGGTAACTTTAATTGAAATACTTAAATACTGTAAGACTGTATCCGATTGTATGCTTGATAACTAAACTGTTAAATTAAATACATTTATAAATGTTTTGAATTAAAAGATTCACTGTATACCAATGGCAATGAACCAATGCTTTTACTGATGATTATGAACCATCTTTATTATCTTTATTAAAAACAGGAGATGACACATTTTTGCGAGGATTGGATCTAAAATTATTAAACGTCTTGTTGTGTGGCTGTAAAGACTTTAAAGTTTCTTAAAAAAGTGATAAACTTGCTGCTAAATGTTGTTAGGATTCAATCCAACGTTATATTTTGTAAATATTTTTTTGTACTGTTTATGTTTTTTATTTCGATGTAATGACTCACTTTAGGTCTCTTGAATAGATCTGCTCTTACAAAACTGGAAAGGTGTAGGATCTCATCTGGACCGCCTTTCCGTAGCTAGAATAGATTACCCGATCAAGCTCTTGCTAGTATCGTATGAAGCTGATATCATAATCAAAATGTGTTTTTTTTTAATTTTTTTTGACAAATTTATATAAAACGCTTATTAAATTAACAAATGCTACATTATGGAAGTAAAAACATAAATAAAATATCCCAAAGGCTCTCTAAATTTGCTACATTTATTTTAATCCCACGCAAACTTGCAATTAGATAAACCCATCTCAAAATTATTTACCTAATAATACATTCAACGCATTTTGCCGAACAGCACGCAATATGCAAATCGGCATACCACGCACTTGCGTTTAATCCACACGAGAACATTAACAATAATGTTTTAGTGCATTTATTTTTTTTATCTTTTGCTTCTGCTACTCAACATGCAACCATTCCTTGCCTCGTCTTAATTAGGTATTCAAAACGCAAATAAGCCTTTCAACTATCAATCAGTAGCAATTTCGTACTACACGTCCAATTACATCGTTTGCTGCGTTGGGGATTTAAATTTGCATACATTATAATGCACGATAAAACAGCGCTCTGGGGGGTGAGAATGTGCACGCTCTCCGAAGCACACCGCCACACCAGCCGCTCGGAAAATAAAACGATGATAAATACCGTACACCAATCCAATTCAATCTGACTGGCAGCTCAGGTCAACAGCTATCAATCATGTTTTGTGCCCTTCCACATGCAACACCGAAACACTTCAAAGCCATTGACCGACAAGGCTTCGGACCGGGGCTCTTCATTAGTCCCGCGTGATTACTTTGACACTTCATCATGCGAAGACAAGGGTCATTTGATATAAATTTTAATCTCCTCCGGTGGTCAGTTTCGATTAAGGTTGCTGTTTTTTGCGTCCATAGTTTTAAACCCCCCGCACTACTGTACCGGAGCCGTCAACGAAACATTTATAATAGATATGCATCGTGATGCGCGTATGGTGGATGGGTTTGGAATTCATTTTCAATCCCACCGTTTGCCCGTTGTGTCGTTTTTTCGTTTCGTCACAATTGGCTTCATCGCGGAATGGATTTTTTGCCATGTTGATAGCACACTATTATCACGCCACCACCGTTCAATAATCGATCCACCGATATGCAATATAAATGAGTTTTATCGATTGCAATAATCATGTTTCCGTTTGACGGACGACAATAATTTAAAATCATACAAAAAAACCCCACGTTTGTGGTTGGTGAATTGGACCAGGATCCGTATCATTATTATGTATAATCATAAAATAAAACTACTATCATTGCAAGCGATCTTTACGAGATTTGTGGTACACCTTTGGTGACTTAATATAAAAATAAATCCTTTTCATTGATGGAACATTATGGCCTGAACAAAACCCAAATAAATTTGAGCGCATTTTTATGCAACCATTCGCATTTTACGGTTGTCACCTCTAGTTTTTACTCCCAACGCGACACACTGTAAAGTGAACCTTCATCGTCCCACAACCTAACGAAACGTGGCGATAAACATTTGCTCGCATCATTTTTGAGTCTACGGACCTTTGACTTTACTACCGAACAATCATACAGACGATTCGCCCCGGTTACGACACTAAGCTCACCTTCTTTAATACCTTCAGCGGCAATTTTTGGGTGACTTTTTGAATTTTACTTCCACCGCTCAAGCCAAACGACGCTCAAGTCGTTAAGAGGGAAGGTTTTTACTATACCACCTTTACCTTCTGGGAAGGTTTTTTTTTGGTAAATGGTTTCAACAGGCTGTTTACTTGTGCGCCACTGTTGCATGGGGTACATTTGCGAGTGAATCATTAACACCAGCTGATGTCCTTTCGTTTAATGGAGGCGCCTAGTTGTTTGTTTCGCAAATGGAGACGCATGGTGTTTGATGACCGTGTGGAGTATGTTGCCTAAACCCAGGAAGGATAACAATATTATAAACTTTTATTTAATCAGTTACTTTTGTTTTAATTTAAAGTATGGTAATGACAACTAAGCTTAAATATACTACATGAGAACTCTCTGAATGCGATTTGAACTACAAGAAGTCGTTCATTTTTTCTAAATTTCAAATGTTTCATTGACTCAGCCTATGATAATGATGTCGTATAAACAATCTTTATATAATTACTATTTTTCAAGCAAAACAAAAGATGGAATAAAAATCGAAATCAAAAAGTAAGAAATCGTGATAACAAAGCATTACCTCGTGTTTTTAGACACAATTATACATCTACTTTTATAATCCATAATGATTATCACAAATAGCACATTTTCAAACTGGTTCCGTAAATCATCAACAAAACATCGTTCGATCATCAATGCATGATATCGCAAAATGAGTGTTTTCTACAATCTACCACTGCTGTTCGGAAATAACCATTTGTGTGTTCTCCATTCATGGTTTTCATACACATGAATTGAGAAAACATAAGCTCCTCAAATTATGAGCATTCTCGATCGGATCTTTCTCTCTGATGCTTCCTTTTCTGGTTCTAGTTTTGCGTGGATAAAAAAACACATCTCATTCCTTTTTTCCCCCTTTAGTCCGTTTCCGAAAGTCACCGGATTGATGACCGATGCGATAAAGGCTGATGAATGGTACCGTTGTTTTTTCTCTCCTTCTTTCTCCTCGACCATTCTACAGTTTCGCCCAAACATCACTTTATCTCTTCATATCCCTCCGTATCCGGTGATCATCGGGTGCTTTGCAATGATTTTGCTTTCTCAACTTTCTGCCCTGACCGCAAATCGAAATTGGTGGAAAACATGAAGGAAAAAACACATACCAGTCGCAATTGCTGGCGAGTGAGTCAGCAAAACGTAGTCAGCAGACCTGCAGAAGGTACATACAATCGATCATGGTGAAGGAAAACTAATTTGAAACGGAAGGGACCAAACAGCACATTATTGGTATGATTTGCCAGTATAACTCGGGGATGATTGTAGGAATGGCTTCGGTGGTGTTTTAAATCGGTTTTGTTTCTTCTTTGGGCATTAAACTTGAGTCAAAACTTTACTGTTCAAACAAATCATTAAATTTGTGCTCCAAATTGGGGGTTCGATATTTTCTGCTTACCAACAACGATAACTACGATAACATAAAGGAATTGAAAAATAAATTGAAATCCATAATTTTCACCTATAGACAACAAAAAAATGCTTGCTTCTGCACATAGCAACGTGGCAAACGTATTTTCTGCTCTCCTTCTTTCCACCTTCAAATTATTAAAGTTTACGATAGTTTGACATTATTCTTTCACACCACAGCCAGCCAACCGAGCCAAACACTGAAGCTTCGATATGCCGTTTTTTGTTGTGTGCAATCGTGCTGCAAACAACCAAACACCCCTCAATAACCATCAGACCACCAGCGCGTGCACACGAGTTTTCCAATTCAATTGAATTAAATCATTTCGCTTCACTCCCCCCCCCCTCCCACTGTGTGGGGTGGGGTAAACCGTGATGTTTGCGTTACCAAATAAACTTTCCCACCCACCGTGCAAAAACTAACAAAATCATAAATTTGTTAACCTTCGCCACGTGCCCTTCTCCCCGTGGCCTTTGTTTGGTTCCCCTTCGGTTGCACTACTCGTTGTTGGGAGAGCGGGGAGAGAAATGGAAGCAAAAAACGGCGAATTTCAATCGGCACGTGTACCAATGACTAATCCAACGCCTGCACACTCACCCTTCACTTTCACACTACCCGCTTTTGCTACACCCCAAAACAGTGCACCAAACTATTCGAACCAATTCGCGTCCATGTCGATGCGACACTCGATGCCCAAGTGTCAAAAAAGACCACCCACTGATGTTGCGTTTGCAGATCCTACTCTTTCTCTCTCTTGCCCAAACGATGAGCTTACGAACCGATCAAAAGTCACACTGGTGTGATGGTGAAAGCATCGCAAAAGCACTTTCATTTCCCACCGCATTGTATCCCATCCGATCAGGGCTTTTGCACGCTAAGATGGTCGTTTTGTTGCTCCTGCTATTTTCGGCCTCCACCAACCAATCCCCCCGAAAAATATGGTATTATTCCAAACCGTGTAGTACCAGCTGCTCTTGCAGCAAATCTTCCCGCGTAGTGTGCAGCGAATTATGAGCACGTACAGCGTCTTACCACCACGGATGGTGTGAGTGTGCTGACGGTTGTGCTGATGTGATTGTCGTTCATTTTACTGTGGGAGGCTTGAGAATATCCTTGAAAGCAGCGAACGATAAAGGGCGATGAATTTATTCATACGCTGCCTGCTTTTGGGGACCATTGTACCGTAAAACTATCCGGAAATGACAAAATGTTTCCGTTGTTTGTTGATGACAAGAAGAAAAGAAAGGAATAAGTGTCAGTATAATGTGCTTTTTGTGAAGTTTTCTTTGCTGTAAATTCAAAATATTTCTAATGCAAGGAAACCTTCTAAATATTCCCATTTTTTCATGTAAAGACAAACAATCAGAATAAATTTTTATTTTTTTCAATAACATTCAAATCAATGAATCACGTTCGAAATTTAAACTTACATTCAAATACCTAAACGATAAATTTTCTCCTTCGTTTCCACTGCAACTTTCTCGCTCTGTAAACTAGTTTCACCTTTATTGAAATGTTTTTCCCCCTTTTATTGCTTCTCTCTCTACCATCCAGATTTTTTTTCAGATCCTTTGCATCTGGCCTGTCTCGTAGAGCAACATCGTCGAAACTAACATCCTGTGGCTTCTAGCAGCAACCGTGCGGTACCGTGAGATGTTTGTTAAGAAAACAGAGAATCACAACCACAACTCGAACCGAACCCAACAAACATCATCACCATCGATTGGCCCCCCGCGGACGTGCGGGATGGTAACACACACCGATGTGCTCTTGCGTTCTTCGGCTGTGTTGTGTGAGCAGTGCCTTACAATAAATCCAATCTAGCTATAAATCGGTTTCATACACACACACACACACATAATGTGCAGCATACAAGGCGAACGAGAAGTATCCGAGCAAAGCAGTAAAGCACTACCACCATTGGGATGCTGGCGCGAGGGTGCAGCGTGGGTCTGTGACAATAAATTACCAAGCACCGAGAAATAACGAATCGAGCACTGGTACACTTTACATATGCCGGGACCGCGTCTCGCTGTACTTAGTTTGCATACGTGCACAGGCCACTATCAATGGATTGTGCGATTGAAAAGTTCAGAATAGCAGACCGAGAGAGAGAGAGAAAAGAGCAAAACAAAACGCTAGTTTCGAAATGAAAGCTCATCAGTGGTGGAGCACGATCTATTTTCCCAACGTTAGCAATTGCAAAAGGTTGTTGATTGGAATGGAATATTTATGCAGCAGCAGCAGCCAACGTGCAGCGTGCCTCGATTGCAATGCGACCGCTTAGAGTTTCCGTTCCGAATAATTGAGCAATAAAAAGGGGAAGAAAGTTGCTGAACCCCAACGGACGTGGGAGCTGGTAGCATCGTGAATAATAGACGAATTATCTCGAGCTGTGCTAAATGTCGAACAGCGTGGCTTTAACACGAGACTTGAGACATAATCCCTTTCGGCTTAAATTACTCGAAATAAGCGACACTCGATAGCGGGAGTGCACAATAAACAGCAATAAACACACACACAAACAAAGAAAAACATAAATGAATATCGAAACGGAACCACCCCGACATGGATTAAATGATGTGGAACAGTGGAAAGCTCTGCTGGACCGGCTGGCAAGACTGCCCTCCACAACAGCCATTAAACGGATAAGAAGGAAATAAAGCTACACACGAATAACGAACAAAAAATAAATATCAGTGTATCAAACGGTCCACCAAACGCCATTTCTGTGGCTCCATTTCTTTTTTTTGCCCTTCTTCTCGCGCTCTGATTAAGCTGCCATTGGTATCAGTTTCCGTGGCATGTGTCCGGCTGCATTTTCCGTGTAGCGTATCCGTCCTTCCACCCTTAAGCTGTTGTTAGTGGACGTACTGAAGCGAGCATGAGATTGAAGTATTTTAATATTGTTAAATATTTTATTCTACTCTTTCAAAAACAGGATTGAAAATTGCTATTTTATTTAGAAATTAATAAAAATCAATTAGTAATTATAATTTAATATAATACTTATTTTTGGCAGAACAGAGCTAACACATATCAGAGATCGTTTTCCTCAGTTTTTTTTTAAATTAAATACAACACTATTATCATTTACTAATTTGTCAGTGAAGTTTATTTTCTGTTTTGTGAAATTTGTGTTTTTTTGTGATATTTTTTGAACCGTTTGGCGAACTAATCTCTAAAATCCTCTTTAGAGATTAACCTTAAGTCTTTCAGGGTCGTCGGCCATTAGCAAAATAGGCGTTCTTTCGATGCTCTGATAGTTGTCTAATAGTGAGGCCCTTTCCGTTGTAAGTTCGTAAGCTGAAATTTCAGCCTGTCAGCTGTTTGCATTGTACAGCAGTTTTCGTGCAGCTATCTAAGTAGGTATAATATACATGTGGGCTTATCCTAAGGTGTATGTGCTTAGAAGACTGATTTTTATCGCTTCAACTTCTGAATGAAGATTTTAAGAGTGTTTTGTGTATTCGCCAAGCCTCCAGAAAGCTTGTTTGAGCAAAAGTTTTCACCCGTTCTGTCAAAAAGTGATTTGGTTATAAAAAAACATGCTATGAGACCACCTGGACTACATACACTTTGATTCTATATTCCACCACGTGATTTCTTTAATGCACCTTGGGGTAAATGTAAACAACACCGTGTTTACATGATTTCAGCCTCCAACTGTCAAACTCCATAGAAAAAACTGTCTAGAATCGTGAAGGACCCCAGTGTCAAGATATTGTAGATGCCGGAACAGGCTTAAATAATATCTAATGATATAAAAAAAACCATTTATGCTCATATTTAAAAAAAAAGTCCAAAGCTATGCGAAATACGATATTTTACATTTTTTTGGTTATCAACCTGATTGAAAAAACACAATTTATGTATAAAAATAAAAACGTGTAATTTGCTAAACTATGAATTTGGAAGCTATTCTTTTCTATCATATAGCTACTAAGAGAAAAAACGATTAAACCAATTAATTATTATCTCAACTTGTTTGAAGATTCATGAAACAAAATAATTTAATTCCCTCTTTTAACAGTATCTCTATTCACAGCTTAACACACTCACAGCAACTTATAATGAGCAACATAATGACTTGGTTTGCCTGTTGGGAGCAGTCCCGACCGAAACTAATCGGGTCAGCATCGAGGCTTCCGGTGCAGCGTTTGGTGACGATACACATAAGCTTACATAGATCCCGTCCAATGCTGGTCACATCATGGCGGGGAAGCATTATTTATACCGGAGTAAAAAGTACAAGCCACACAGCACAGAATCTACCATCGAGACAAAGCTGTTTACGTGTAGCAGCAATGATCGGATCTTCAGTGCGGGTAAATGATTGGACAGAAGATTCGAATCGTTTGGTCTGTTAAACTACAATTTTACAGCTCATTAAGCATTTGCAGTCAGTCAGTGTGTGCTGTTTGTTTTTGCTTGTCTGTGTCAGTAAAATGTTTGCTTCTTTGCACCTAAAGCATGCACGAAGCATTAAATTTATATAAAACTCTCTCGCCAATACAAACGCCATTAAAAAAACTACATAATGTTTCATCTCGATCCCGGAGGTGGCCCCGTTTTTACGCCCAGCAGTACAGCATCAAAAATTAGCTCTCCATGAGCCTTCCGCAGCCCAAAAAGGAAAACTCAAGCCAAACCATGTACCAGCATGCAGCTTGAAAAGGACGCTAATTACCGACGACTACAGAAACAGTGCAAACACAAAACAAAACAAAAAGAGCGATGCGCTTTCCATCCGCATTTTGGGGTGACTTTTACAGAACATTACCCAGAACAGCCGGCAGGCCACTGTTGCCAGCTGTTTCTGATAACCCGCCATTGTCCCACGGTGCATGGAAAGGATCAGTACGGTTGAAAAATAAGTTAAAAAAGCTAATACATCCCTTGTTTTAACTGGTAAGAGTTTTGGAGGATTGGAGCTGGATGCTCGCTTGTGCGAAGGAGCAAAAAAGCAAACAGAAACCGAAAGGGGCCGGAAAAACGATCTCCAGGCGAAAGCGTTGCACAATGAGACCGGAAACAGCAACCCATCTTCAGTGTTCAGCAAACGATTTTTACCAACAACTACGTGCAAAGAAAAAAGCTTAATAAGCGCAAAAATTGTCTTGCCTTTCGTTTTTTTAAGGTTTTTTTATTTCTTTGCTTTTGGATAAGGTCTTGGAGGTCTGGACTGGAAATTTCTTGCTTAATTAAATTTTCGCCTGCGTTCACAGCAAACATGCGCGTCGTCCTCATTGGGGCTGACTGTTGTGCAATGCAACGCATAAACTGTTTTAAAATATGTTTCTGATCCTTGCGAGCTTCGAGCAGGAGGTAATATTAGGTCGGGATTGAGAGGGCCAGAATTGCGTTGCTTACTGTCGGAGTCGTACTTAGGCGTTTAAACTTTTCAAGGTTCGGTAAATCTTCAACTAAGTATTTGCATTAGTTAAACTAGCTTTTAAGTGATACATTCATTACATTTAAGTATTAACACGGCAAAACTTAAATGTGTTTCCATTCAATTTCCTTCATTTTTATACCTCAAACCGGTTTAATTGATTCCAGCATGATTGCTAATGGAAAGTGAATGGAATTATGCAATCCAATTTCCTCCCACGGCAGTTGCTCAAACAATGAGCCACGACGCTTACACCGATCCCAACTTCCTCCTCCCCCCCCCCCCCGCATCAACAATAAGATAAAAAAGAAATCAACTAGAAAACCCACAAACCAATCGACACCACACATACACTACCGTACACAAACATTTCACTTCCACCCCGTACCCGTGGTCCTGTGCCGAATTTCGTTTCATTAGGGAAGCAAACGGAGAGTTTTGGGCTTCATTTTGTCATTTTGCATACTGCCTCTCTTTCGTTCGGTTTGTTCTTATCAGCACGAGCATGATGTTTTCGGGCTGGTTCGAGATTTTAAACCACTTTTTTATACATTTTTTGTCTCTCGTGTCCTTTCCCGGAACGCCACGCCACGAGTGCCACGTTGATTGGAAAAGTGCCGCTTTTGCACGAGCGTACCCCACCGCACGCCCTGGTCCGATTTTCTCCCCGGTTAGATACGCGAATGAGAGCGCAACCGATTTCGGCTGTGGGGAGTGGACCGTGGCCCGATGAAAGACTTAATTTAATTGGATGCACTTCATTTGAATGCTAATGAGCTGCAGGCACGGCAGGACCGCGACTTCGCGCGTCCCCAGCGGTGGAGACCGGGTGGCCGGGGACGGGCACGACGAACTGAAGTGCACTGCACTTTCACTGGCTAAATCAATCACGAACGGGGAGAAGCGCTCGAACGCAGCCAAGCCGGTCAAGCTAGCGGCATTCATCGCCGGCGTCGAACGGCAACTACTACTCTTCGAGCTCTTCGGCGACGGTCGAAGCAGATCAGAACAATCGCGAACCCGCGCCCGCCCATCGGAATCGTGAAAGCTTTCCGGGGCAATTTTCGACCCACCGTTTGGTGGCCGCATAGTGTGGCGGTAGCGTTAATTTAGTACGTGGCACTCGTGGCGCAGATTATCTCGCTGGCAGATTTCTGACACAGCGGCACTGTTAGCCTTGCGGTAGGGATTTTCGGCACCGTCACGGATTGGTCATAATTGTGTTTCGATCGTAATGGACTGGTCGTTGGGAAGCGGTTCGCCAGGAGGGTATCTTTTTTTATGCAGCCCGATAATGGGTTGTAGGGAACAGTGTGTTAATTGAAGTTGTATTAGAATGGGGCTTATCATTTTGTTCTAGCTTGTTGGAAATCAATTGCGAAACTTCAATTCGTAGCCCCACAGATTTGACGCACAGATTTTGTTGTAAAGAATTATGTCTTTAATGTACACATGGCGAATCAAACCATACACTTGTTCCTTTTTTATAAATTTGTTATGTTTCATGGTAAAAATGGTTGTGATTGCGAAGATAAAACCCGTTCCAATTGCTATGTGTTCAAAATATTCATTTATTTACCTTCCCTACACTTTAAATCTAGTAAAACACATCTATACCACTATAAATTGCATCACTATTGGTACGTTTATCCTAAAGCAAAAAACACTAAAATTAGGGGTGCGGCTATGGAAACTAGTCGCAGTGTAGTATTCAAAACATGAAACGATGTATAAAAGATATGTTGCCACTTTCCAAAACACTATAGAAGCCGTTACACGCATTATTGAACAGCGCACTTTTGAAATAACTGAAAGCATTCGCTGTTTTCTGATAGCTGCAGCTACCGCGCTTTTTTGTGCGGGTTTTAGGATAACTTTAGCGATAACCATAATTCCATAAATAAGACTAATAATCAAATAATTTTAATAGATTGTTCTTTTCTATCATGTTAATCTGTATCTATAATTTGGGACGGTTGATGGCAGTACAGTCGCCAACTCGTACGATTTAACAACATGCCCATTGTGGGTTCAAGTCCTGAATAAACCGTCCCGTCCTAGCAAAGATTGAATATCCAGCTGCTTGGTACTAAATAAGTATCGAAAGCCTGTATAGGCGCATGACTGCGTCGGTCGTTACACCAAAAAGAAGATTACCTATGATTTTACGATAATGTTCTCCATGTTAAAAATGGTTCCATTTTGCTAGCTCAATGCCATTGAAAATGCCAAAACAGACTGCAAAAGTGGTTAAGGGTTTTAGTTTATCACAACACGGTTTGTCCCATTTTCTTCAAGAATAAACAACATTATTCATGTTACTTCATTTTCAAGCAATTTTCCACTTACGAACAATTCTTCACTTAATGACCTTCACATAAATGATTCCATATTCTTCCTTCACGGAAAATTGTATCATTTGAAGCACAGCTGAATAAAACATAAATGTTGCCACGTGCCTCATAAAGTATCTCTAGATAGCTATGAATAAGCATGAAGACCTCATGTAGCTACTGCGAGGCACTAACACTGATGATAATGGTATTAAGATAAAAACCGTGGCTAATCCTGAACCTCGTTTTTGGCTATTTTTTACCAACATCAGTCCTGATGTGACTCCCGACGATATGGCAAATTGGGTTCAATCTAAGCTCGATACAAACGATAAACATGTTCGCCGGTTAACCAAGTATGATGCGGATCTGAGCCGACTAACATTCGTTTCCTTCAAAGTCGGTATCCCATCAACTTTGAAAAATGTGGCTCTGTCTCAAAATACTTGGCCAGCTGAAGTTGCGTTTCGTGAATTTACAGATTACCGTTCGCAACGGGGGTTTCAGTTCCCATACCAACCCCACGCATTGCACCAACATCAACAGCAACCACCGACTCCACAGTTGCCGCCACTAATCGATGCACAATCACCAATACTCACCTCATCGCCCCCGCATCTTTCGTCCTCATCACCACCAGCATCCCCGACACTGCATTACAACCTACGCAGCCAAACCAACAACCCACCATAGACGAACATTTTGCTGCAACGTCTATAACAATACTTACATCAACGCCAGCAACAATACCAACAACAACAATAGTAACAACAGCAACTACAACAACAGCTACAACTAATTCAACAACATCAATATCAACAGCAGCAGCAGTATGTGCAATGCCTGCCTTTCCGTCTACATCGACTTGTTATGGTCCCGTCTACTATTGTTCCCTTTCTCAGGCATACGCAATCATTCAACAACACTCAATATTTACTATCAAAACATTCGTGGTGTGCGTACCAAAGTCAATGAATTGCGGTTATCTTTATCCGAGTCCCACTACAACATCATCATACTCGCCGAATCCTGGTTGGATGAGAATATTCCATCCTCGCTTCTATTCGGCTCTGAGTATACTTCCTTCCTGCTTTATCTTCATCGGTGCAATCTACATACCCCCTTCTCTCGCCAAAAATCAAAATACGCTCAGTGCACTTGATGCAACGATCGATAGTATAGTGACGAAGATGAAAAAACATGATCGTATGCTGCTTTTTGGAGACTTTAATCGAGCGGATATTTCATGGATACACGACACAACACATCAGTATTTTCGTGCACAAGTTTCCCCTACATCCGTTGATGCGTTTTTCGACATCATTCGTTTTTATAACTTGCGTCAGCTCAGCGACATTTTAAATTATCGGAATGTTCAATTAGACCTAATTTTCTACTACTCTCCTCATGACAACTACGCGTCTCAGTGTCAGTGTTTCCTTCATTAGCGGCTTCTCAGCATCACCCAGCATTAGAATTGTGTACTTCTATTAATCACACATCCGTTAATCAGTTGTCGGCGTCAATTCAATGAACATTACCGGGATTTTAATTTCTAATTTTATGTTCCGGCTCTTTGTTATTTTTTCTAATTATGTCTTTTTTATTCTTATTTTTTTTTTAATATTTACTTCTTATCCGCTGCTTATTTTCCTTTCACTATGGATTTCCATTCTGTTACATCCATTTCTATTTCCCCTTAGTTTGATTAAGTTACAGTTAGTTTAGTACCAATAGGGCCAACTAGGTTTTTAAGTAATTATATGTTCAACCCTTGAGGCAGACATATTGAAACTAATAAATGAAATGAAATGAAATGTAGCGAATAAAATTGTAAAAGCTTTCATAATAATGCAAATGTAACTTCGCACCAAATTTTCTACTTCTGCTTATCAATCACTCCATACTTAATATGAAAATAACTTCAACTTATAATAATGCAAACGCCTACCGCAACTTTAAATGCATACGTAGTTAGTGTTTCAAGAGAAATTTAATATGCATATTTCAGATTTCAACACAATAATTGATTTCCTCTCCATTTCAGATCAATTTCATTACGAACCATAGTTTATGGTTCAAATGCTGCCCATAATAATTACTCACATTGTGCTTCAATTTCGTTCGCTCCCTCGAGCGGAAATTCATTTCCAACTGACACTGTAGTGCAATTCACAGAGCGTCACCGTATCAATAGACGCTTGCCACTTCAGCACAATGCCTATCACCGGTCCATCTCGCTTCCAACTGTAACTTTGCTTAATTTTAGCTGATTGAATCTGCCAACTGTACGACACAACAGCGTGCCAAGCTCATGCAAAAGTTCAACAGCACAATCGATACAGCCAGTGCAACGTGATAGCACAACAGCGGTGCGATCCATTCCATTTACTCGGGATTAGTTGCTTGGAAAGTAAGATTATTTGTTCCTCTCCTCGCCCTAAACTCTCTTTAGGGAATTGTCCTCCTCTTCTCTCGCCTTTCCAGATGAATCGACTCTTAAAGAAACAATGAGAAAGTGAGTAGAATAGCTCTGGCATAGAAAAGGAGCCAGCATCCGCTCACCATTTTTCGGGGTGTGAATCCGAAACAATGCAAAGGAGCTCTGCCGGGAACGGTGCTGGAGAAAATGGGACTGCGGCATGATCGGACAATGGGAGTGTGGGGTGGGAAGAATGGGAAAAGTTCAGCGCAACTTCTACCCAAAAACGAGAAGAACCTTCGCCTGTCAAGAACGGGCGGGAAAGATGTCGAAAAACAAAATTCGAAACTTTCCATCCTCTACCACCCAAACACACACACTGCGAAAGTGACAGCACAAACGAAACGATGATGGACAGAAGGATGAATTGAGTGGACAGCCTTACGGGCAAGCGTGATGATTGGAGGTTGCAGGAGGGGAGCTTTTTGAAGAAATATAATGAAGCAACAACAGTTCTGACTCAAAAAAAAAACTCTCTCCCAACATCACAACACACAAACGGCCGGCCAAAGTTTCAGTTCGTCACTTTGGAGATACTTTTGTTTGGCTTTTCAATCTGCTTTGGCTTGCAGTGGAAGATCGGTCCAACGCAAAAGGACTGCGACTGCAGACAGGCTGGGCGGAAGAAATTGGATTTCTATTATTCGTTTCGGTTTGTAGCGTCCTGTTATTATTGCTTCTGACTCTGGCCAGAATGAGGGAAATTATGAAGGAGAGAAAGAAAAAAACAGAACAATCCATCGGCTTTGCAAATCATATTTTTTTTAGACAGGTTCAGTTTCTTTGGACAGCGCATTGTGGTAAAACTTTGAGATGTTAAGTGTTTTTTGCCATTTGATATTTACACCTGCATGTGAGTTGGGAGTCTTACCGATAAATAAAGAAAAACATTTTTTGAATAGAATGTTTTGAGACTAGAAAAATCATACCGTAGTCATTCATTCTCCGATATAATACCTATTAAATTGTATTATTATACTCTAACAGTAAGCAATACGGTCGAAGCCACTCCTAATGAATAAAAAAAATAATAATACATACTCAATATACGCGATTTCGTTGTACGCGATATTTTAAATTTGACAGTTCTTTGGCCATATTGACACAAATGGCAAATTAATGCCCTTTTGGTAGAATTTTAAAAACCAATTTAAAAAGGTACAACATTCAAATCTTCAGTTGAAATCACATCAAATAACTAATTTAGTTTGCTAAAACCTACAACTTCAAGCAAAATTACTCACAAATTTCATATTATTCAACTGAAAATATGAATCGAAATTCGATTTACGCGAATATCTGAGATACGCAATTTCCTCCGATCCGCATCCGGTTCTAATATTGGGGCCCTTCACGATTCTAGTCAGCTTTTTATATGGAGTTTGACAGTTGGAGGCTGAAACTATGTAAACACGTGTTTTCATTTACCCCAAGGTGCATTAAAGAGATCAGGTGGTGGAATCTACAATGAAAGTGTATGTAGAACAAGTGGTCTCATAGCACTTTTTGACCCGATGGGTGAAAGCTTTTGCTCAAAAAGCCTTTCAGGTAACTTCAAGAATATACATCTTCACTCAGAAGCAGAAGCGATACAAATCAGCCTGTTAAATACATACACCTTGGGATAATCCCACCTGCTATACAATGCAAACAGCTGATGGGCTAAAACTTCAGCCTACGATCTAGAAACGGAAAGGGGCCCATTCAAATAATAATAACTAAACTAATGCAAATACTTGGACCAATCTGGTGGTACAGTTGTCAGCAGTTGACAACATGCCTGTCATGGGTTCAAGTCCCGAATGGACCATCCATCCATACGTAAGGCTGACTATCCGGCTTCTCACCAACTCTCTCGCTTTCTCACCTGTTCCATCATTCGTTTTAGTTTGCGCTCTTCGTTTTTCTATTCGTTTCTAAGGTTGATCGTGCCTTCTTGTGCTGTGAGGGATAAGGAGGAGGGACGAGCGACTTGTGAATGAGGGACGGGAGCGATGGGAGGTAGGAATTAACTTTATTGAATTACTAAATCAAGCAGAAAGAAACAAACAACAGAAACATGTTGCAACCCAAAGTTACACACAAGACACATCATTAAGGCGTGAAGACTAAACATCGCAGCCGTTGTATAAGAATTGTATCAGTCTCAATTCCCTTTCGTCAGATCTGCTAACTACTCTGTTATTATGGCGGCACTCAAATTCTATGTTAAAACGCTGCTGTTGAATTTCTCCCCAAAATATATCATTTTTACAAGGAAACTCAATCGTAATCGCCTCTTCCTCGAACAGAACACAATTACACCACAATTAGTCGAATCAAGCGCAACCATGTTTCCGAGTTTTCATCTCCTCTATTGCAAATTATTTTAAATGGCGCTTAAATGTGCCATCCACCACAAAACCACGCGAAACCGTTTAGCCCACCGGGTACGCATGCTAACGAGCGTACAAATGCGATCACCGGTTGCTCGTTAATGTCAGCTTGTATGTACCCGTGCCTAAAATCAATCAAATATTAATCCTAATCCCTGCGTTAATGCCCACCCATTACGCAGCGGGAATGAGTGAGCTTAATTTACACGTGCCCGTTTTGTGGGGGAATCAATTAGGCACAACACAGCGCGGTCGCTACCTCGCAATTGGTGGCCCAACCACTAAACTGCGTACACCCTCGTCGGACATGCAGCTGGAAAGATTGTGATCCCATTGCGCAGCGCTGACTCAAGCGCTGCGAAAGCACAAACCCTAACCCAAAAACCACCAACTGGATTGGTGAACCGATTCCGCTTCCAGCGCACACGGCCGGCGAACATGTCTGCGATAAATTATGCAACTTGGTGGCTGGTGCTAATGTGAAATTTGCAAGTCTGTCTGTCGCTGCTCCCCCACCGGAGTGCCCCCTTTTCCCCCCACCAATTATGCTCGACACGCACGTTGCACGTCGAAAGTATTCACAAATAAATGCATCATCCCATAACCTCACGCTCTGGTCCAAATCGAAATGGTACGTGAGGTACGGAAGGCCGCCCTTTAAATACTCCCACAGTTGCTGTACCGAAACGAAACCAAAACCGTGGCAAACCGCTAAACAGCAGCACCCACCACCGTCACGTGTCACCGTGAGCACTTTCGGCAGCAAAAACGTCCACCGCGTTGTGAGAAGCAGAGAATTAAAAATTAGCATAACACACTGTCCTGCCTGCCTATTATTAAGTTTTTCGCCAGCGCACCGATCCCTACAATCCGGGTCCTACGCAACAGCCAACGGTCGGTTTCGGTACCGGCAAGCATAGACAAACATTTGTTTTAATTATAAATGTTTTGCGACGCGCAAAGTGAGCCCCGGGACGAGTCCGCCCGTTTCATCTTTTTCCGGCCACTGCCGATGCTCGAAATCTCGAACAAACCAGACCCCGACACACTGACAGCTCGATGGGATGGGACATTTTCGCAGCAACGCAGTATCGCGATCGGAAAGCTTGCTGGCCACTCCGGCCAATGCAAAAGAGGCACGCACACGCTCACGGTCACTTTCTCGAATCTGTAAAATATGTTCAAACCATAAACACATACGGCATGCATTGGACGGCACAGATAATGAACTGTATGAGCTGTAGTGTTTTCAGTGTTAGTTTTGTTGATGAAATGCGTATGAGAGATGGGGAGGGAGAGGTAATGCAACGGAGAGTGCACTTACGGAAGCTTATAGTGCTGAAACTGATCCAGTAAACAAGTGACAGCTGTTTTCTGTTGAAATTAATTTTATTCGCTGCATAAGCATCACTGCAGGTGCGCCAATTTTGATCGGGCTGATTATTTTTAGAGCACAAGCAAGAGGTTTTTGTTAGAAATCGGACCTTGTTTTTATAATACGCGTTAGATATTGCAGCACGAACAATACGGAACAATTTATCCCAGTTAATGTTAATGTTTTTAAATAGCTAACCTGGTATGCAAATTTTTAAAAATATATAACTTTTAGTAAGAAATACATTTAAACAACGATGCAAAACTTTACAGCGATACTTTTCATTTTTGATGCAAAGTTTTGATAAAAGTATGAATATTTACCAGAAAGGATAATCATTAGATTTGTTACAATAAAACAAAGTTACAAAGTAAAAAAGAAAAATTAAGTAAACATGTATTACTTTCAATTAAAGTTGTGAAGATTAATAAAACGTTTTGAAGCGATCACCTCTTGTCAACTGTTACTATCGGCAAAATAGAAGAATATTAAGGCCGGGGGATATTGTCCGTACTCGCTAGTGTAATTTCGATTTTCACTAGCGCATCTGGCGATGGCTAGTGAAAGCTTTTTTTGGTCATTGAGGGTGTGCTGGATCCCAAAATAAAGTAGTTTTTTCACCGTTTTTGATGCGAAAATGGCTCAAATACTTGCATAAACACTTGCTATTTATCTATCAATTACTTCTTTAAAGCTAAAGCTGCAATTACTGCTTTAAAGTTTTCCCATTATAAGTAAAAAAAACATTTTTCATTATAATTAAAAAACATAAAAATAACATATTTTCTGAAAAAGATCCAAATTCTTTGCAAAATGCTTCAGTCAACCGCCACCAGATGCGCTAGTGAATTTACACTATCGAATTTACACTAACGAGTACGGACAATGTACCCCGGCCTTTAGGTAATACAATGCACTATAAAATGAGTGAACTAAACTTTAGCAAAGTTTACACTAATCCAACAACTTTTGGAACTTTTCTTTGCCTATGTTTACTATACGTTGGCTGTAGACCTCTAGAATCAGTTCCGTTTTTATTTTACTCAAATTTTTATGATAAACCAATCGTTCAACAATGTTCATGGATGAATTCCAGATCGTTTGACATACAATTGAGAGTGATTTTAGTTTTAGAATAAGAAGTATTGCTCTTCACATTGAACTGATTTTTTGTACAAGGTAACAAATGTATCGCATCAATTCTGCAATTAATTCCAAGTATTTTGTAATTATTTCAAAACCCTCATTTACCTCTTCGAAACAAACTGAATTTCTTGGAATATTGCTAGGTTGCTGTGAAAAAAAAAACTGTTCGGATACTCTACCAATCTCTAGAATTTCTTAACAGTTTTTTTTATTCTAATATTTTTGCTGTCTAACTCTTGTTCCTTTTTTTGATGTTCTTCGAAACGATGTGAACGGATACAAAAACGACTTCGACTTTGTAGACCATAATTTGAAGAAGAAAAGATCCATTGACAGTTATCTTCCGAGAAGGCACTAATGTGACGAATTACCTACTTCTACGAAAATGCGACCTTACCTTACCTACTTCTTGCAACCTTACTGGCACGTGCAGCACTCAGAAATTGGTCACTTTCAGTATTCCAAGAAGATAGATTTTGATCTCATCTTCCAATATTTGAAAGTAAGTACACTCGTAATAAATAATAAAAAGTTGTATAATAAATAACAAACAAAAATTGAACATGAGTTTTCAACGATGAAAACAATTCACAGCTATTAAATTGTTCGTCATTTCAAATTTATTTATAATTTGAGAAGATTGAAATTGTTATTTAAAATTAATTATAACATGTATAAAACCGAAGAAAATGACGATTGTGATCTTACAAACAATTACAAACGCAAGTCTTTAGTTTGATTCAAAAAGAAATATGCTTCAGAAGACTTGCACACAAAACCAAACATAAACTATGGCAAGCTTCCATACATCCTACGGCACTATTGAAAACATTATCCAAACTCAATCATCAGAAGATTCAATGATCTATTCTATGACTCTAATCTGATTCCGCGCTCATTCATTAATTCTAAAATCGATTGCCAGAAACTGGCCCTTAAAAAAGTAATGAACAGCAGTACAAACAACTTCCACTCGGTGCAGAAGCACCATCCCAGCACCCACCAGCGCTAAAAGTCAATGTGCGTGGAATTTTCCAAGCGACATGGTGAAATAATTGCTTTTTCGGTGACCATGCCACCGTGAGCGTGCTGCAGCAAACTTGGAAGCACCAAACACCAACGCAACCCACACTGGACACGACGAGCCAGGCGGTACGCTTCGGAGCCAATTCAATTTTATGTTGGTGAATGGTGAAACTAAATTGGAAAATTATGCTTCGCTCGTCGGCACGGCCCGACCCAGGCCGGCCGGACCTGCACGGACGGTTCCAGTTTGGGGACAATAGTTCGCCAAACCCGCTAGGACGCAAATCCAATCTTCTGGGACTGTTCGACCATTACCGTCTTTCCCTTTCGGTGGGCCTATCGGATTCGCATTAGCATGACCGTACAGACGGCGTCGTTAAAACCGAACCCGAACGATGAACATAATTATCTTCCATTGCCAGACAAGTGTAATAAAAGCTTATCAAAACATATTGAAGTTGTTTTACCGTGCCGTTGCCTGCCGGTTGTCCCACTACGGACAGGCGCTTTAGATAAATCTTGTCCAATCGCCGGTTGAGATGAGCAAAACCTGAGAATCTGAGATGAAAACTTTTGCCATCAAACATTGTTCTCAAATGTCTCCAAGCTCGGGACATTCCGGAACGAGAGCGCGTGGCACGGCAAAATAAATGGGTTCATTTCTTCCTGTGGTGTGCTGATGACCTAAAACAATAGACTAAGTACTGTGCAAGTGATGCAGAAAGCAGGGAAGTGGTAGTACAGAATTTATTCGCTTAAACTTTTCCAAGGGCCAAAGATCATGAGAGCAAAGAATGTTAAAGGTAGTGCAGGTTTCGAGGGAAACAGTGTTTTGAGAAAAGAGCTAGCTATTAAAATTGAATTATTTTTTCAAACTTTAAAAACTCTCATAAAATGTAAAATGAAGCTAACTTTTTTATAATTTTTCTTTTGCTATGACACTATAACAGTAATAGTAAAAATGATGAAACTTCTCCAATAAAAACTAGCTAGTGTCAAGCGTGTAATTATAATAATACTACCATTAATTAAAGCGTTATTGCCAGTACCACCGCAACGAAAACAACTTTCCACCTATTCACACACTTGTGACCGACGTGCCAGTTGTGAGCGAAGGAACGACCGAAAGACTGGCATTTTCATTTCCCACCAACATCAACCACAATCGCATCAGAACGTGTAACGGCCGGTATGGCACCGCAGTTTTGATGACGGTCTGCTTCTTGACTGGTGCTGGTTTCTTTTTCTCTTTCTCTCTTTCTCTCTTTCTCTTTCTATCCTCCGCATACTGTTACATGGTAAGATGGGTTGAAATAGTGCTAACAAAAACATAACACCGCCATTCGCATGCAAACTTTCCCCGTGACGCTTGTTTGGCGGGTGCAAACTGAGTGTTTTGCATAGTGCTGCAACGGCGGGGAAAAAAACAACCCCCACCGCAATCAAGTTTCACAGCAACAGCAGCAGCTGCGTAAGCTTACTGGATGGTGATAGAATGCGAAGCAGTACTAGGAAGCTGCGTCGTCTATTTAGAAAAGCTCCGGGAAGCTGTAGCATGGAATAGGGCTTTTGAGTACGATTTGGATAAAAAAGTTTATTATTATTGTCAAAACGCTTTAAGAACTTGAGCAAATGTACTCTGAGTTATATACAAATAAATAAATAAATATTAATAGTGTCATTTAAATCGAGATACATTTGTAGGTTTAACATGTATTAATATTTCAAAAGCTCGCACCTATTTTGTCATGTAATTCTACAATTGCTGATTAAGTTCTACTCGTCACAACTATTATGAGCAATCTCAAACCTCACGCAATGTATTTCATTGACATCCACACAGGCAATAATAATAAGAAACTTTAAAAGTATATGTTTGATCATACAGCACCAGTCGTTTGTCGCGGTTTGCTGAAAATCTGAAGGAGATAGATGAAAAAGGAGACAGATGAAACAGATGAATTGTACAAAATACTATTTCACATCTTTGTATTTTTTTTGGAAATTTTAAAACCATTATTATATGACTGATTACAAAAAACGAAGTTATGGTCGTACCATAGTTTAGGAAGGTTTCACAGAATAAATTTTTTAACGATTTTTTAAAAGTGTTATTATAATATTTTTAAGGGATTATAGGTTTTATAAGATTCATTATCAAAATATATTTTTTAGGACGTCAAATACTCGATTTTAGAAGCTCGATTTTTGTTTTTTGCACTCAAAACACTCAAAAACATTTTTTTTATTTTGAAAATACAAGCCTAAGTAAGTAAACAGATTTTTAAAAATGGCTTTACCTTTGCCCTGAGATCCTTATCAATTCAATGAATAACGGTTCACATGATCCGACCAAACAAAAGCGACAAAAAAACCTCAAAAACGATTTTTTAGCAAAACCCAAATGTTTGCTGTTGTTACATACATAGTTCTTCTTCTTCTTCTCCTTCTATTTGGCGTAACGTCCTACACGGACATGCCGGCTTATACACAGGCTTTCGAGACTTAATTCATTACCACGCAGTCGGATAGTCAATCTTTGCTACGGGGGGACGGTCCATTCTAGGTTTGAACCCATGACGAGCATGTTATTAAGTCGTTCTAGTTGACGACTGTACCATGGCACTGCCCTACATACATAGCTAAGGAATGTAAATTACATAGTTAATGTAATGTAAGGATGTTCTCTTAGACCGCTGCAAAGGCGCCCGTAAATGTTTCGGAGGAAGTGCAGACGAATACCATATGCAAATGCAATTCATACACCTCCTTCGGATTTTCCGCAAATCGCGAAAAACAACTGTCCATATAGTTACGGTAGGGGATGTATAACCTATAATTGCGCTATCAAGATTAAGATATTCCTCAAGGATTTCTGTATTTTTTTACACACTTTTTGTAAAAATGGGATTATTGCACACTGCAAGCACGACAATAATTAACGCAATAAATCTTTCAAGATGATAAATATTTAAGTAAGGTTAACCGGCACTTTGTCGCAATTTATGATCACTGGAACAGAATTAAATAAAAACATTATGTTGCTCAAACTGTCTAGTATCAATGGTAGTCTTCTCAACAAATCTTATTCCAAACCATGGTATCATATTTCCATTGTCACCATTGTGTATGCAAGAAGCAGCAGCTTTTGACACAGTTTTAAAAAGTTAAACCACCAGATAAAAGCGATGAAAATAATTCATCCAACCACGTGTAGCATCCAACCTACATATAAGATCGGTATTATTATCGTTTCCATTCTTCCTTTCCATTTTTATGCATCTTTTGTTCTTCCATGGCCTTGTTGCATGTTTTCCTGCTTTTCTTTCTATTGTATTTCATGATTTTAAAAAAAAGACGTCCCCATTCCTTTCATTATCCCTCTCAGGAGGAAAATGAGACAACGTCTAAGAAAACAAAACGTATGAGCCAAATCTCGGGGTTTGAAAAACGGCCTTGTCATAATGACTGATGAACATAATTCTTCCCCCTGTGGGCCAGCTTTGCATGCGTTGGTTGGCAACTAATGGTGTGCTGTTCTATATTGCTTGTTATTTTTAAATCCGCTTTGTCGAGAATTAATATTCCTTTGTTACTCCGCATGAGCTATTACGATTCTAACTCGGATACTTTAATGTGCCTTACGACTGTAAAGTTTAAAGAATATTTCAAACGCAATATTCTCAGCTGTATAAACACTAAAAAACATTCTAGATTTTTTGTTGTACACGTAGCTACATAACACAACATAAAAACACATGTCTTGCTTGCTACGGTACATACTACAATTTCGCACATGATTTACGTCATCACCAACGATGTGAGTTTGTTTTGTTTTGTGTAGCCCCACAGCAAACTTTTGATATTAACAAAACGATGGGCAGGTCGTACTTTTGTTGTTCGTTGTACGTGAACCTACAACCTGCTTTTTTCGTCCCCTTCCCACGCAAGGGGCAAGGGAAATAAGTTTGCCTAAAAAAATGCCAACCAACCTTCAGTGTCTTAAATTGAACTTTCGCGCAAGGTGCCTCTCTTATTATCTTTGTTCACATTTGACGTAACGAGCAAAAAAACCCTCCGCTGACGCGCTGACGCCCCACTCGCACTCCAAAAAGCAGCACCCCAAAATGCTACGTGCCGCTTCCCAGCTGTTCGTAAATTAACACCATTTATTGGGCTAAAACTTTTGCCAGCGGCGCGGGCGCGAGCAGCGCTGTTGTAATGGGAAACTTTTGCTGAATACATGCGTTAAGCAAGCAAGTTTTCTTGGCAGCTTTGGCTGCACCGCCCCATATACCGTGCGCGCTTTCTCTCGCGCTCTTTGCCGTCACGGCGGTTTCCGACCGGTTGGGTTGGGATTATGGTCGCACGAAGAAAGTCACACGCCATCTACTAACCATAACATAACAGATTACTTCGGTCGGAGCCTGGAAAGTTGTGGAAAACAGATTACATCGGTCTTAGCTACACATGTCGGGTGGTTTGTTTCTTTTCTCTGTTTAAACAACAGCAGGCATGATTTGTTTCAATTGAAGCTGCTGGTACGTTTTAAAAGCTTCTCCCTTTGCGTTGTATAAAACAAACATCCTCCAACGAAAAGCTTTTTGCTACCACTGACCATGCGCCTCCATTTGATTGTGGAGCATGGTGAACTTATTGCTATGTGTTAGATGTCATTTGCATAATTCAGACTAATGGTTTTCATGGCACAAACTTCATTTAACACATTTTTCACCCAGAGAGCTCTGATTGTTGCAGTGCATTACAACACTTTTGCTCTAATTAAATTGCAACCAAAAATGGTCTTTCCATCCGCCATGTTGGTGCATCTCCCTTTCCTTACCAAAACCATTATGCAGGCACTCCACAATCAGGACAAACTGCCAAATTCGTCTCTCTTCATCTGCATACACAACCAGTGAGTTGCACAAAGCAGAGCAAAAGCACGATAAAAAATTTAATTTTTGTGAAAGCTTTTTCCCGCACCTTTTATCAAAAGCTTAGCAGCGGCAATGCTTTTCATTCGTGCTGCACACGTAGCCGTAGTTCATCCTTCTCAGTGGGATGAATTTGCTGCGCTCCTGGTACCGTAAACTTCCAAAACCTCTCTTTCCATTACAATAGTGAGAGCTTGCTGAGAACTTGCGCTATCGGAGCACTTTGTCATGATGAAATAAGATGGGACTGATTTCGTTTATCTTGACCGGCTTTCTTGTGTATGTTTGCAATAATAATATATATTCAATGCTCGTTTTTTAAACATTGATTTTAGTATTATTATAACAATTATAACGAGCGCGAATATTGAGAGCTATTGTGTAATATTGTGTGATGTATTTGGCAGATTGAATAAATACCAATCATTTTTTAAGTAGAATCAAAGTATCACAGACTATCCAATGAGTTTTGGTGTAACTGATGTAACTTTTGATAATGGCAGGTAATTGACTGTATTCTTCCTAATTCACATATACTCTTGAAATTCATCTAATTTTAAAAATTGGAAAATAAAATAAGCGATCAAGTTGAAACTTGAATCAGAATCCGGGCTTTATTTTATTTATGTTGTAATATAAAAATTGTTTATCGTTTGACGTCTCTTTTCGGATTTGTGATCTTCCAGGTGATCTTGAATATTTGTAATAAATTTCCCTTACTGAAATCGTTGGAGCTAAGAGGCCTTACCTTGAGTAGGGGGACACTCCCAGCTCGTGAATAAAGACACTGTTGTCTAATGTACTTTCTAATTCAATCTGTGTTTATTTCACGAAAACTCTGGTTTATATTTTGAAATTACTTGTGTGTGTTGGATTTGTATGTATATCTTGTGTCGATGTGTAGGTGCATATGATTATGCTATGACTATTTTGTATTTTTTTTCCACTGGTCTGTTTTTGGGCTTTTTACGGTTCTCTATGTATCCTTATGCCTTTTTATGTTTGTCTTCAAATCAATCGTAATGTGTAATGTGTAATAATTTTTGAAATAAATAAAGTTATCAATATCATGCCGCATCCTCCTATAACTAGTAAAATAATGCATTAGAAATGAGCAACAAGCAGCAATTATTATTGTATCAAAAAATGTATCAAAAATATTTCTTAAATTTCCGATAAACAAATCTTGGCGCTTTTAAATGTTGTTTGAAAACACGAAAAAGCTTTGTAACGATTTGTAGAACAAATTCAAGTCTATTAAAGATGCTTGATTAAATATTACCCGCCATTGCACATTATACAATACGTAGAATCACTTCTGCCATTTTTTTAAACTAACTTTTGCCCAACAAAAGGTCGCTCATGCTTTCCGCAGAATAAGTCGCTACGCACGACTGTAGTGGAAAAAATCAAACCTCATGCTTAGGATAATATGTACAGCTTAATAAATAAATCAACCGTAAACATCACCCTAAACGGTGACGAAAGGCAGAACCAAAATAAAAATCCGTCTATCCTACGCCTCTCCGCTCAGCAGCGAACCATGCCAAGCCCCGGCAGAACCTTGCAAAGACGGATAATTTATTTGATTAATTCATTTTTAATGCGAATAAATTTTAATCTTCACAGGCCTATCGGACCGTGCATGGGTACGCAACCGGCGCTAAACGAAGCAAAGCGCCATGAAGGTACAAAAACCGTGGCCCGACCATAAATGCGCGTCGCGTACATTACTTTTACCCGTGCACGCCTGCAAGAAGGCACTTATTCAAGTACTAAATTTATTATCTTACTTTGCACATTTTAACAGCTTCTAGCCGTGGGAAAGCCCCGACACGACACTTTGCCGCTTCCGACTGCCCGCGCAGAGCGGCACCGCTGGGCAAATCTCATCAAATATTCCGATGGGATTTAAGATTCTGCTTCCACCTTCTTAAGACACGATAAGGTAAGCTTGGTCGAAGAAAGAACACACAAAAAAGCCCTCCCGAGAGATCAAAAAGCTCACCGTGAACACATTTCTCGCCAAGGAAACATGCAGCCTTGGTCGCTGCACTCACCTTCTAAACGCGTGAAGAGCGAGTAGGTAAAACTGGGCACCAAACGAATGAATAAGGTGCGTTGCGTTGCCTCGGCGCCGGTTTATCGCTTCAGACGATGGCCTTGAATTTGCTATGCGAAGCGAAAAGACAAGTACCCTGGCAGGGATGGTTGTGCCACGGTCGCACAGCTTTTGGGTTGATCATTTTATTTCCACTAACTGTGACGCATATTTTAGACGCTTGATTGGCCGGACGGAGCTTCTCCTTGCGGTGTAGAGGGAGAATCAGCGATGAATATAGCGAAGAAAAAGCAAGAACGAGCATTTGAATTTGAAATTGGAATTTGAATAATCACTCAGCTGGTGCTGGTGGATATTGTAGCAGACGTTGCGCTGTGAGAGTTGGATGAAACTGGTGAAACTAGTTAATACGCGAGTCATTTACTCACTGTCGCATTTGCAGTGTCTGGTTACTTTTCATTAGCTACTATTTTTGAGTACGTCAATTAATATCATCAGCATTTTGCGTAGTTTTGTTATCTCTTTGCAAGCACTGTACTACGTTTCTTTAACTCTCGAAGTGATTCCCTAAGCAAATCTTTCAAGTAATTAGACAAAGATTTCAAAGCAAGCCTTTTTTCACCGATTGTACCTAATTACAATAGGAAATTAATTCTCGTCAAGGTATTTCCCCTTCTCATTACGAAACCTTCTCGTTCTCGTGCAATTCTGCCGCCCACAAAATGAGTCATAAATTGTCCTCCATTTTTAAGCCCAACGATCACCGTCGCTACACCAAAATCCATTAACCCCCCAGCCACCACGGTAAAGCTGATGCTTTGGGCTCATTTTTCATTTCCCCCGGCACCATCCGGCAGTGATTATTTCGGCAGATTATTTCGATGCAAACCGCACCACAAAACGGTGTGGCGCACGCTACTGGAGTGGAAGTGGACCATTCATAATAAAAAAAGCCAGCATATCCAGCCCGCTCACCCCACTCAGGGGTTCACCCGATTCAGTCACATTACGCCCGGGACCACAATTATGTGTGGCGCCGCCCAATCGGTTAGGGGATGCGCAAATAAGCAAGATACGTGTAGGATGGAGAGTACAAAAAACAATCCCTCTTTGTGGTAACAGCACATACGCAAAAATGCCCACAAGAGACTATATTTGTTCGGTCTCTGGGAAAGTAGGGAAAAAGAGTACAAATGGGTGAAAAAAGCCAGCCATAAATGAGGAGGAAAGGATGTCCCTCCTGAGGGTAATTAATTATGCTACGATGAGCCTGCATTTCAACTGCTGTTGCTGTTATACGTGTTTGGAGTGGCCATCATTGCAGTGCTTCCGGTACTCATTTGAACGGCACATTGAACGCGTCTGTTTTTAGCTGAAAAGAAATATGTTTCTTTAAAAAAAATATTAATCGAATTTAGTTAGTTTTTTCAATAAAAAAATAACAATTAAAGATTTTATTTATTTTTTCATATAAAAAACCACTATCATTTCAATCAACTGCATTAAATTATCTTTAAAAAGTCAGCATGAAGGTAACCATTTAGAAAGTCGCTTGTAATTCCCACAGCTTAACTGCATACTGCAATAAACCGCTGGGCTGAAAAGCTTAATTGTGACAGATTTAGAAATCAGATCCTGGTCAAACACTAAACCACCCTTGGTCCTTGGCGTTTGGGAGCGCAAAATCCGCCGGAAACACGAAAAAGAGATTAAAGTTTCCAGCTGTGTTTCAACTGTGTTCCAGGTGTGGCTCCACTTCTTCTATCTCAAACGCACCACTGCTGATTGATGCACCATGAACTTGAAAGCATCGCGTGAATCCGTTCGAGTGTGTCTCCTATTCAAATGTGAGAGCAAACACAGTGACAGCAACGACGACGACGACGACGACGATGACGCCGATGGCAACGACAGTGACCCACCTCGGCTGATCCGTTTCGAGAGGGCAACGGGGATTCGAATTAGAGCTGCTTTGATCTGGAAAGCAAACACACGCTGCATACCGGTCGCTTCGTTCGATGAATCAGCGCACCGAAACGCTCTTTTCGTCTCCTGTTTCACAAGAACCTGTTTCGCCGAATGCTTACAGACACACTTGTACTGGATGTAGGGTGTCGGGTCTCGGGAATGTGAGACCCGTGCCCGTGTCCGGCAGAGTCTGTGTGAGGTTGGTGGTGTGTATTATCTTCCTACTCGAGTGAGCCTTTTTCCACCGCATTTGCCCGCTTTCGCCGTAATTGAGACCAAAGTGAGATCTAAAGTGGAAACCGACGGGCTCCTTTTGCCACAACAGGGACACTTGCTGGAGTGGTTGCACTTCAAAGCGAAAGCACCGGGAAGAAACCTCCCCCTCCCGGGGCAGTTGTGAAGAACTCTAAGCTCTTCTTTCGCACGTGGTGCTTCATGGCGAACGTAGGAGCGCAAACAGAAATTCACTCACCGATCGTCTGTATTTGCGTCTAATGAAACGGAAAATTTTGGCATCGTCGGGCACGGTGCGTCCAAGTGCACCATATGGTGCGTCTCATCACGTCCCGACTTGTCCCATAACGGCAGCAATAAGAAACGATGTTGCAGCGTAACTGCGACACCATGGAATCAGCTCTAACGCCACTCTTTCAGTGCTGCTGGCGAGAAAACGTCCGCTTTTAGCTTTTTTTCTATCTTGGTTAAACTTTCCACTGACAGTAGAGAGCCGCACTGACAGCCCACCCGTCGAAAGCGGTTCATGGTCGATTGCGGCTAGCCACTCGGGTAGTACCGGATTCGAACGGATAAGCATTAAGCAGGAAAAGCTTAAATCTTTCAAGAGATGGGCTAATATGGACCAAAAGACCGACAGTTCCCATAGAAACGAAAATTTTCAAAAGGATTACGTTCATCAAATGGCCTCGAGACGTACGACAGTTGTAAATAAATTCGATACACTATTCTGAGAAACAAAAACGAGCTCAAATGAAACGTAACTAGTACAATAAACTGGATGAACACATGATTACTTTTATCGCTAGTTTTCATTATTTTAGCTTCTGTTTTTTAGCTTTCGCTAAACTATATTTCAATGTATATCAAATGATGGTTATATCAAATGAATAGTTTTTGTTAATACACTTTTGACATAAACCTTCATTAAAATGTGTTGCTGTTTAAATGCATTGTAGTTATATTTTTCATATATTTTGAGTCGAATATGAATGACATGTTTCTTTTTTCTGCTGAGTGTTAAGGCTCAGGGGCTAAATATTGAACTGCTGACATTTTTTGCAATTTATTTCTAACCAGCGAAGGATATTAAAAATACTCCATTTCACATCTGAAAGGAATCATACCATCCCTCGGAAGGGATATCATTTCATATTAGCATAACAGTTACGTTACAACAGTAAAAACTTTAATGTAAAATCAATTTAATGTAGAAACGTAGTAGTAAAAGACGTATGTAACAGATTATTTTCAATTGGTCTAAGATCGACCTCTGACATTTGATTTATTCATGGCAGAATAGTAAATGTTACGTTGAAGTTGGTGTCTTTTTGATAATCAATATTTTTGGTATTGATTGAGAAAAGCGTTCACGTACCCTAGCTACAGATAATTCTTATTTTTGGTTCCGTCCCCGGTGCATAAATTACTACAGATCGATTCGACCCTTCCTTAGTTACTCCCTTTCTGCCAATCTTTATAAAAATCCCCATTTATTATGGTGACTAAAATTAGATCGCTAAAGCAACCTGTCTATCTAAAAAACTTGGTACTGCCACATGGAAAGCTCGGAATCGTTTTTAAAATCCTATCAAAAGTAACACGTGGTTGTGCACTCAGATGTCCAATTTCAGCTTATTTCTAAACGGTTTGCAGAAGTATAATGTTCCAAGCTGAAACCATACCTGAAGAGGGGTTCGACCTGATACTTTCACAATCAAATATTCAAAAAAAAGGTGCCAGACCTTTTCTTTTTTTATTCCCGTTTGTCTGAGCAATTTTGGCAATTTTACGAACTCTTTTTCTTACAGGTATTGGTCACCAAATATTTATTTCTAAATTAAAAAAAGAAGTATTTTATGTAAATCCCAAACAGTATGTGTCCAGACAAATTCCAAACAATTACGATTTCGCATGAGTTTGAAGCAAGAACGTTGGTTGTTTCATAAAAAAGAGTCCCGCTAATAATTGTTCTTCACAAAATGTATGCGTTGGAAAGGGTTTATAATGACTTAATATTTTTATAATAATTTTCATGAATATTGTAATCATTTTACTGAACAAAAACAAAGTGTCCGGAATGAAATGCTCGTTTTCATCAAAATACACATTGTTTTGTCTTACTTCTAAAATTCGAACATTTTTATAAGTTTGTATCTTTATTTTTGAATACATGCATACACAGAAGGTAAGAGAACACATTTATAAGGTTTTATGGTATGAGAATTGGTATAAAAATCTACGAAGTTGAACATCTCTCTATATTTCTGGTGTCCAAAATTGACGGACATGTACTGTACAAGCAGAAATGCTAAATAAATTTTGGCACAAGAGATCGCGGGCATTCATCTATCTTGACAGCTCTGGATTAGACTAAATGTGGTGTTAAAATGATCCAAAAACGTTTATATTACTAAATCTGTTATACATATATTCGCCTTATTTGCAGAATGAATTTTTTAGTGTTAGAAATCGTTAGAAAAAATATTTATAGAATGAGAATAAATCAGGCACAATGCCTATGGTTTCTTCGCTTCAATTAATATGTTTGCAGCAAATGTTGCTTCTCATTCCCGCTGTATGTCAAACAGCAAGCTCCATTAGTTACATCACTCGTCATTTGCCTGTCACTTTGCTTTTCAACAAATTAACTCTACACAATCAATTTAACAAAGTTGTCTCCGTGGAAAAGCTTTTCCACTCTCCTGTAATAGCAATACACACACCCACACACATCCCGCTGTACTCTCTCATACAAAGGCATACGTATGTCATTTATATTAGCCAAATTGTCATCTTCCCCTAACGGCCGACGCGTCAAACACGCCATTCACCAGCCCCAAACCAGGCACGACAGTACAGTTACGGCGCAAAACTCTTTCATAATGTAGCTTGCCGTAGCTTCAATGCACAAAACAGCCACAGCCGTCTAGCAGCACCTTGTTGCTTCAGAAAAGGAACAAAAAAGAGTGTTTTCCTCAAAGTAGGGCTACGCTACGGAATCATCGTCGTGAGTGTGTCAAAATTGTCATTTGGTCAGGGGAGGGAGCTTTCCTGGGCAGCTTTGTGGATTGAGTTATTTTTTGGTCACCCTACTAACACACGCATGGTGGCGGGCGTTGGTGGGATGAAGCTTTTATCATCAGCGTAAAGTAAATGGGGGAATCTATGCCACTGAACAAACACACGCTCACGGGCGTAGTATATGTTTTCCACGCACGCAGCTATACAGCTAACAAACACACGCACACACACACTCATTCTTCCACAAGGGTTTTGTTGGATGGCAAATTGATTTTGACTACGAACGTCAAACTTGCACATATCGCCAAGGATCTTTTCTTTGCCTCGGGCGAACGGTAGAAGAGCCGGTAGCGCTTCTTCTATTTCTCCGTAAACGACACTCAAGGGGCTGTTTCCTTCTGGCTGAAGCACAATTTGTAGCACCCGTAGCAGAAGCCCTTCGGTAAGAAACGACGCATAACTCTCATCTCCTGCCGCCTCCATCATTCCATTCGCCATTCACCTACAAGAAGCTGTGCTCGAAGCTGCCGGCAAGGACCGATCGACACATCGGAAGGAAAATCCTATCACCGTGGGCATATGTATGTGTGTGGGCATGTGTGTGTGTGTTTTGCACCTCTACTTCATTCTTTTTCCACCCCCTCTTGAAACTCAATCAAACCGTGAAGTTTTTGAAGTGAAATCAAGCCACTGCGAAAATGGGCCAACCGGCCCCCGGACCCTGATCCCTGCCACCGTTCGCATCAGTTTAACCACCCACTTTCTTACAACCAGATAATCGTGAAGCCCACCGTTCAACCTGCACGTTCACGCAGACAATTCCAATACCTACGTTCGCTTCACACAAGACACTTATGATAAACTCTTCCCAATCTTCCCACACTTTCGCCACACTGGTGCCACGAGCGCACGAGGGTTGTGCTCGATATTTGCCACCATCATCACAACCTACGAACCACAGTCTGAGTGTGTGTGTGTGTGGGTTGATCGATAAGCAACATGATAAAGCTCGAATGTGTGTCTGTGTGTGCTCGGTTTGTGCTTTCACATGCCAACGGGCTGACAGTGAGCGGCACCGGAGAATGATGAAAATTTAGTTAAACTTCAATTTACTATCACCGCAGTGGAATTTTCTTTCGCCGAATCCTCACCCTTCGAAGACGCTGCTGTGTTGAGTGATTCCGCGGTTCGATGGGTTTATATGTGTGTAGGGGGTACAAAGTTTCAACTGCACAAGTACGCTGCACGTGTGCGCTGGTCTTGCTTGCCCTGTACAGGCAGCGCAAGCTTTTCCCATTAATGAAGCCAAATTGTTCGGCTCATCGAAGTGGAAATAAGGCGGCTGTATCGGGTGTGTAGGATAGTATCGGATTTAAGCCGGGTGTGATTCTCTGTCGTTAGACACGCTTGCGAGACCTTGGAATGCTTTATACCATGGTAACAGCGGTTCAAGTTCGGTTCGGTTCTATTGAACACTTCATTGAGCACACCTGCACACACGCAGGGAATGGGTAATGGGATTTATTTTGAACATTTAAGACTTGTTGGTTAAGGGTAAATCTCTTTTCAATTTATTTAGTATCCTTTTGAAATTGCCTTAATTTTTAAATATATTTTTTAGAGTACAAAAAAACTGTCATTTCTATTACACCTAAGTACAAATACTAAAAGTGGGGCCCTTTCCGTTTTAAGTTCGTAGGTTGAAATTTCAGCCTGTCAGCTGTTTGCATTGTATAGCAGATTTCGAGCAGCTATCTAAGTAAACATAATATACAGATGGGCTTATCCCAAGGTGTATGAATTTAGAAAGCTGATTTTTATCGCTTACACTTTTGAATGAAGATCTTAAGAGTATTTTGAGAATTGATCAATCCTCCTGAAAGCTTGTTCGAGCAAAAGCTTTCACCCGTCCAAAAAATTATGTTCAAAATTTGTTATAAAAAAAAATGCTATGAGATTTTGCTATGCTATGCTATGAGACCTGGACTATATACACTTTGATTCTGGATTCCATCACCTGTTCTCTTTAATGCACCTTGGGGTAAATGTAAACAACATCGTGTTTTCGAGCAGGTACTCGAATTTAATTCTAGCTTTGAGGCTATAATTATCTAGACTAAACATTGCAGGCTTGTTTTATGTGTGGTTTTGTATGGTGTAGTGTATAGTGTTTACATTATTTCAGCCTCCAACTGTCAAGCTCAATACAAAAAGCTGACTAGAATCGTGAAGGGCCCCAGTTATAAGTGTTTCTCAAACGCTTTTTGAAGTCTATCTCATATAGATCATTTTATTGGCTACATTAACGTAAAAAAACTTAAGCCAATGTCAAACATTTTTTTATTTTATATTCGTTTCATACTTTTTTTAAATTATCTCTACAATACTGATATAAAAAAACGATTAATTATCTATTTGCTTAGTCTTTATTCAATGAGCAGTTAAAGTCCCTATGAATGTTTTTAATTTAAGACACAATTTTATTTACTTCACAGTAGTCTTCAATATCAACAGAAATTTAATGGCTTAAGTGTAGCGTTAAAATAAAAAAGTTGATAAACTTTATAAAGCAATGACCATGCGAGCAGAGCAGACGTTCGATGGAGTGGATTCATCGGGGTGAACAGTTGACATTCCTTGTGAATAGACTATCGGCCTGATCACGGTGATCGAACGGCAGGCTAATAGACCAGCGGGCTTCAAATTGAACAACAAAATATTGGAATCATGTAAACTAACTAGAAGAGATGAACGTTGAATCCACTTTTTGAAGCGTTTTTCAACACGCCTAAAAAAGGTAAAAATCTAATCTTTTTGGTCAAAAGTTCGTTCAATTTTCCGTGTCATTCGACTTGCCGTTCGAACACCGTGATCAGGCCGTATATCCCATTTGTTGTTTTGTTCTTTGAAATAAAAGGACTTTTACATACTTTCTTCTATTTTGGTGCAACAACCGGTTTTCAATCTAGGCATACTTTAGCCACGAATGTGTAAACTACCAGTGTGCCTATAATATGTTTACTATTTTAATACTGTTTACTACAATTTTCGGACTCTATGATGGGCATAATGATGAGGCAAAATAAGCAAGGTAAGATATCATCATGATAGACTTCACCGTTTACAGTGAACGACGCTTGTGATGCATTTTTTTAATTTCAATTCCATTTCTTATAAACATAAACACGCTCAAGCCATTCTTACAAACGTCGAACCGTAACGTAACAAAGGGCGTGACAAATAAACATGACATGATGCTAATTTGTCTGTCCATTCCCTACCCCGATTACCCACACCAATCGCTAATCCTCTGTCGGGAACGCAAAAACATCTGGCCTGAATTATTGATTTCGCAAACAGTCGCGTGAAAACAAACGCCTTCGTCCGGCGGCAAAGCGACCGTCCGCTCTGCCCGATGCATAATTCAAATTAGTGAAAACATCGAACAGTCCTCGCAGTGCACCCCTCCAAATCGATCCCGGGTACAGAACGAGCACAGCAACTGCACTACACTCGAGTAACTCCCCCGTTAGTGCAGACAGAGCTCTGTAGATGACCGACCGAACCCCGCGTGTGCACATTATCCCAGGTCAGTCAGAAGAAACCGGACAGTATTGGTGTGAAATTTGCATAGAACCAATCATGTACCACAACACTCCGAGGCACACTCGAACGGTACCGACACTGTCCAGGGCAGGGCGAAACAGTGGAAAAGAAACGAGCACACGAAGAACGCTGGGCAGAATTTAAGAACGCCCCGTCTATATCGCGCAGATCGGTTCCTCCCGTTCCACGGGCAGTGTTGTAGAGCTGTAGATGAACGGAATTGCCGTCCCGTAAGAGCCTGGTTCCGGTCGGCGAGAGTCGCGTTGCTGGTGACGCACGACGCAACTAAAGGGGCCAGGCGAAAAAAAGAGAGAAAGTAACAACGTCCAACCGTGTACCGGAGATTGGCCTCAACGGGCACGGAAGCCGCCGTTCCAGCTGCCGTAAGCGGGACGGTGGGGCCCTTTTGCAAACCGTAGGAAATTGTTTGTTTAATTAAATTTTGCACCAGGAAATAGCACGACTTTTAGCAAACATACAACAGAAAAAACGAAGGAAATGGTACCAACATTCCACTGTCCGTTCTCGCTGGTTCTCTGGTTTCAACGCAGAAGCACATCGTCACGCAGTAGATAGCACGTGGTGGTGTGGTGTTTCGCTGAATCTTGATAGTGTAAATGCGATTTTAATTTCGAAAGAAACAGGCTAGTACAAGGAGAATGTTGTACCAGGCGTCGGCTTCACGCACCCTTCTCGATAATGCAATTCCATTTCGACTGCTTGGTAGTGTGTTAAATTTCAATCGTCGACTATTTGTAGTCAACTATTGGAATGTATTTGCATGATATTATCAAACCGAAACAGAGCATTCTGAAGCGCATTGTAGTTGGGCTGTACCATTGTTTGTCGGTAAACTTGAACTATTTTTTTGCGTTAAGTTCTAGTTTACAACAAAGCTATCTTTATTAAAGTGAATAAACCCGTGTGAATAAAGTGAATAAGAAGGAATCATGTGGATACGTAACGCTACAACTATTCCGAGCAAATAAGTGTAGTTTAATTTGTATTTTTCATTTCAATGATAGTATAACTACCATATAATCATGAAAGATAATTTTAAACTTCAGACGTTCAAAATAATTATCAAACGGATTATTATTATTATTATTTATTAATCTTCAACGGGCCGTATGGCCTAATTAAGATGTAACAGTAAAAGGATGGTGGAATATTAGATAAACGTACCCTTATAGTAAAAAAATATAATAATATTTCAAATCAATTCAAACTATGGTAGTGTGTTACTTACCACCGTATTTAGTGTATATATACATATCTCTGATAGTTTATGTATGTAATGTAAGCCTGCCATTGGAGTTCCTACACTTTATTAAACAGTAAATTAAAATCGGTTTAGCTTTTGTTACTTCGTTAGTTAACTGCCTATTTTTAAAGCCAAGTGGTCCGCAATGCTAAACAGGTTGAAGAGCACTGTCATAAACGATATTAATTTAATGGTTTTTATATTTATTTGTAATCGATGTGTGGAAGTCGGAGTATACAAAAATGATTTAATTGCATATTGCTGTGAATTTGATGGCATGGATGGGGTTTTATTTTTAAATAGATTGTCGTTTTGTCCACTCTATTCTAGTGGAAATTAAAAATAGACAAACTTTTCGCAGAACTTTTTGCGACAATTGCAAAAGTATTTGCGACAATCCTAGACAATCTATTTAAAAATAGATGTGAATTTAAAATATTCACATCTATAAAGATTCAAATCTATTTAAAAATAGATTTCCAGATGACCACTTTTTAGATTTTTGTAATATTTATAAAATCATCCTGATTTCACTCGTACATAATAAACCAATTTCAGAGGTATGTTTCAGCTAAGCTAGAAGACTTTATTTTGACAAACTATTTGAAAAATTTGTAATGTTTCTAGTGCACTAGTATATTTACATCCAGATCCAGGTTTTTGATCTGTTTTAATTATTTTATATATTATCAATATCAATGATAGTAAGAACAATTTATTGAGCTTTGTTTTACATCAATGAGATATCAACAATAACTAAAATTGTAAGTATTCATTAACAATTTAAGTGTAATTTTGAAAGTGTGATATCTACGATCATTTCATAGTATATCCTCACTTTAATATTTCGCTGCTTATAGTACGCATTCAATACATTCGCCTAAGGTGCATCTCAAACTAAGCGAGATGCATCTCCAGTGCACACATTTTACAAACACCGAAACGAAAACACTTCCCCCAACGCTTACATTCTTGGTACAAGCTGCACCGGAAGTGTCTGGGTAATCCTTATCCTGACGCGTCATGTACAGTCATATGGTGGACTGCAAACATTACTTCAAGCCGGTGCTGCCGGAGCTGATGTAGCTGTGTCTGCAGCTGACCCAATCGCCCAAAAACTGCGTACATGCGAGCGTCGTAATAGCCGTAGGGCAAGCATGGACGCCGCTTGCACAAACCAGCTCCCGATGGAGCAAATGCTTGTCTGTGAAGACAGACAGCAGAGTGCTGCAGCAGCACGTTGCCTTTGCCGCCATGATGTTCCTGCTTTTCCGGGGTTTGTCATTTATGTAAGGCACTTGGGCACTTGTATACTCCAACCCAGCGTCTGTGTTTGGTAGGGAAAAAAAGAAGCTAAACGGGGTTCCAAAGTCAATTCCCCGCTGGGTTTGGGGATTGCCCTGCCAGAATGTGTCGTAATCCGATAGCTCGGGGAGGGATTGCAAGCACATTTTCGTTGCATTTCGACACACATATGAATCGTTCCCGGCACAGAGTTGAAGATGAAATGTAACAATTGGAATGGATGGACATTAATTACAACGATCGGATGGATGGATGGATGGGACGGCATGTTTCCTTTGCAACTCACGTCTGTTGATCTGTCCCGCAGACCGAACAGTGGATTGATCCTTTGGCGAGCTACACGCAAAAGCCCATACGTATGTGTGTACATTTTGCAAACAAATCGCACATATATCACACTTTACCCTCTTTTTTGCTTTGTTACTGCACTTGCAGCCTATGAGCTTTTTTGTACTCCGTCTATGCCGTCGGGAAATGAGCATCGCTTTCGGCACTGTATGCTTTTTGCAGACAGCACTAAAAGCATCGGTATTAACGAAATTTTCCGCTTCCATCAGCGTAAAATGTGCATTCTGACAGGCTGGTCCTTCCGCCTCCGGATGGAAACTTTGTAATAGTCCCACAAGAGTAACTATCATCCACAAGAGTAGTAACAGAGCGAAAACTAACTGCAGAGAAAATTTTGAAAGCCACACCATCACCATGTGCTTCCAGCCAAATGTACATCAGCTATGATCATATCAAGCTGCTCTAGCCGTAATGGGTCATAGTCTTCACCATTGAACAAAAAGTAATTAATCTGTATAAATCATGAAATGGACCTCCACATTCCATCGCTCTGGAGCTTTTCTGGAGCGTTTGTACCCAATTGCCCGAAGATGGTTTCACTTCCATTAGGAAAAAGACCAACATGGTAGAATTATTACACCATAAGCTGGATTCCTTTTTGGCAGATGAACAGGAATATCCCACAGTGAGGACCAATCCATTAGTGAAGATCAATGGTGAGGTGGTAGGAAGTAATATCAGGTACTTTATAGTTGAAATGACGTGTAGGGTCTTACAGTCTAATAAACAAGTGTTAACATGCTTAAAACAATGCCTGAATTGATAAATATGTCTACCATTTGTAAATACGTCAACCTGGATTTTGTGCACTGTCCTCATGAATTAAATAATTGTGAACTTCAAAGGATTTCCCTTCTGAATTTAAAATTCGCATTTTAAATTAGTTGAAAAGATAAAATGTAATAAAATTAAGCAATTTCAATAATTTGGTCAATATCACCCTGGAATTACAAGATGAAACGATACACATTGGACTAGATTAGCACCGCTGAACTAAACCTGAATCTTTTCAAACAAACATTTCCACAAATTTTGAAACCGAAACGTGTTCAAAATTAAACGCAAAAACAAGTTTTACCCTCCAGACGACACGTTTGAATGTTGGAAAGACTTTTCTCCGATCTCGAACACCGAATGTATCAAAATTCATTCTCTGCGGCAAAATTGCGTTACACTTACCGGTGAAAGTTATCACCCCTCCTTCCCTAAAAGCGTCGATCATTTCAACTAGATAACCTTATTTGTGACTTTTCGAACACCTGCAAAAGTTTACTGCTCGGTATGATGATCTACGAGCTACTTGGCCTCCCTTACCCGTTGTTCTACAGCACCTTAAAATTTATTGAAGAAGTTGAACCGGTGACTCGGCAACCGAATCAAGTACCATTAGGCAAATTGGAACCTAACCACTTCACCACTTCGCTCTGCCCACCTTCCCACTTACCGGACATGCGTTGACCGAAATTGTTGCCGAAAGCTTTCGGTTGCAAAGTTTCGAAGGAATCGTATCGAACGAACTGTTACTGCTGTTGTACAGTCGAGCCGGCTTCCCGCACCGACGGACGTGTTTCCGGAGCACAGCACGAACCATGGTGCAGTGTCGTAGTTCGTGTTTTGTCCGTACAAATTTATTAGATTCTACACTATTATGGGCTCGGGTGCTACAAGAAGGTGGTTTTAATTCTAATCTGTACAACAACGGAACATTACATTCCGGCTAGCTTGTTTGGTAAATGTGCCCCTAGGAGCCATACTTCCTTGCACACTTCCCACCACAGGTCTTGTTCATATCAGGCAGTTTCTGTAACACCGTACTGCAACTCATAAAGTGCCAAACAATCGATGTTTCTGCGTTTACATGATCTGACCGGGCTGTGTGTGTTTGTGCAGCAGAATACGAACGTTTGGGGCAGAGATGTCAAACATGCAATCGTCGGGAACGTTTAACTAAGACTCCTTTAAAATTTAATTTGTGATTTGCTTGTGTAACAATGTGTAACAAATTGTACGAAAATTACCATTATAATTTTCAATTATCAACTTACACCTGTTTCCAGCTACGTTCGAGTCTCGTGCCGTTTGCATCGAATCAAGAACATAGCATACGGTTTTTTTACGTTTGAAAGGTGTTTCCTTCTTCGCCGATGGCATTTCGTTTGTAAAATACTAATAAAAGGTAAATATTTACTGATTACAGATAAAAACCACGAATTTTTGTTGAAAACAAGGATTTTATTATCAACAACAAACACCAAATATGAGCTGAAAACATGGATTTTGCCTTCAAAAAGGGACCCTGATATTCGTTGATACCAAGGATTATACGTTTATACGGATCAGTGAATAATTTACAAATGGATTGCCATCTACGAAGAAAGAAGCAGTTTTCAAACATAAACAAACAGTTTACCTTCCAGAGATCCAATGGTAGTTATTATTATTATTATTATTATTTATTAATCTTCAACGAGCCGTATGGCCTAATTAAGATGTAACAGTTCAATAAAAAAAAAATACATAGCAAAAACAAGATTTGCATCGCAATTCACTGCGGCCACGGCAAAAGCCGGAGACGTTCCTTGAAGCACTGAGTTGAGATGTCGAAGTCGAAGCAATCCGAGACAGTGTTGAAGACAGCCGACATGCGGAACATAGGGTCTGACCGACCAGCACTGGAACGGGGTTGAGCGAGCCGTAGAGTTTCTCTAGACCTAAGTGTTCGGGATGGTGCATAGATATCGACTCGATGCAACAATGGCGATGAGTCGATAGAGCCATTTAGCAATCCAGCGATGAAAGAACACTGTGCATTGCGTCTTCTAACCGAAAGAGGTTCAAGGCCTAGAAGACGGCACCGCGCAGCATACGGAGGAAGATTATTGCGATCCTGCCAGGGAAGTAGGCGTAGGGCATATCTCGTGAGCTTACGTTGAATCGCCTCAATTCGAGCAATTGAAGAAGCGGTAGTTGGGCTCCAGACTACGCACGAATATTCCAGAACCGAACGAACGATACAGTTGTACACAGCTTTGATGCACATGGGGTTGCGGAATTCATTAGTTGTCCGGATAACCACGCCAAGTAATTGATTTCCTCTGGCTACAACGTCATCGATATGCTGTTTAAAGTTCAAACTAGAGTCAAGCAGAACGCCCAGGTCTTTGGCATGATTCTGTCGATTAACTGCAGTGCCGTCCATGAAGTAGGTCCCAGTCACTGGGCTCCTGCATCGACCAAAAGACACACAGTAGCATTTCTCGATGCAGATAGTCAGTCCATTACGCTTGCATCACGAACAGAAAATTTCGATGCAGTCTTGCAGGAATGTACAATCACCTGTGTTGTTAATAGGCGCAAAAATTTTTGCGTCGTCGGCAAACAGCTCTGGCGATCGTAGTAGCATACGATTCTACCATAGTGGAACACGATTCGACCGTACTGGCATGGCGTACTGGCATGGCGTACTGGCAGGTGTATGTTGTACATAATCTTAAAAATTCGTTCAGGAGACAAAAATCTATTAAAAAATACCTACTTCATAATGTACCTTACAGGTTCAAACAACATTTTTAAAACACTTTTATGCTAAACTGTCTCAGAAAATTGAGTATTATCTACTGATCGCTTCGAACTAGCGAACAGGTTAGAACAAACAATTAGAGAGCCCAAACAAGCATTTATAAATCTCATGCTATTGATAAAAATATCCTTTCAGGAAGTAAAATCCTTTGGAGTGGTAGACTGTAGCTCCAATATACATAAATGTAACTCCAGCATTCACCGGTTAAGGCGGTTAAGCCGGTTAAATGCAAATAACTTTTAATCCAACCAATATTTGTCATTATACCACTTTTAAACTACTTGTTCGCCAACATTACTAATTTAACACGAGATTTAGCTCACCACGCCAATTGGGTTTGACACCGCTGGCATATCGTGTGTTCCGTGTGACTCTACTCCGTTGCCTTTTGGCGTTCAATAATGCACCCGTGCCGGCACAGGGAAAGCCCTGGTATGTTTGTACACCATCCAACCAGCCCAACCCGATACAAGCAACGATGCAAAATCGGGACAACTGTCTCCAAAAGGTAAGACTTCAATCCGGCTTGTGTCGCTGCATGTTGGTTGGTGTGCAAGTGCCCGAGCGAGATTAATTACTATCGTTCGAGACGACCGGTCACCAACCGCTGGACACGTTGACACCGAGTGTACCAATTCCCACTGAGCTTGGCTTTGGCCAGAGCGAAGGATGGGTTCAAGATGATGTACTTCAGTGCGTCAGGAGACAGGACCAAAGCCCATCGATTGTCATCGTACTGCGGCGAGCATTATGAAACATACCTGAACAACGGTGTCAAATGTGCACTAGCACCCAGCCGAGCAGCATCTTCCCTCTGTCGACCGAAAGCGAAGCAGAGATTAATTGATGATAATTATTTTTGCTTCCAATGCTTTTGTTTATTCGACCGCAACTGTATCTACACTGCTGCTGCACTCTACTGCGCAACGGGCACTATTACCCAACGTTCGAACGGTTCCACCACATCACCCCGTCTAGTGTGGCACACAGTGGGCTTGCCATCCGTTTCGAGGCTTCCTGTTCATTATTTTTTCACCGCTTGCTACTCTCGATTTGCTCTCGATTGTTCTAGCGTAATCCATTGCAAGGACGAAAGCAGCAGCAGCAGCAACTGCAATGATTCTGATGCAGATGGAGAATGCTGGTTGATAATGATGATGATGATGACCACAATAGCAACTGCTTTGCAGTTAGTTTAACCTGCTTTCGTCTAGTCGATGACTTCATACATATTTTGTGGAATTGTGTTCCTTCTCTCACTCTCTCTCTCTCTCAATCTAGAAACACGAATATAAAAAGCAATTGTTATGTTCTGGACCACAAGTTTCCCGTACGCGCTTATGTGTTTGTGTGTGTGTGTGTGTATGATTCCCTTCCAAGTAGATGTCGCCCACCGTAACGGCTCCATCCCCAGGGCGACTGTAATCTCATTCGAATGGCAAGTGTTGCTACCGAGCCACCCCGGGGAACCGACATGTACACGTTTGTTTCCTATCTGCCTTGCTTCCTATGGCCGGTCATTGGTGTTCAAGCTCACTGTAGCACTAATAAATACACCGATTATACTGCATGTAGACTTGGTGGTTCGCCCTGTGCACCAATCGAAGAACGTTCGATGTCTCTCAGATTCTGTTTTCTCGGTGTTGGAACATGGAACAGACACTAATCATGATTAAGCAGCAAACAATTGACAGATATATAATCGTTAAGAAACGGCAATGATTGTGTTGTTAGCTTTGTTTTTAATTACCCGCATCCCAGAATATAGTGGAAAATCAAAAGATGTGAAACACATCTAGTAAAACTTTAGTCATCCCGTGGTGACTGTAGTGTGATGAAAGACATGGTTTTAGATAACTAAACATAATTTCGATATTTTGTTAATTTCGAATTTTACGCTTCTATAGGAGTTGGAATTAAAACGTATTTCTCATAATCCTACTAACTATTTCTACATCGCGTAAAATACAGTTACGCTCCCGAATCAAGTTTATAAGTATCCATCATCAAACGTTATGACCAGCCAGAACCAGAATTCTACGAAATGTATGGTATTGCTTCGAATTATGGACATTTAAGGCCTTTTTAGCATGTAATATTTTCATACTGATTAAAATGTAGTCGGCCATTCCTCTGTTTATCTCACTTTACTGAAGCAAACCTTCTAAGTTTGATATAAAAAAGTAACTTAACTTTATTAAGACAATATGTTGAAATACTGTTTCTATCAAGTTGATAACATCTTCAACAAAGAATTTCGATGCTCTTCCATGCATCTGAACCAGATTAATAAAAGTTGTCGAAAAAATGACACTGGCGTCGGTTTTTAGCAAAACTGCGGTATGGCCAGGGACAGGATACGAAGAAAATCAGTAAAAATATGGTGAGTGTCCGGAGTTTGAAGCTATCCGTAATTTGAAGCCAGAAGGCAACGAAATCTGACCACCGGACATCGTCAAAGATGAACGAGATCCCCAATACAACATAAATGGAACATACACAGTAAACATATCTTTAGCTGATGTGATTTCAGATTGTTTCTGATTTCACATATACAAACACATAATAAAAGTGTATCATCTTTGACAGACACTCAATAAAAAGAAACTCACTTCCCCTTGGCAAGCGCATGTGGGAAATAATATTATTTTATAACATTGATTTGATTGGTTTTCTCCCTTAACTGAACAATATGGCATTATAATATGGATGAACGTAATAAGATAGTATCTATATTATAGATTCGATTAGAAGTCCAATTGTTGAAGTTATAACATACTTGATACATATGCTAAAATGCTTGATACAAATCAAAAAGAGAAATTGAGACTTAATGTAACTAATTATTCGCATAGACCAACGCTTTATTTCTATTATTTATTTGACCAAATATTAATGAGGATCTCTCATATTACTAGTCCAACTTTTGTTGATTAATCTTTCAATTCCAACAACCAGCATAAGCTTCAAAGTTTGAAGATATACGGATGTATTAGTCCAATGCTTCTCCTTTTGGCAATTTATATCTGTGGCAAATCACAAATCACTCATTGAATTTTCATTTAATAAAACCACCCGAAAAAAGGTTACCCACCACTAAGAACATTCTGCGAGGGGCAAGAACCAAAAACTGAAAGATAATTAATTCACCCACGGTTTATATATCTAATTATTCGACCAAAGCGTTTGGCCGATAATTAGAATCATTCCTTGGAAATTGGTTTACCCCGTTTCCCTGCCAGCGGGATCACACGGGAACGTGAACGCGATGAAGAATCGAAAGAATGAATGAAACATACGAAATTCAATTTCGTTCACCACGCGGGCCTTGAATAGCTTTCTTTCTTATTTCACTGCTCCCGGAATATGCACCCGAGGTCCACAACATTCAAGGTGCTTTTTTATCTTTATTCATTACAGCGCTTCCACACCGTAATGAACTGTCATTCCTTTATCTGATAGGGTTCCCCCCAAGCGGGGATGGTTCATTTTACAGACTCAATCAATGATAAATTATGGAATTCCTTTTTCCATCCTGCTTGCTTGGACCCTTTGGAGAAAACGGATTGACGACGTGCCCCGGAACGGTATGCCCGGTTGAATCAGGAAAAGTGTATCCCGTTCTTTGCACCATTCCTGCAAAAAAAGTGCATCCAATGCAAACTTCCTGCTTCCAATTCTTGCACAAAAAGCTGATAATAAATTAATTTCGTACCATCGTGGCACTGTCACGAGCTAAAGCTCTCCTACATTCATCGCCAATCGCCACGTGATGCTTTTCCCATCGTACCGTGTACGACACATCGGGTAAGAAAAAAAAGCTAAAAGACACTTGCTGACAAAGTGACTGAGAGAAATGAACATTCATTTCCTAGACGAAAGAAAAGCACGAACCACGAACGTAAAGTACACCGATTGGAGACTGCAAAGGGGGGGGGGGAAACCCCATTGCAGGTTACGTTCAAAGAGAACATGGTAAAAATGCGAAACCTTTGCCCCGGTTGAGTACTTATTTTGCATACGAAATCGTCACTCATCTTTTGGCAGGTTGAACACTGCTCTAAAACTAACTATTCAGGAAACCAAAAAAAACGTCAAAAAGTGTACAAGAAATGTCTCAAAAAGTTGAAATATTTCAATCGCTTCACTTCCGGTAGGAACGCGCTATCAAACTTCAAACCGGAAGGTGAAAAATGCAACCCAGCGAAGAAGTTGTGTAATAAAAATCAGGCACTAAAAGAACTTGCAGCAAAAGACAAACCCATCGGTAAGGGTAAGTAAAACTTTACAATCTTCACAAACGGATTGTAACAGGAGGACTTTGACGATGGCTTCGCGTACAGGATGGCGCAACTAGCAACAGCAGGAGTTGCTGAAGGGAGGCAAAAAGCGTGCTTCTTTCGCTGACGAAGAGAGATAGACCGAAAGGAGGTAAGATGAGTTGTGGTTCGAAAATTTTCAACACGAGTTTAAGTTCAACAACGAGAGTTTGTAGTACTTGCGCAACGGCGAAAGCTGCCCCAGCATATGCCCCAGAGGAGACGATTGTTGAACAAACCCGTCCCGAAGAGCACTGCCCATGAAGTTCATCAAGGAAGGAAAGCTTCTGTTTTTTTTGTTTCGTTTCAAAGAAAGAAAAGCCAAGCTCAGGAGTAGTAAAGATAAATTGAATTTTTACCACACCTTACCACCAGTATTGTAGATTGGTATAATAATGTGAAAGGGACACCATATGCTGTGGTGCTTCCACTGTTCGGGAACGTAAAAAAGCGATGCCACGAACAGGGAGAATGTTAGGATGAATTCTACGTAACAAAAAAATCCGTGTCTAGTGCATTGGTGGTGTACGGGGAGATCAGGATGACTCTGGTGCACACTCCAACGGGAGCAGTGGAAGGTTACGTGCTTCCGGCAAACGTACAGCTAATACATCAGTGAGTTAAAGAACAGGGTTGAAATTAAAAGTGAAACAATGCGGGAAATGGAAAAGAATTCAGTTTCGAACCTTCTAGTAAGTTCTAGTAAGGAGTAAGGCGTATTAAATTTGATACTTTATGTTCAGAATAGTTCGTTCAGGATTATTTCCAGAACGGGTGTGGGCTTGGGATCAATTCAAAGAATAACATTCATTTTCAATTACCGGTATGGGTTGGGAATCAATTTCAGGACCATTATGGGTTCTGTATCAAAATGTCTACTTTTTTTTGTAACTTTTAGGAGCGAACTCATAGTAATCAGTATCGATTCCAGAACCGGTATGCTTTCATGAAGAGTTTCAGTGGCATGGTACATAAATAGAACATGTTCCAGGATCGGTATGGTTTTTATATCACTTCCAGGACCGTTAATGAGTTGGGATCAGTGCAAGGATCGTTGAAAGGGCGGAGCCTAGTGTACAGTCGTCAACTAACACATGCCCGTCATGAGTTCATGTCTGGAATGGAAAAAGTCGCCAGACAGAGTCGCCCGGAGTCCGAGTCGTCCGGAGTCGTCCGGAGTCTTCCGGAGTCGTCGGAGTCGTCCCGAGTCGTCCGGAGTCGTTCAGAATCGGAGTTGGTCGGAGTCAACAGGAGCCGCGTGGTTTAATGTGCTTATGATCAGACATTTCCTTTCGTTGTGTTGTTTTGTCTTACACTTTGCGCGTGCACTTTCTATACAAGCCGACCTCGGCCGACTTCAGATAACTCCGTCTGCAGCCGATTCTGGATGACTCCTGTCGACTCCGGACGATTCCAAACGACTCCGGAGGACTCCAGACGACTTTGGACGACTCCGGACGACTCCCAAAGACTCCGACTCTGGACGACTCCAGACGACTCCGGACCATTTCGGACGATTCCGAACGACTCCGGATATTGCAGCGCGGACCTACCTTCTGGAGTCGATTCCGAATTTATCGGAGTCTGATCGGAGTCGACTCCGGATTGTTGCCAACTTTACCCATCACTAATTAGGATCATTAAATAAATGAATAAATAGAAAAATATAATTCCCTAAAATCGTCGATTAGGTGTTTTAGTTTTAAATTAAGAATACTATTGGATGATATATTTCAAACTCACTCAAACCATCTGGAAACTATTTTCATCTAAAAAAAACAGGTCCTTAAATGGTGCACAAAATTGCACTCCAAAGATAACATCAAAACTTTCAACGCAAAGCTGCATCACCAGCTACACTATTCAATATCTCTAATTTATTACCAACACCTCCCAAAAACTGAAGGGCCTGTGCAATTTATCGAACACCGAGCAATGCTGCACTCGAACCACCCCATGCATCCATGGCTCGGACAATACCCGAAAACGCATTTACGCATACGTGCGATGGGTGTGCGTGCATTTGTTTCAATAATAAATGATCAACGAGACACCGTTGGTTGGTGGCAATTGTAGAGTCTTGCTGCAATCTGTCGATTGTATGTGTACCGACATACATACAACACACAAACACACACACACATACAGGCTCCATTCAGCTGGGACCAAAAATCCGCCAGCCGTGGCACACGGCCGTATAATAATAATAATAATAATAGTAATCCGCTATCAGACCGGATATCGGGAAGCCAGACTTTGCACCACCATTTATCATGAATATTGCGATTAATTCCACCACCGACTAGTCCCCGACTAGTGGCAGCATGGCGACAAAAACAATAACAAAAACAGCATCGAAACAAAAATGGTGAAAAGCCATCCATTTCCACAAGAGAGGGCTGGCACGGTCGAGTGCTTTTGGGCTGGCAAACCGTAGGTCGGTGGCGCGGGTGAGTCCGGGAGGTTCGTTTCAATGCATAGCTATAAATGCGCGAAATAGTTCTCATTTGAATGAGCGTGTGCGTGTGTGTGTTTGTGTGTGTAGGTGCTTTTGTGGGGACAATTGAAAAAGGTATATCACACCCCCCCAAAACGCACTATTGCATGACGTTGCACATGTCGGTGAAATGTATAACATCGAACAGGATACGATTTATGGTGCCATGGTAGCTGTATCTCTTTGGTGTTGCATTGATCATACTATTTTATGGGCTAGGTTCAATATCGTTCTGAATAAGAAAACCAAAAAGAAAAATAGCATTATTCAAAGCACTATCAGTGCTGCAAAATGTCACTGTCAATGTCATAAAACAATCTGACTGAAACAAAATCCATATCAGCGTCACGCACTCAATTGTGATGATCAGATGATCAGATACTCAGAACGGTTGGTGGACCAATACATGAATAATGACATTTTTAGGATCATCGCTTGGTCAGTCACTATGTCATGACTTTTTTTCACTGTGATCAGTTCTGCAAAATGTCACTGACATAGTCATGACAAATTCCGGCAGAAACAAAATAATGTCAGCGTCACGAGCTCTATTGTGATTATCAGAGGTGAGACTCAAACAGTTGTTGCGACCATGACATGCTTGGTGGCATTCTGTGCAACCAACTCTTGGTCAGTCACTTGGTCGCGACATTTTCAGTTGGTGATCATAACGATAGTCACGGGAGAGATGCGGTGCCTGCTTCCTGCGGTGGTTCCTAGATACAAAATGAGTATTGTCTCTCGCTCTGTTTGACCCGACAGACCATGATTATGCTTGCGCCGGCACTAAGCTCAGCTTGTCAGTCAGAGAATCGCGTTGGACACAAGCACTCGCATGTCGTGTTCGTCATGTCATGACGCACTTTGATTGAGTATCACCAATGAGTATCAAGCTGCCACGGATGCATTGTTTTCGTTGGTGAATATCTCGTAAAGCTCATGACATTTTGAAGCACTGAAGTTGTATCTCTTTGGCGCTGAATTGATCATACTGCGTGCTCGGTACACCTCGGTACAACGAAATGCAACCGATACCTATTGTGGACACTGATTCACAAAACCGAAAGCGAGTGACTATACACGCATGCACAATACACTACCAGAGAAAGCTAAGGTAATCGAATTTATTCATTATCATTAATATTTACTTCCTTAATGCAATAGTATTCGTTTCCTGTTCAGTGTGTGGGTTTTTTTTTTGTTTTCGCTGACGTAAATGTCATCCTATACCTTCTACATATCCTTTTTGTTAAGCTGCTCCTCCCAGTCCTGCAACTAATATCCCACCCCCGCCGGATCGACCCAGGACAGGCAGGTTGGTTGGTGCTGGCTGACTGCCAAAGCACAGCTACAAAGAAGCCTTAATTAATTACAAGCCTACTACGTTCTATTACAGTGACGAGGCAAACGTATCTGTGCCACAGCAGCAGTATCCTACCCCAATATGGTTCCCCGAACATACTACAAATCGCGTATTATCACCTCCCCCCAACAAGTCTCTCACTCTCTGCTCGACATTGGTGTGGACAAACTAATCAGGATATGTTTTCAATCGATGCTTTGCGCGGATTTCCACCTTTTTAAATGCCAATTCGCTCACCGTGACATTCCGTACAAATGGAAATGGAAATTAGAACGTTCCAAACGCCTAGACGTACCGCCTACCAAACTGCTTTTGCATTGAAAAGCACAAACCAACACTTAATTACGTACCTTTGCGTACTACTACTTCCGGTACCGGAGCTATTTCCAGCAACTTTAAAGGCAAACGTTCGCCATTTTGCTTCTCCGAACCCTTCGTAGGTTCGTCCTAACTAACTTCGTACGCACTCCGCGAATCAACCCCTACTGCAAAGCCTACTGCGCTACACTACCACTACCAACTAAACTGCTTAAGAGGAACTTGCATTTAACTCAACAACTGTCACGCTCCCCTGTCACCCCCAAAAAGAAAAGTGCAATACGAATGAACTCGCGAACGTAAACGAGCAAGCAAGCGCGAAAGCGTCATCGTTTAAACCCTGTGTGTATGTGTGTCTGTTTAAGTTTAGGTGCCAACCGGATGGACAACCTATAGAACCGAATAGTTAAAGCTAACAGCAACGTAACTGGTAATTAGTGGCGGGGTAAAGTAAGGGGTGCCTTTTTCAGTATTTCAGTTTTCCGCTCCCCGGTGTAGGATCGTTTACCCTTGTTTTTCTCTTCTCCTACACCCCCCCCCCTTGTAGTGGTTGTAACGTGAATGCAGCCTTTTGTAAGAGCAAATTCTACCGCTGTTCGAGCTACGGATTGTAAGATAACCTTGGCTCTACATTAGTGCAACTTCTACTGGAAATTGCTTCTTATTTACCCTCTCTCTCTGTCTCTCTCTATCTCTCCTTCTCTTTATCTCTCTTCGCTCGAAATCGTTCCCATTCGTGCAAACGATTATTGATTATTGTCCCCGCAGCGGCTCACCTTCCCCGTTTCCCTTATCGCTAGTAACCGCAAAGATCAGTATTAATCAGTAATATGTGTGCTTATGTGTGTGTGTGTGTGTACGTGTTTGTGTGATCTTTGTACGGGCAATATCTTCACGATTCTGCAATCTCCGCCAGATTGCTCGGTATGGCCAGCATGGGAAAGGACGTCAGCGGTGGACAAAGGGCACCGGTCGCCGTACCACCAGCGTTCGCGACCGCGGCTGCACCGGCATTATCAATGCTGCTGGTGTTGGTGCCACTGCTGCTGGAGCTGCTGCTGCTGCTGCTACTACTACTGTCCAGAACATTGCCACTGGGGCCTGCTGCGTGACTGCCCGTGGTGCGGTTACTGTTAATTGCGTTGGCACTGTTGTTACTATCGCTAGTGGTGGTGGAGCTGCTGCTGCTATTACTACTACTGCTAGTGCTGCTGCTGCTGCTACTGTTGCTGTTGCAGCTTCCGGCCGCGTCCGGATCGAGGGCCGACTTCAGCAGCTGCTCCCTCAACTCGCGGGGCGAAGCGGCACTGCTGATCGGTCCCCCGGTCGCCCCACCAATGCCAATCAGCCGGCGTGGACGCTGCTGCTGCTGCTGGTGGTGGTGGTGGTGTTGGTGATCACTGCCACCCGTTTCGTTCGTTTCATCACAGACCATCTTAATGCTATCGGTATTCGCGTCCTTCGAGCGCCGTTCCTCTTCCTCCTCTTCCTCCCCCATCCTGCATCTGTCTTCATGGCTACTGACGACTTCCATCGTGCCGGTACTGGCCCCGCCACCGGTACTACTACTAACGCCACAGTCCATCATTACATTGCCACCAGTGCCTCCACCCCCAAGCATCCCTCCGATCGGATTGGCGATGCCAGTCGGGGTAGAACATCCACTGTTCGAGCCGCTGCTTCCCCCGAAACTCATGCCACCACCGAACGGTACGGTTGAGCCAACGCCACCGCCCGGGCTCGGCACACTGCCGGACAGCCGGGCAAGGAAAAACTTTGGCGTTATTCGACCACTCGCGCTCGCCGCACTGCCGCTGGTGGCTGCGAGGGGAAAGGGACCGCACAGTGGAATGTTGATGCCGCCACCGTTGTTGTTGTTGTTATTGCTACCGCTCTCGAACGAGGTCGTCGACGAGTCCGGGCTGGGGCAGATCGGTGAGGGCGATGATGGCGTTTGACAGACGGGCGACGAGCCTCTGTTGTTTTTGGAAATAGCAGAATCCAGCATTAATAGGAGCGAATTGCACGGACAATTCTTTGCACAATGCATCCCAAAACATTACCTTTCCGAGGGGAAAATTTTCTTCGACGGCGGTGAGTAACAGTTGCCATAGTTGTCCTCCAGATCGAACTTCCGCTTCACCGACGAGCTGAGCGGGCTGGGCCGCAGCGGGCACGGTGACATGGACCGCCGGGTGACGAACTTGCGCGTCGGCGACGGTGACGTCGTCGGATACTGCAGCCCAATCCCGCCACGGCTGCAAACGAAAAACCGGGGGAAAACAGATCAAATTAACGCACCGAATGGGACTTTACACTTCCGCCCAGCCAAACGTACCTCGTCGGCGATGGGCTGGAGCAGCACGTCGACCCGATCGTGGGCAGTGCCACGTGCAGCGGATTCTGCAGATCATCGATCACCATCTTGCCGGGCGCGGTGCCCGACGAAAAGGACCAATTCTCCGCCACCAGCGTCAGGTCTTCGCAGCTTTGCGACATCTGCATCGCGTTGTGTATCTCCCGCTCATGGTTCACCTCCCGGCTGTTGCTGACGTCGGCACACTCCTCCTGCCGCAGCTGCGATATCCGGGGCGTGAGGCGGGGACCGGGCGTACCGGCGCCGCTCCCACTTCCACCACGGCCCGGGCTTGCGCTGCCGTTCGAAATGACGGCCAGCGGGCTGAAGCTGGCGGAAAACCGTCGCACCCGGGGCGTGAAGATGTTCGAAAACGACGTCGGAAGTGATTCCCTATGATGGAAGAAGAAAGCAGAAGAAAAGGGTCGAGATTAAGCTTTTCCTTCCCGGCAGGATTAAGGTGCGCTTTGTGGTTGGGCCTGCTCGTCCGTACCTGGATCCCGATGGTCCCGCGTGGAAGCTGGCTGCGTTCAGCAGGTTGCCACCTGTGACTGTGCCACTGCTGCCACCGCTACCTGCGTGCAGTGGTTCCATCATGTGTCCTTCCGCCAGCAGTCCTACCTGCTGCAGGTGCTGCTGTTGCGCTGGGCCGCTGTGATCGGTGCTGTTGATCCGGCCAATGGTGATGGTGCTGTTGTTACTGTCGTTGCCGTTGTTGTCGTTGTTGTTGTTGTTGTTGTTGTTGTTTCCGCTAGTGCTTGGTACGGGTTGCGATTGTCCTTCTTCCATCGGCTGCACCCCGACGATGGCGGCGGTGCTAGAGAGCAGATTGTTTATCTGTGGTGCACTGGAGCAACGTTTAAGGGCATTGGGCGAGTCGACATCCATCTTACAACACCACACCGCCGCCCCTCTCCTTCCACACACACACACGCTCACACTCTAAAGCGAAAACACTCCGTAATACACGCCGTTGTCAGTGGCGAGTCCTTTTTTGGCAAGAATCGGTTTCCGTACGGCCGCGAGCCTGCGTATCAACAATGGGGTTTTGTTTGGCTCCGACCCGAACCCTAAAGGTGGACACCCCGGCCAGTGTCGAAACCCGTTGTTTACGGAAAGAAATGCTCACAGCTTCCCTACTACCATATCGCGCAATTAAATAGAATTTTCACGCTCCCTGAATTGTTTTTGTGAGCAAAATCGCAATAATAATCGCATTCTCACACTGCTCCTCTGGCTGGTGGTGTTTTCGTTTTGCCCAGAACGATCGAAATTGCTTCGAGCAGGCTCCGACGCTCTCGGCACAGAGAGAGACACACACCCGAGCGCGCCAATGTTTTGGCACTACCACCGGGTGGAAAAATCGATCGCCGACATTTTCCTTCCCCTTGCTGCTTATTTATCCTTTTTTGGTGATCGGGTGTTTTTGTAGAAGCGACCTCACTGAGCGCACATTCTGTCGACGGTTGTCTTATTGACACACACATACACACACGGGGGTCGCTTCCTTCCAGAGTGACCAGAAGTACCGATTTATCTGTATTCGTAACGATTTTTGATAGGCCTACCGATTCACAGATGACCGCCCTAAAACTACCGATTTTTCATTTATGCTACCAAAAAATCACAAATTTGCTCATAATAATGACCGGAAGGTCATAAAACCATTTCCCTAATGATTTATTGCAGTAAACTCCATATGAAAAATGGAAATCATCAGCGATCAGAACCAGAAGTTCAACACTGACAACTGAGGCCCGTGTCTGTACTTCATGAGATGCGATGAAATTGGACGTGCTGGTAATACAAATTAAAACTCCTACCGAAAACTACCGATAACATGTTGACGTTCCTACCGAAAACCGCCAAAAAATCTGGCCACACTGCTTGCTTCTCTTCTTCGTTCGTTCTGTCAAACGGCGGACGGCGGGAAACTCATCGAACTTCAAACGGCCGCATAACATCGCGTCCGTCGGGTGTTTTTTCTCGTTCGACTGTCACGCGCGTTTGGTTTGTGTCTTGGGATGCCCGATCGATGGCGCTATTACTTACTTATCCCGCGCTACAACCGCTTTGCGGTCTTGGCCTACCTCAGGAGTGTCCGAAACCGCTCACGGTCTCGCGCCTTCGTCTGCCAGTCCGTTATCCCGGCCTTAATGGCGGACGCCTCCACGCCATCTTGCCACCTCAATTTGGGCCTTGGCTTGAAACGCTGCACAACAGTGAGGTCGCCGCACATCTCGTACAGCTCGTCGTTATAGCGGCTGGCTCCATTGTCCTTCCACACATACTGGGCCAAGTATCCTTCTGAGCATCTTCCTCTCGAACGCGGCTAAGAGGGTTTCATCAGATTTGGACAGTGTCCATGTCTCAGAGGCGTATGTGAGTACTGGTACTATATAGCAGCTATATAGTCCTCAGGCTGTAGAATGACCGGTTGGCAGCCAGCATCCTTGCGCTCAACTCAGCTACCATGCTATTGTCATTGCTGACCTTTGACCCGAGATAGGTGAATTCTGGGACGACTTCAAAAGTGCGTTCACCTATCTGTACGTCACGCCTACGTTCCCACCATCAGTTTGGTATTTGCCTCATTTATCTGCAATCCAAGGTTCTCTGCCGCCTGCTTGATCCCTTGGCAGACTTCTGCTACATAGGAGAGCCGAAGACCAAAGATGTCTATATCATCAGCGTATGCCAGGATCTGGGTTGACTTATAGAAGATGGTTCCCGTAGTCTCCACCCTCGAGTCGCGGATGGCCCTCTCTAACGCCAAGTTAAATAGGAGACAGGCAAGCCCGTCTCCATGGCGCAGACTCTTGGTGGTAGCCAAAGGTCCTGAGAGTTTTCCATCCACCTTCAACTAGCAAGTGACGTTGGTCATAGTCATTCTTACTAACCTTATCAGTTTGGCCGGAATTCCAACAATATAATTAGATCAAATAGCGTCGTATAATTTTACCCTGGTTTTGCTATCATATGCAGCTTTGAAGTCAATGAAGAGATGGTACGTGTCTCTGTATATTGTGCCATCTTCTCCAACGAAGAGGGGAATGAGGTCAATCGGTTCAAAGTCTGTATAAAAATAAAGAAAAAAAATCTTCTCCAAGATCTGCCGCATGGTGAAGATCTGGTCTGTGGTTGATTTTCCGGTTCGGAATCCTATTTGATAGTTCGATCTCTTCCAAGTACGGAACAAGACGATCCTGAAGGATCAAGGAGAATATTTTATAGGCGGTATTCACCAATAGCAAATTATTCATTTTAAATCATACTTTGAATTAGTTATTTTTAATTAAAATGTTATGACACGTTTTTGCAAAAAAAAAACATCCTACTTTCTTCAAATATTGCTATTTTATTGCCAAATTTGGAATAAACTACATGCTAGTCTAGCTTGTTTCTAGTTTTCGATAAAAATGGATTACGGATTTCAAATTCCACAAACGGAACATCTTCTACCGGTATTTTCATCGAAAAATAAAGTAAAATAATATTTAAAAAACACGTCTAACAGTAGAAAAGCAACGGCAATTGAAGTTACTTTTTTTTAATTATTAAGGAAGATTTGTACAAACAAGGCTGTACCGGTTGTGAATGTAATCGCACCCGTCACGAACCAACGCACGCTCGCCGGCTTTACCATTGCAACCACATTGTATATGAATAAAAGCGACATACAGATATCTTACCATAAAACTAACATTAAATTGGCGAAGAGCAGGATAAACAGAGAGAGAGATACAAAAACACACAGTCTGCGCTCGTGAAGAAGTGCCAGTTCAGTCCTTCACATCCACCTGCTCGTAGCGCGATTTCATCATTTTCTTGATGTACGTTTTGTAATCGTCCGTGGTGCGGCCGAACTGTGCCGCCGCGCTCGCTTTGATGCCCAGTCCAACGTTTGCCACGCGTGCCTCCGCCTGTGCAAAAACCGAAACAGTCAATATTAGGGGGGGTTTTCCACCCATAGCACACAAACACACATACCTCGATGATGTTCACCCGGCCCTGGTTGGCTCGGCCCAGGCCCTGCCCCTCCGACCAGCCCATCTTTTGCAGCAGCTTGTTGCCGATGTTGTTCTGCCCGATCGGCACCGCCGAAGCCGTACCCTGCGGGTATGCGCCCGATTGGGATTGGGTTTGCTTTTCGATTTCGCGCTGGAACCGCTCCTTGCTACGATTGACCGGAGGCGCCTCGTCCTCGCCATACTTGGCCCGCCGCTCCTTGGCCCGATCACGGTACTGCAGCCCGCTGTACGGACCACCGGAACCACCGTCACTGCTGCCACCGCCTCCACCTCCTCCTCCTGCTCCTCTCGAACCACCACCAGCGGCGCGGAAGTTGGCGTTGAGCTTTTGCAGGTTCTCCTTGTGCAGCGAGGACATTTTGACGTGCTTCATCAGAATTTCCTGCGACTGGAATGCGCGCTTGCAGAGCAAACAGGTTAGCCGGTCGAAATCGACCAGTTCTCGCTCGGCCGACGCATCACCACCGTCGCCGTAGTCGTTCTCCGAATCGGAACCACCGTACGCGGACGTAGCGCTGGTGATTGATTTTGTCACACCACCACCACTGGCTGCCGGATAGGTGGAGGAGGAGTTAGTGGCGGTTCCACCCATCATGCTACTGCCAGCGCCCGCTGCCCGTTCCTTCTTTTCCAGCAACGAAAAGCCAACGTCGGCGTACCCGCCGCTGCCGAGCCCACCGAGCGGTTCGGGCAGTGGTTTCGACGGTCCGAGCGAGGAGTAGAGCGTTGCCTCCTCGATCCTGGCCGGCGGTTGTATCACACTGTAGTCTTTCTTTTGGTTCAACTGCTTCGCCCACTTCTCCATGTCTTTGACGATCTTTTTGGCCACCTTCACCTTGTCCTGGGGTGGGGCTTGCTCTTTCGCTTTCGATTTTTCCATCCTTTCCGCACTTTCGGCGAGCGTTGCATGTTGCTGCTGCTGCTGGGTGGTGCTATTTTCCGAACCACTGGTCGGGAGGGACGTTCCTCCACCGCTGACTGTCGAGGAGGATGCCGGTGCGGCCACGTACGTTTGCTTTTCCGGATCCCAGTAAAGGTACGAGCTGGTTTCGCTGTTGTAATAGTACTGGGAGTTGGCGTCGTAGTACAGCCCGGTGGTGGGATCGTAGTAGAAGCCGGACGTTTCGTCGTACTGATACAGTGACGTATCCGGAGTGGCTGCATAAAGTTGTAGTAGTACAAAGCGCATTAAGTAACTGTTTCTGAAAGATTGTCCCCAAAACCTTATTGCCAATACTTACGATACTTCCTTCCGTCCGTACCATTAGGGACGGGAAGCTGCGGTCCGGACTGGACTGCCGCGGTCGAGCCGTACGTATCGGATTTGTCCGCCCGGGCATTGTGGCCAGGACCGGTGCTTTGCTGCTTTCGCGCCATCGCCGACTGTGCGACGGCGGCCCCACTGTTGGCCGTTGTTTCGCTGCCCGTACCGCGCGGTCCTGCCGCTGCCGCCGCCGCCACCGCCGCCTGTCCGCCGCCCATACTCGCCAGCTGGTTCGTGTAGTACTCGGTGTAGTACTGCAGATAATGCTCGTGTTCGGCCGCATTCGACGCATACATCGACGCACTGTACTCGGCCAAACGGGGCACGTCGGCGAGCGTATAGTTCTCCGGTATGCCCGTCATACCGGCGGCGCCAGCCGACGGACCCGCCTGCGGTGCCCCACCGTCCTGATAGCCTGAACCACCCCGACCGGAGCCCTTGTGCATGCCGTGGGAATTGTGATGATGGCCGTAGCTGTTGCTGCTACTGCGATCGTAGCCGTTTCCTCCACCATCACCACGGTAGCCCGAATTGTTTCCACTTTGGAAGTTACCGTTCCCACCACCGCCACCTCCATTTCCATTCCTTCCATCTCCTCCTTGATGATGGTGGTGATGGTTTTGATTGCCCGCTCCCTGCCGATGGTTGGCTTCCCTGCCCTGGTGCTGCTGGTGTTGAGCCGACTGTTGCTGGGGCTTCATCAGATTGCGGTTTTCCGTATCCATGCAGTAGGAAACGATCACCTCGCGGTTGTCGATCCGTAGCGGTGGATCCAGCTCCTTCAGCGCGTTGTGCGTGTTCATCGAGTCGACCAAATTGTCAAAGTGCAGATAGCACATGCCGCGCGAAATCGACGTCAGCGGATCGCGGCAGATGACCACCTTGCCGATCTTGGGCACCAGCTCGGGCGGCAGCTTCTTCTGCATCACGCCCAGCACGCTTTCCTCGTTCGTCAGCACGTCCAGATTGCGCAGCATGATTTTCTTCGTCAGTATGTTGCTCATCTCGTCGCTGCCATCGCCCCCGATTTCGCTGTCCTCGCGCGATGCGTGACACTTGAAGCAGTTTTCCCTGCGCTTAAAGTTGAACGCGTAGCACTAGTAATTACAATGAAAGCACAAGAAGGTGTTAATCACTCTCATCACATTATACAATTTACTTCAGCGAAAATTGCTGGTTCTGAGGGCTTACCTTAGCACAGTACCAATCGGTTTGGAACTTGGACGGCATGGAAAAGGTGTACTGCATGATGGCGTGCTGCCCATTGAATACCAACACGCCCTGCAGCAAACAAGGAAACAATGAAAAGAAAAGAAAAAGAACGGGAAGAGAAAGAGAAACAACAAGAACGAATTAGTCTTTTACGCTGAGCAATATACCCTACACACACACAGAGTCCGACTATTCCGGGAGATACACTTTCTCATTTGGCGCGGTGTGTTTGTTGCGTCGCACTGCACTGCCGAGATGGGGGAGCCGGGAGGTTTTCGGGGTCAGCAATGCGGTTCCTCTTTTTTGCGCCGTACGGACAGACGCATACACCTAGGCTTGACGAGGTACGGTACGAGGCGGTGCTTTCGAGGACATTCCGTACCACAGCGAATGCACCGGGGGCAAAGCAACTGCGAGAGTTTGCGATTGTCGTACTATTGTTGACTTCGCTCGTTTTGGCAAGAGATGTTTTTTGTAACGATTTGAATAATCTAAATTTTAAACGTCCTCTTCAATGATTATAAGGAAAATTTGTGCAAGTCGACCAACAGGATCAGTTTTTATCATCGTTACTAATAAAAATGCAACTCTATTTCCAATCAAGTAATTGATCTGCGATCATTCAGTCCATCTCTTCGTTCCGGGCTTTAGAAATACTAATCGTTTGTAAATATTCGGCAACTGCACTCTACGGTCGCACAGCTTACAACATGCTTTTGTCGCTAGTATGCTTGTCTTTTGTTTTGTTTTGTTGTTTTACGTTTGGTACCTGTTTGTAACATATCCACCGAGTTGCTTCCTCTTCTGTGCGAAACTCGACAAATGCGAAACCCCTCGATTCACCTAGAAGTAAAAGACGGTCGGGAATAGAAAAAAAGCAAACACAAACACGATATCAATCATAAAAGCCAGCTCTGTGCCGCAGCAGTTGAATCATAATTGCTCGAATTTAGAGTGTTTGTTGACCATGCTCCAGCTCCGGTGTCAGCTCACTCCAGCAGTAGCAGCAGTAGCGGCAGAAGCAGATGTCGTCCAGTTATTCGTTTTCCACTCGAGACTGCTCGATTTGACGGGTCTTGGACCTCCCAAACAAACTTGGTAATTGTCCTCTCATTTGTCATTGCACACAATTTGTGGTCACCGTAAAAAAAACGTGCCGCGGGGTAAAACAATCACTTACCATACCGAAACACTTGCTAAACGTTTCACTTAAATCTATTGTTCCATTCCATTCCTTAAACCTAGCAATATATGCCACACAAGTGGTTTCTGTTTACCTGTCTTTCTTTTCCGGATCAAACGCACGTGCAATGCCTGCAGACCACATTGGATCAGATCGCTGTTTATCTGTGAGCAGAGAGATGAGGAGAGCGAATAATTCATTTAATATGGCAAGGTTGGTCAATGAGTTTCCCGCATGCACTTACATCGGCTTCAGTGACTTGTGGAGCCAGTCCGCGGATGATGATGTTATTGTTGGGCTTTTGTTGATAGAAAAATTCATTCTCGCTGTCAAAGTTTTCCCCATCATCCATGGAGCTGGGTGAGTATCCACCCCGACGGCCACCACTTCTGTCGCGATCTCTGTGTTCAAATTAATGAATATTACATTAGCTAACAGTTATGTCAAACTATTAGAGGCAAGTGCACATTACCTGTGATCACGGTAACGATCTCGCTCGCGGGACCTTCGATCACGGTCCCGTTCGCGACTGCGCCCGCGGTACCGATCACGGCTAAAAGCAAAACGGGACGATGTTAACAGAACTGCTATACATTTTCAATCTATGCCATGCCGTACCTGTCCCAGCCGCCTTCATCGTACCCCGGCTGTTCGTTCACATCCCGGTAAGCCTCCCGTTCGTTGCTCCGTTGCCGTGGGTACGAGTAACGCTCCCTGCTGTACGAACGCGACCGGCTGCGGCTGTACCGACCGGCATTGCGATACCGCTCCCTAAAAGGTTAAAAAAGCGTGCATTATTTTCACGGTACGGTGCGCGCGCGATGGCTGTTCCGGCGGCAAACCACCCGGAGGCGCATAGCCCACGGAACACGACCACAGGCACGACCACACACAACGAGGCTTTTTTGTTTTGGGGTTCGCCCTTTCGTCCAAGACCAACTCGGAGACGGACGGACGGACGGACAGACTGTGTTTGTGTTTTGTGCGCGACGGCGGGTCGCTGAAGGGAGGCCTGCCTCACTCCGGTTGCTACACGGTCAAAGGCGCTTACTTCGATCTTCCTCGATTGCCCCGGTCACGCTCATCACGTCGGCAGCGATTTCTATAGTAGCCAGAAGTATCACTGTCTGGGCTCGGTGAGACTATAAACAATCACATTTCAAAGCAAATTATTGATCGGTCTTCAGTATATAATACACACAGCGCACAGGAGTAGAGAAAACGAACGAAGGGGGCCCGTGGCAATGCCGCGGAACCACCAAACTAGGGCGAAAAGTGTGCCATATCTTGCAACTTTCGTCTACCGAGGAGACGTCTAGCTAGAGCGTCGTCTTGTTTGGGAAAGATTCATTTTTGGGACATTTTTTGTCGCTAATCGCCATCCTGCCCCAAATGGGCAGTTCGGTCGAGAGAAAGGAGCACACACACGCACACCCGGTGATAGGACAAGTGTGTGTAATTGACATTGAACTTAGGAAATATGCTTATGGAGATAGACAGATCGGTAAAACAAAAAAGAAAAACGAAGAGAGTGAAGAGGAGATACAGATTTAAAAGAAAACGACTCCCAACTACCCTGGTGCACCGGGGGCGGTGGCCCATTGGCTTTCCCACCCATGTTCGTTCGAACGATTGGCACGAAATCGCAAAACCAAAACCAAAAGAATACTACGCATTCAAAGATGGCAGACTTACAGTCCATTTCGTTCGCCTTGAGGACGTGTGGCTCGTCCACCTTTGTTGTTTTCTTTGTTTCGGATTTTTGCACCAACTTTTTTCACTCGCCGATACACGGCCCAGACACTGGGGAAGTTAGATTACTGCTTAAACATTGTCACGCATGCCAAAATTAGGTTTTGTGAACAATAAATTTAATGATTGCAGACTGAGCACAGAAAAATGCATGTAGAACGCGAGCAAATTCTTTTCCTTCCATGACAGCAGCAGCCACAGTGGGAAACCGAACGTCAGACGTGTTTGACATGCCGAGCTGGGCGAGAAAATTACCGCGTGCGTTTTGTTTTCAAGCAAATCACAACTCACTGGAAACAAAACCGTTGAGAAATTGATTGTTTTATAATTTGTATTTTATTTTATTTGTTATAATAAACTAAAAAGATATACTTTTTGCATATTTTATACATTAAATCATACATACAGTATTATAAAACACATATAAACCCTCCCTGTAGAGTCCCGTGTCGAAATCTTCCATCCAAGATGCACAGTACGACGGACGAGTAGGCCGTGTCGGTGCAAATTCCAACTTTATGCAGTCTTTTGCTCGGAGTACTCGCGGCGAGTCGGAGGTTTCTGCTGAGGTGCTTAGCGCTAAATTAGCCAATTGCTTCTGCAAGTGAAATAACCAGCCGAATAGTACTTCAAAACTCAGGTAAGTTAACTAATTTTATAGAACAAATGTTTGTTTGTTAGAAGTTAGTGAAGTTTTTGTGTAAAAATCTCTCATTTCGGCAAAACTAACGTAACTGATTTCAAATTTAATTATTGTTTTGTGATATTATTATTTCTTCCAGTTGATTAGTATGTTATTAATTTTGTTCAAAATACAGTTAAGTTAAATTTCATTTCATTTACTCATAAAATAATCTCTTCGCTTATTTCATTTTTCTCGAATTCGCTTGTATTGTTCAGTAGCACGCGCCATTCGCCCTTTGTTTCATTTTGTACCTGCTCCCACTAACACACTGGCAGTGCGAAACAAAAGCCTTCGCACGCGTTGCTGGTATTAGATTGTGTGCGTGTGTGTGTTGAGCGCTCTGTCAAAATCGGCTGTTGCCGCCGGTACCGAAATTGCCTGTTCGCACGCTGTTCGTAAACATTCCGTGGTGTGTATCGTGTGTTGTGCATGTTGCGCGCCCCCCCCCTTTTGATAGCAAAAGGTTGCCGTGGTGTGTGGCGTAGTTGAGTTTTTGGATTAAGTTTCTAAGGAAATGGCACGAGAAGAGCGGTGGCAGTGTGTTGGTTTGCTCTGTCCCTTCCTTTCTGTGTGAAGTGTTCTTACAGCACAGCACGTATCCACCACCGTACACAGAGCAGGCAAGGAAGTGGAAGTGAACAAGTGTGCTGCGCATGCATGTGTGTGGGGGGCATTTTAGCTGAGATCGTCGTTATTTGAGAAGCGGTGTAGGGGCCAGTCGGTGTCGACGTACGGAAGCGGTTTAGTTTTAATCCAAGCGTGTCCCGTCGTGGAGTGATTGTGTGGCTCTGTGTGCTCTCATATCAGTTCCTGAGTGAGGTTAGTAGAATCACAGTCCTTGGCCTTTTTCGTTACAAGATATCCAGAAGGATGGCGTTATTTCCACAGCTTACCATGGTGCTCTTGTGTGCTCGAATCAGGGGAGAAAAACAGTTTTGTGTTTCATGAACCGCAGTTGGCACTGGAGCGGATTCAAAAGTCTTCGATATGCAATAGATACGAGAGTCGTTGGGGCATAGTTGGGAAGCCTTTCCGAGATGTTGAGTTTCCGAGAGGAGAAATGGTGCTTTCGTGCACGTTCCGGGACAGCGGGCCCCGCGAAGAGCATCTCGTTGTCGTTCATCCGGCAATAATTGATGCGAAAAGCGCGCGCGCCACTGGCTTAGCGCAGTGTACACAGTGATATTCACCTACACACACAGAGGCACACGCCTTCACACGCGCGCGTGCTTCAAAGGCTACTTCGGTGGCGGTGTGTGAGGTCGCTTGCAATGGACAATGAAAATTTCGCTGGAAAATACCATCGTCTCTTTAGGTTGCAATGGGTGCGGGTAGAGCGGTGGTCGTCGATAGTGGTGGTGTAGTGTGTGTGTGTGTGTGCAACGGCAATTATTTTTTATAATATTTCGACCATCTTTCTTTCTCTCTCTCCACGTGCTGCTGCTGCTGCTGCATTGCATGTTCCACTATTCTTCTCGGTTTGTGCCTACGGACGCCATTGCTAGTCGAAAGAGAGTCGCCGTTAGTCGCGCTTCGAGCAACGGACACGTTTTTTGGTTGAAACCAACAGCTTTTTTCATCTTCGGGAGACACACAGATCTCGAATCGTACATTCCCAAAGGAGAATTGTCATCTTCCGGTGAATAAAGAAAGGAAACATGAGCGGAGACGGTGAATGGGACGATGTAAGTATTTTGGTGGATTTTAGTTTTCCCTTGTTTCTTTCTTCCCGTGATCGATAGTGCGTGAATTTCTCATGTTTTTGTTTTTTTTCCTTCGCTTTCAGTGTGACGAGGGACGTAGCTTTGATCAGCCCAAGTACGATGCTACCGAAAATAGTGTCCAGGACAACAATACTAACGGGTTCGACAATTATCAGTCCAACAATGGTTTCGGTGGTAAGTTTTTATTTTCGACAATCTTACCTTCACCCTCAAATGTCCCTAATTCATTTGCCTTTCCTTCGTGCAGACGAGTATCAAAGCAACGACAACGGTGGATATGGCGGCGGTGACGATGGATACGGCGGCGGTGGTCGTGGAGGCCGTGGAGGCCGAGGTGGCGGACGAGGTCGTGGTCGGGGCCGTGGCGGGCGCGATGGTGGCGGTGGCTTCGGTGGCGGTGGCTTCGGTAGCGGTGGCTACGGTGATCGAAACGGCGATGGCGGCCGACCTGCCTATTCTGGCAACAGCGATCCAAGCATGGACCAGGTGAAGACGGACAAGCCGAGGGAGCTGTACATTCCGCCACTTCCGACCGAGGACGAATCGCTGATCTTCGGGTCCGGCATCAGCTCTGGGATCAATTTTGACAAGTTCGAGGAAATCCAGGTGCGCGTGTCGGGCGAAAATCCACCGGATCACGTGGAGAGCTTCGAGCGCTCTGGTTTGCGCGAGGAGGTGATGACGAACGTGCGCAAGTCGAGCTACACGAAACCGACGCCCATCCAGCGGTACGCCATCCCGATCATCCTGAACGGGCGCGACCTGATGGCCTGCGCCCAGACCGGTTCGGGCAAGACGGCCGCCTTCATGCTGCCGATGATCCACCATCTGCTGGACAAGGAGGACTCGCTGGAGCTGCGCACGCGCAACCCGTACATCGTGATCGTGGCCCCGACCCGCGAGCTCGCGATTCAAATCCACGACGAGGGGCGCAAGTTCGCGCACGGCACCAAGCTGAAGGTGTGCGTATCGTACGGCGGCACGGCCGTACAGCACCAGCTGCAGCTGATGCGCGGTGGCTGCCACGTGCTGGTGGCCACGCCCGGTCGGCTGCTGGACTTCATCGACCGGGGGTACGTGACGTTCGAGAACGTGAACTTCGTGGTGCTCGACGAAGCCGATCGGATGCTGGACATGGGCTTTCTGCCCTCGATCGAGAAGGTGATGGGACACGCGACGATGCCGGAAAAGCAGCAGCGGCAGACGCTCATGTTTTCGGCTACGTTCCCGGCCGAAATCCAGGAGCTGGCGGGCAAGTTCCTGCACAACTACATCTGCGTGTTCGTGGGCATCGTCGGCGGAGCGTGTGCCGATGTGGAACAGACGATCCATCTGGTGGAAAAGTTCAAGAAGCGCAAGAAGCTGGAGGAGATCCTGAACGGCGGCAATCCCAAGGGTACGCTCGTGTTCGTGGAGACGAAGCGCAATGCGGACTATCTGGCATCGCTGATGTCCGAGACGCAGTTCCCGACCACCTCCATCCATGGCGATCGGTTGCAGCGGGAGCGCGAGATGGCGCTGTACGATTTCAAGTCCGGGCGGATGGACGTGCTGATCGCGACGTCGGTAGCGGCCCGCGGGCTGGACATTAAAAATGTGAACCACGTGGTGAACTACGATCTGCCGAAGAGCATCGATGATTACGTGCACCGTATCGGGCGAACCGGGCGCGTCGGCAACAAGGGCCGAGCGACTAGCTTCTACGACCCGGAGGCGGACCGGGCTATGGCGAGCGATCTGGTGAAGATTCTCACCCAGGCCGGGCAGTCGGTGCCGGACTTTTTGAAGGATGCTGGCGGTTCCGGCTCGTACATGGGATCGTCCCAGTTCGGTGGCAAGGATATCCGCGACTCGTACGGTTCGCGTGTCGATGCCCAGCCGGTTGCCCTCGAGCCGGAGGAAGAGTGGGAGTAACTGGGGAGGGGGTGGGGTAGTTGCGTGTTGCGAACGAGAGTGGATCTCTCTCGACATTTCCTTATTTTTTTTCTAATGTTAACACTTACAACGAAACTTCGGAAGAGAAGTTTCCTCGAACGAAACGAGGAGTCAAACTCCTTTCCTTGCTTTTGTGACATGCATGATTATTCTTTCATTTACTGACGTAACGATGTAAAACACACAGAAGAAGCATGACACACAGCAAAGAAGTGTTCGTTAATAAAACGTTGATGAAAACTTCGAAAACATAAGAAATTGCACTTTTATTCTATAATTCGTGAAAGCTTGCACCGAGTGTCCTTCATCATCTAACGTAATGTGCTGAATGGTGATTTTTCGCACTTGTATACTCTAGAACTGAAGTATTCTAACAATACTTCACCTGTAGGTCCATTCCAGGATTAATTACAAGGTAGTTGTACAAAGTACTTAGACTAACCCAGGTCTCATAAAAGATAATGTCGAATTAAGCGTAACTGCACGAAGCCCGTTCAACGTCAACATATCTCGTTCAGGGGTCTTCAAACTTTATCAGCCCGCGGGCCGCAACCACGTTGCTAAGAGGACCATCTTGATGTATCCTTTATCTAGTGGCTTATCGTTTATGTCTCATTTGGCTAAGAAAATACTAATAACATAATTTACGGAACGGTACCATGGTACAAACGTCATACTGCAAGACCTGACAACATGCCTGTCGAGGGTTCTTACCACACATGGACCGTCTCCTTGTAGCTGCCTATCTGGCGGCGTGATATTCAGTTAATCTCGAAAGCCAGTAAATACCGCCATGACCGTTTAGCTATTCCAAACAGGAGAATGTTTGAAATCTCTATATCTATAGTATTATTACTACATCTCTATGTTTCTGTAGTATAATTTTAGAAATTGATTATTTTCCTAAAAATTCTAAGATATGGGTGTTAGATTGTTGATATATCGTTTAAAAAAACTGCTGTTAATGGCCACATATTCTTTTATTGCTCTCATGTCTTTATTTCTGTAGTTGTAGGGTCATTCAGAGTCTAATTGACGCAAGACACATCAGCCTGCGATACACCGGTCTGCATCGATTCCCGCATGAGCGTGCGCGCTTGTTCCAAACACTCCTGGAAGGCTGACTTTAGTGCCGCCGCATGCTCAGCAGTTACAACCATTCCCTCTGCACTGGCCCCATTGTTTAGCTTCTCCTCGATTTCGGCCCGAATCGCGTCCGGCTCGACGAAGATGTTCACATTCCGAAAACTGCTCAACAGACTCACCTTGGCGTACTGCTCGCGCGAGCCAGCATCACTGCTGGCGCCGTAGATCCGAGCGAACATTTCGTCATCGATTTTAGCGACACAGTTCCGGAGCGTTAGGCCAGCCAGCTGCACCAGCAGGTCCGTTCGGCTATTCACGAGCTGCGCACATTCCGCGTTGATGGTCGGTGCCGAGAGTCTTGCCTGCACGTTGGACTCCTCGTCGTATGTTTGTTCGACGTATGGCTCTTGGGTAAGGACGAGCTCCGGCTGGAGGGATAGAAACAGCTCGGATTCACCACCGATCAGCTTTCGTTGCTGCTTAGCTCCACGAGCAGTGGACGCCTTCAGCGGTTGGAAAGTCTGCAGCGCATCCTGACGACGGCTACCTTCGATGGTGTCGAATGCGAGACAGGCACACACCAGCAACACTGGCCACGTAAGGTCCGAAAGGGCTCTCATTATTATAATGAACGACGATGGTGGTTTCTTTCCTGGAAGCTAGCAGCAACACTACTGTTGGTGATAGATCGTTGACGGTACCTTCTTATAAGGGATGGTGGTAGTTTGTGGGCTTATCTCGGGCGAATGATTAGCACGATAAATGGCCATAGATTGTTAAAAGACTGTATCAAATCTGCTACCATTATTTGATTTATTCAGGAATGCGAACGGATGATGACCATAAAATGTCATATAATTCGAATAATCTACGCCTTATCGATCAGCTGACTGTTTCTGACTATTTCCTACTAAACTATTTCCGGGATGCGGTTGGTGAATGAGGTTTTCGTTTGCGCTTGAGTGCATTTAGTATATTTTACTATTTACTTATTAAGATATTTACCCATTTACTTACACGCTTACTGATTCACTTACTAGCAACTAGTTATATTCTCCTTCATTTACTGACGTGCTTTCTTACTGAGTACACTTACATACTTCTTTATCTACTTACTTTCTTTCATACTTACTTATTTACCTACTTACTTACCTACTTACTTACTTACTTACTTACTAACATTCTTACGAGTTACTTACTCTTTTGCTAACATATGCACACACTTAAATGCTTAATTCATTACTTAGTCCCTTTCTTACTAATTAACTAGTTTCCTCTATTATTCACTTATATTATAAGTTTATGATTTACGTACTTACATACTTACTTCTCGTTTCGAATCAATTTATATTTCAAATTCACGCCGATCTCCGATGTGCATAACAACTTTAAGCCCTACGGCATCTGAAGCCATGTAATGATTATGCCATCTTATCAGAACCTAGCATGCTTTTGCCTTTCGTGTTGGCTCCGTTTCTTAGTTACTTATCCGGCGCTACAACCGCTTTGCGGACTTGGCCTGCCTCAGGAATGTCCGAAACCGCTCACGGTCTCGCGACTTCGTCTGCCAATCCGTTATCCCGGACGCCATCTTGCCACCTCAGTTTGGGCCTACCGCGCCTCCTCTGGCTCCTTGTGGACGGCCTAAAAGACTTTACGGGCTGGGTTTTCCGTTGTCATGCGTACAACATGCGTGCCTCCGTAACATTCCGAAAATCTTTACCTCGAAAGGTATATAGAATGCTTCATTACGTCCTGATAAGGTGTATGAATCAGTCATGCAAGATTTAGTACGGGATCTGCTAAAACATCGTAATAGTTACTGCCGTAAGGCATAAGGATCGAATTATGGCCCTTTAATCTATATTTATCTTGCATGGTGATAATAACAAATTCATAAAGAAACAGGATTGAAACTTTTTATCATGTTTCATGAGTCTTTCTTCAAATCTTTCTGATCGCCTATTATTAGGGCTCAGTTCCGTTTTCGCATAACGATAGAAACTGTCATATCAGTCTCACGCTATAAATCATGGCACATTCCAAATGTTCTCATTGGAAAATAATGTGAATTCATTATTACAGCCATCAATCATCAATCAAACATGCAGTTGAACCAAAGAGGGATTTAGGATAGGATTGTAAAAGTGATAACATTATACGGAAATATAGATTAGTTAAAAAACGCCGTTTAAAAAAGGAGACATATAAAACTTAAACATCGAAAATTCAAATTTTTTATTAAAACAGGCGTTTTTAAGCATCGATAATTGTATTAGCTAAGCTAAAAATCCATCGCTTTTCTCGGGCTTAGGAGAGATAATGAAGTTTCTTTTCTCCCGAAGCTTCGATCGTAAGCGTTCGGGATTACTCGGCCCGAACGTCGCACTCTGTCGGTAATTACCGGGAACAACACCTTGCGAGCGAATCGGTCGTTAAAAATAATTAGCACGTGTAGTCAACTACTTTTACTTTGTCCTGTAGTAAGCTGCCTGTGTTTGTAGCGCGTCTAAGTTGAAGCATGAATACCACATTGTCCCATTTTGAATGCCTTACTTTTGTCACTTACCTATTATTAACATCCTTCTAGCAAAACTCGCACAGCTTGGTATTTCACCTCTTGTCATCGATTGGTTAAAATCATATCTGACGGACAGAATGTATTCTGTAAGAATAGATAACATCTTTTCGCAACCGTTCACAAATACTTCGGGAGTTCCCCAAGGCAGCAACTTGGGGCCGCTATTATTTACACTCTACATAAACGACGTGACTCTTATTCTCCCAAAACATTCTGTACTGCTTTATGCTGATGATATTAAACTTTTTTCAGTTATCAGGTCAATCGATGACTGTTTCGCGCTCCAGAACAATCTCAACCTATTCAGCAATTGGTGTGTGGCAAACCAACTAAGCCTCTGTGTGGATAAATGCAGCGCGATTACATTCAGCAGGAAACGAAACCCTTTAAACTTTTGTTACTCATTGCACAATTACAATTTGTCTCGCGTGTCATCAGTTAGGGATCTTGGTGTGATCCTTGATTCATCACTATCCTTTCGCGAGCATTACCACTCTATTATTAGCAAGGCCAATAGAATGTTAGGATTTGTAATCAGGCAAACTCTTGAGATAAAAGATCCAATGTGTCTGAAAGCATTATATACCGCATTAGTACGTTCCATCCTAGAGTCTAATTCAGTTCTTTTCTCCCCATACTGTCACGTGTGGACGGCTAGGATAGAAAGCATACAAAAAAGATTCTCCAGAATAGCAATACACCGATTACAATGGGCTTCATCACAACATTTAGATTACCTGTCACGGTGCATGCTTCTTGGTCTGCAAACCTTAGAACATAGACGTCGGGCATTGCAAGCTACTTTTGTCGCGAAGTTAATCAGTGGGGACATAGACTCTCCCTACCTGCTTGAAAAGTTGAATCTTTATGCTCCTGAACGACCTCTCAGGACACGTGAGCTGTTAAGACCTACGTTCTCAAGATCTGCACATTCCTGCAATGCGCCTATTAACCAAATGATACATAGCTTCAACAAATACCAAAGATTCTTCGACTTCAATATTAGTACAGCTCAGTTTAAAACCAATTGTCTCTCGTTTCCTTATTGATAGCGCTGTAGTTAAGTTTTGTAGATGAATTTAGGATTTATTATATAAGTACGTGTCCCAGCAAATCTTTGCAAGATACTTAATAAATAAATAAATAAATAAATAAATAAATAAATAAAATATTTCTTTTAAATGATTTAAAACGAGGGACGAAGGGTGATATTTAGTTCCAACATGCTCTTTTTGTCGGAAACATTTTGGTATTATCGTAGCCACACACGTTCTTGCTTTCCTAATAAAAGGCTTACATACTGTTTACAATCGATGTCAGTTCAAACGATTTTTTTATCAAAAGGACACGTTAATTAGCAAAACTTGTAAAGAAGCTGTTCCTATCGGACGTTTTATATAAATACGTAATGTTTTGTATGGTAAAGTATTTCCAATGAACCAAATAATCATGCTTTCTTGTTCAGACCCTAAAACCTGACAGAGTGAGAAAGCCTACTGATTTTGTTGCTTCGGTATTCCTGCTAATCTACCTAGTCAATGTCACACCCAGTATAGGCTAAGTTAGCCTGAGATTATAACCTGTCACGCACTTGCGCCAAATACGAAAGCGAAGAATAAATTGTTATGTTTTGATGTTATCTGGTATCTGTTATCCCAGCATGACGTGATGTGCTTACGATCCATGGTTTATAAATCCGATCAAAATTGCTAGTGGCTCTCGTTACTATGTAATGTCGCATTATGCTTCCTAACACTGAAGGTGGCAGTTGCTCTTCAGATTTGGACTTAGAAGCACTTAGACTTATTCTGATTTTAAAGCAAGACTCAGCTACTAATTTAGTTAAACTTTTCAAAGCCGAAGTGTGTGAAATGTCATCTGTTGATTGATCGATTAATCGCAAATAAAAAAACCCACCCCATCTTAAAATAGTCACATTTTCTTTTATTGCTCTCATGTCTGGATTTCTATAATTGAAGGGTCATTCGGTAACTAATTGACGCAAGACACATCAGCCTGCGATACACCGGTCTGCATCGATTCCCGCATGAGCGTGCGCGCTTGTTCCAAACACTCCTGGAAGGCTGACTTTAGTGCCGCCGCATGCTCAGCAGTTACAACCATTCCCTCTGCACTGGCCCCATTGTTTAGCTTCTCCTCGATTTCGGCCCGAATCGCGTCCGGCTCGACGAAGATGTTCACATTCCGAAAACTGCTCAACAGACTCACCTTGGCGTACTGCTCGCGCGAGCCAGCATCACTGCTGGCGCCGTAGATCCGAGCGAACATTTCGTCATCGATTTTAGCGACACAGTTCCGGAGCGTTAGGCCAGCCAGCTGCACCAGCAGGTCCGTTCGGCTATTCACGAGCTGCGCACATTCCGCGTTGATGGTCGGTGCTGAGAGTCTTGCCTGCACGTTGGACTCCTCGTCGATCGTTTGTTCGACGTATGGCTCTTGGGTAAGGACGAGCTCCGACTGGAGGGATAGAAACAGCTCGGATCCTCCACCGATCAGCTTTCGTTGCTGCTTAGCTCCACGAGCAGTGGACGCTTTCAACGGATGGAAAGTCTGCAGCGCATCCTGACGACGGCTACCTTCGATGGTGTCGAATGCGAGACAGGCACACACCAGCAACACTGGCCACGTAAGGTCCGAAAGGGCTCTCATTATATGCAGGGCTATGAGAATGAACGACGATGGTGGTTTCTTTCCTGGAAGCTAGCAGCAACACTACTGTTGGTGATAGATCGTTGACGGTACCTTCTTATAAGGGATGGTGGTAGTTTGTGGGCTTATCTCGGGCGAATGATTAGCACGATAAATGGCCATAGACTGATAAAAGACTGTATCAAATCCGGACCTTTTTTGTTTATTCAGGAATGTGATCGGACGATGATCATAAAATGTCATAAAATTCGATTAATCTACACCTTATCGATCAGCTGGCTGTTTCTGACGAAACTGATTCCGGGATCCGGTTGGTGAATGAGTTTTTCGTTTGCGCTTGAGTGCATTTAGTATATTTTACTATTTACTTATTAAGATATTTACCCATTTACTTACACGCTTACTGATTCACTTACTAGCAACTAGTTATATTCTCCTTCATTTACTGACGTGCTTACTTACTGAGTACACTTACATACTTCTTTATCTACTTACTTTCTTTCATACTTACTTATTTACCTACTTACTTACCTACTTACTTACTTACTTACTTACTTACTAACATTCTTACGAGTTACTTACTCTTTTGCTAACATATGCACACTCTTAAATGCTTAATTCATTACTTAGTCCCTTTCTTACTAATTGACTAGTTTCCTCTATTATTCACTTATATTATAAGTTTATGATTTACGTACTTACATACTTACTTCTCGTTTCGAATCAATTTATATTTCAAATTCACGCCGATCTCCGATGTGCATAACAACTTTAAGCCCTACGGCATCTGGAGCCATGTAATAATTATCGTATTAGTAACGGCATGAGCCGTCTAGCTAAGTGTTGTATGTTGTAAAATGTATGCAGTTTCGTAAGTTCCTTTGAGTTTCTTTGAGGTAAAACAGTATAGCATGAAATAGGTCATATACTACTGCCGTAAGGCATAAGCATCGAATTTTTTCCTTTAAACTGTATTCATCTTGCATGGCGATCATTAAAAAATCATAAAGAAACAGGATCATGATTCATGAGTATATTTTCAAATCCTTCTGTTCGCTTATTATTAGCGCCCAGTTCCGTTTTCGCCTAATGGTGGAAACTGTCATATCAGTCTTACTGCTAGATAATAAGTGTTGTAAAGTGATGGGCCATAAGTTGCTCTTTTACTTACCGGATACAGGTTGGTAAAGTTGTACCAATATATTTTATAACTGCGCGGTCCCGAAGATAAGGGATTATCATCTCCTCAGCAGTCCGTTCGCTCGATTTGAAACGGTATAAAATGTCATTCATCGGAAGGCGTTTGTATCAGACGGAGAAGCGACTCCCAAAGCATCGCATAGCTAGACTAGTAGCGATTTTCCATTGGAAAAACTTAAACAAATTCAAATCGTTCGGAAAGAATGAAGCTTTTGATCGTGCTGGTTGTGCTGTGCTTGGGTGTGGTGACGGTAGGTTTCAGGTTTAACAGATTTAGATAGTTCAGATAGTTCAAAGGCCAAAATGACTAATAGTAAACTCCCTTTCCATAGCTCACCGAAGCGGCCCGTCCCGTCTCAACGGAAGTGGTGCAGAAGCTGAAGGAGCTGGAGCCGGTGTACAAGCAGCTGCAAGATAAGGTGATCTCCGAGGTGGCCGGAGCCAAGTTGGCCACTGCCACCGCTACGGATTCATTCTACAAGGGCGTCATTGCCGATAAGGAAACGTCGCTGACCCGTTCGATCCAGCTGGAGGATGACATGACTTACCAGTTCAATGGACAGGCGTCGTCCGTCGATGCGTCCTGCCTGCAGATGCTCCGCAGTATCGTGGACATGAACATGAACGTGGCCGGCTTTGGCTATACGAACTGTGTGAATAACGTGGAGGCGGGAGTGAAAGCTGAGCTGGCCCGCGTCTATCAGCTGCTGCAGGTTGACGAATCGGAACTGTTCGACATCAGTCTGCTGGATGTGTTCAAGGGTGAGAACATCATTTCCAATCCGGCGAAGATCATTGCCAAGCTGACCGAGAAGCGATCGGAGATTGATGGCATCTCGCTAAGCTTTGTGGCGGACATTAATGCGGCCGTTAATGCGTACTCGTCCCGGCTGGGCGATATGCAGAACGAGTACAAAACCTGTCTGCTCGGTAACGAGTCGGTGCTGAAGGGTTCGTTCGAAAGCACCAAGAACCAGCTGGTGCAAACTTGCTTGGGCGCAATTGTGTAAGAAGCAAAGGTCTGCGTGTGGTTTAGAACACAAATAAAAGGATCAATGATAAATGCAGCAGAAAACAGTCTGGCCTTATTCTTGTTTTAGTCTAACAGGACTTTGAATGTTTTGATAATCTTAAGAACCTGGTATATCGATATCTTTATAACTTCCTGTAATCCCAACCTTTTTTACTATTCTATGCATGTCCTTATTTATGTTATAAGTGTTTGCGTTCCCAAAAAAACTACACCAAAAAATAATGTGAGCGATATTTGTTAAAAATGAAGTAAAATGTCAAAAGCTTTATGTTTTTTGAAGCCTTAAATCTATAGAACTCATAAGTGTTTTTTTATTGATTCAGTGTTTCGAAATCATATAAAATTTTAATATTAATTTGCACCTTAAGATACGAACACTATGGCTATAGCTAGCTGTACCAATCGTGGATGTAGCCCAAAACCTGTGGAAACTTGATATTTGAAGCTCAAAATTTTCAAAATATTCTTCTTTGATTAAAAAAATCCATTCGTGGGGTACTTTAGAGCGAAAATATCGTTCATTATAGCCGTAATTGATGTTATAGGCACATTTCGTACACTCGCCCTACTGAATGCATGCACAGAGAGAAGTTCTTTAGGTTCTTCAGTGTTCCGTAGCAACACTTTTTTTACAATTCATCATGTCGCGCACTGGTGATCGCTACATTGTTACTTGCTCACCCACAGCCTGCTATCAAACCGCTTTCTTATCTTGAATAATTGGTGATTGTCGTGATAGGCCAATACGGTTAATCCGTTATGGCAGGTCGATTTTAAATAGCTTTATCTCCCAATCTACTTTTATCAATTTGGTGATATTTCCCACCAGACTCACAACGGCTACCCCCAACGAGTACGACTTATCACAATCAGTGTATGTGCTAGCTTCGAACGAAGGATTATCTGTTTGGCAATAGGATGGGGGTGGACTGACAAACAGCCGTAATTAATCTCGCGAATGAGGAATTTGATATGATATGACTGAGGAGCAGGATATCCGTGTGTGATGAGTGAGCTGCTATAAACCCGATGACTAGCAATGTAATGCAATCAACTTGTGGGATTTTATTTGATGTTCGTTTTGGGATATGGTTTATGGAGGATGTGGAGAATGCATATCATGTTGATGTCTAGACATGATGACACCCTGAACTACTGCGAGTCGTTTAATCCAATAGTCATAGTGACGAGAAGTGGCCCTTTTTTACTTAGTTTTTGTCCATTTATACAACTGCAGCTGAATTTGCCATTAATTTATATTAGAACGATATTCATACATATATAGTTTACAAGAAATAATAAATTAAAAATATGACGTCTCAAACGTGTTTAATACCCTTATTTGCATTTTTACATGCCGTTGGGGTTAGTATGTGATATTTATTAGATGGGTATCGAAGGCCGTGAGCCCTAGTTTAAGCATGATCGTTAGTACATTAGACACGTTCATGCTGAAACTAGCTTAACAATGTTATTTAATTGTTTTGATAAGATAGAAACGAATCTAGACACGAAAGTATGGGATCTGAGATGGCCATTCTTTCGTAAAGAGTATCAATAAAATTTCGTAAAGAATGGCCATCTCATACTGGTCCCATACTTTCGTGTCTAATGACTTAAATCAATAATCACTATACACTATATGCATTCAAAAAAAAAAATCCTTAATTTAGCAAAAGCACACCGCTATCACTGAGCCATTGGCTTAATTTAGTGAGTTCCGGTTCGTTGCTTCCGCCGCAACCATATCAATAATATGTATTGGCGTCGTCGCACGCGTGCTTTCAATTTTATTCCACAGAGAAAAAGATTTCGGCTAAACCTCACATCACATGCGTAATCAACATGATCATAACGTTATCACCTATCCTGATTGCTGTAAAATGTGCGATAAGCTTTATTGCCTTTTGTACGATTTATCATCACCCGGATTTGGGGTAAGGTATAAAATCAATACACGTTGGTTTAACGAAGATCAATCTTACATACAAAGTGTGTGCAAAGTGTGTGAATTTCTATTGGGTTGTTCCAGGAAGCACAATGAAGTGGTCAAAATTCATTTTACTCTCAGCCTTCTGTTACTGTTTCAGTAATGTACGTGTTGTTGCAAGGGAAACAATATCTCACAAATTAATATCCCGATTCACCTATTTTGCAGATTCTCACAGTTGACGCCGGCCGTTTGGCATCGATGGGTGTGGTCCAGCGCCTAAAGGAGCTCGAGCCGAAGCATACCGAAATTAAGTATCGCATAATTAACTTCGTGTACTCCGCCAAGTACAGCTTGGTGCAAAAGACGGACGAGTTCTACAAACAAGTGATCAGCGCAAAGGAAGGATCTCTCGCCAATTCGATCGCCCTCGAAGATGAGCTGCTTTATCAGCTCAACCATCAGACCCAGGCGGTGGATAGCAGCTGTCTGGACTTCCTGAAATCGATCGTCGATAGTAACATAAACGTGGCGGGCGTTGGATTTTCCAACTGCATCAACGACGTTGAACGTGGCGTAGAGAGCGAGCTACATCAAGCACAGAAGCAGCTTAACGTAGACGAATCGGAAATATTCTACCAAAGTTTGTTGGACGTGTTTCAGGGTGAAAATGTGATCGCCGGTCCGGACGCGATCGCTGCGAAGCTGCAGAAGAAGGCAGCAGAAATTGATGCATTCGCTAGTGATTACATGTCGGGAGTATTCAAAGTAGTGGAACAGTTCTCCTCGAAGTTATGGGATTTGCGAAACGGCTATCAAAGGTGTCTGAATGTGAACGAATCGGTTCTGAAGATGGCATACGATGTTTCGAAGAATCAGCTAACCAGCACTTGCCTAGGTTCAATTGTGAATGTTGAAACTTAAGTTGCAGTGGTGGTGTTAGTGCAATTTAACAGTCTTTTTCTGTCGTGTGGGCATTCGGGATAATATACTAATACTCGACATACAATTTAATCATCTTGAATACATACATGTGGTATATCTGTGAAATAAAGTAACATGTTCTTATTTATGCAAAAAGGTTTGTTGTAGCTTCATTCAACGAAATAAAGAAATATGTTCACAGCTGTGCCAAAGATAAAACTGATTTCCACAGAGCTATTGTTTGAGCAATTTTGTCTTAAAATTTTATCTACTAATAAATAATTAACTTTTGCATCTATGGAATACATGGAATATTTATTTGGTAGACATCGCTTTTGAAAAAACTCTGAGATATCAACGTAAAAACGCACATTGTCTTGTATACCACTCCCGAGCCGTATTAGATTCAATTACAAGTGCCTAGGTTCAACAGGTTGCGTTAGTGTTAAGTTTAAACAACAATTCTGCAATAAAAACATAATTAGTTCACCAATTGTGTAGGTATATCCTTATTTGGAACTAGTCAGAGAAAGATGGAGACAAAGGAGTCATTTTAGTGCAGCTGTTGGAACTGCGTCGACAATGTAACTTGTATTTTTTGTTAATTTGTATCACATTAACATATTCCTAGATACCTTATGCTTGTATCTTGGAGAAGTTAGGGTTAAAAAAAAATAGAAAACAGACTAATCCATTCTTTTTTAATTCATACTCCATCAAACAACATTCGTGAATGTGCTAATAACACCTACGTGAGAACAGCACAGAATCAGTTATGCTGTGTCATACAGAATAAGTGCAACGAAATAAAAGGGACAATTCCCAAAAATACACATGGTCTGTGATAATATGTTGAATGTTAATTTAATGTAAAGTGGTAATAATACGTGATTTTAATCGAAGAAGAAAATCTGTAACAATCACCTTTAAAAAAAGGATGATAAGCAACACATGGACGGACAACTCAAGAAAGGAGAATGATAATGAATTTGAAACATTCCACAAATCGAAATAACACTAGGCATATTGTGCACAGACAAGTACAATTACTTCCACATTTGTTAGCATAGAAGCACACAAAATCACTTCAATAAACGGCTTACGGCCTAATTTAGCCGTAGGATCCTAGACACATCTAACACGCACGATGAGATTTATTTCTAACTAGATTGACAACATTATTAGCTTTTTTCGCTCCAAATACATGCTCGTCTGTCTAGGAATCATATCATATCCGTCATATTTCGAGTGATACTGATTACATGATTCTCCCTCTAGTTATTGTTCGAATATATTAAAAATGATGATGTGGAGTGTGTTCATTTGTAAAGTTTGAATTTAAATTCATTTCCGTTTCTGTTGCATGCAATTTTATTGCACACAGGAAATATTTCACGACTTTTCTTGCACGCAACAGAAGATAGGGTTTGCATAAATATTTTTATCGATTTTTTTAAATCTATATTTTTAGGATTTGTATCACGTTATAATGTTGGTTTCCACAAACCAAACTGTGGTTTATGACAAAATCCAAAGCCTTGTCTTACGATTGATTGTTTTTTTCTCAACTTTTTTTTCTACCTTTCATTTGAAACAAATAATTCAATAAAAGTTAAGATACTGCAAAAAATCGTGAGACGGATAAATAAAAAAAAACGGGAAGCAAACATTGAATTGCAAAAGAGACCTAAGAAATTTCAAAAGCATTACAAATTTCTTAGACAAATAGTCAATTAAATTAAATGAAATTAAATGCATCTGTTACATTTAAAGAACATATTTAACTGCAACGCGTTTTGTGGCTATTGTAAAACAGTCGCAACATAAAATAAGACCATGCAAATTAATGATACTTACAAAACGAAGAAATTGGATACAGTGCTAATAATCAAAATACTGTACAAAAATCAACTTTCAATGCTATCCACACTGTTTAAACGTCCGTTACAAGAGATACAAAAAAATTTAAATATTTACTAAATACTGAGTAGGAATTTACTAATACGTGTTGGCCTTATACTTCGCAAAAAAATCGTTTTTTTATCCAAATAAAAATATGCAAATATAATGCGGACAAAAGTTTATTTTTTTATAAATAAATGTAAAGTGATTTTCATGGTGTTAGAAAGTAAAAAAAAAAGATAGGGTAAAATACAATCAAATAAATGTTTACACATCAACGAGCAAATGTCAATAAAGGCTATCACTATCAAACGAAGCTGCAAACCAATGCTCATTATGTTCACGAAGAAATTCAATCGCTTAGCAAAGCCAACTCAAGAGCTACATGTAAGTGAATGGGCCACAAGCACGACCTACCGACCAACTGACTGACAGACTGACGCTTGGAGCGGCGCCGTAAGTAGATCGAAAGGAGCGCAGAATAGAGAAATGACCACAGCACGCAGACAGCATTTTCACTTTCATCAAACTTAGAGCACCGGCCACACCGGCATCAACAACGTCACCTTCACCTTTGCCGGCGTCGTGACGAGATCTGGCTGGGCCAACCGTTTCCGACAATCGAATGTCACGCGGTGTCCGTGGAGAGAGGGCGCAAAGGCGGACGCAGCATTATTTCTCCGCAAGACGCCAATAATTGCCCGCGTCACGTTTTATGCTCTTTCTTCGGCTCCTTCCACCCGTTCGGTCAGCTAGCAGACCGTGTGCATTGCCGTCCGGGTGCAGCTTTATGTGTACTTTCCCCAATGGGAGAGCCCTTTTTTGAGTGCGTTCCAATTGTGGGGCGCTATGTTTGTACAGGCGGTAAGGTGAGTACGAACAAGAATGGAGGAATTGTGTCAAAAAATAGGGAACGATAGAGTGAAATTTGTTCCGAGATTCCATACGATTAATCCAGACATTTCTAATGTTAGTAACGATATTAGTGCTGTAAACACTTGGTTTGTATTATATGTAGTATACATTCAACAGGCTAGTCCTAAAAAATTCTTTTTTTAGTCTTTTTACATACAAATACCTGCATATATAGAAATATAATAAATGAAAAAAAGTTTCAACTGTTTCCGCCCGGGATCGAACCGGGGGCCTTCCGCGTGTTAGGCGGATGTGATAACCACTACACCACGGAAACATGTGTTAGAGGACACGTTAATTTCAAACCGGGAGTGCCAATGTTTCACAGGAAACAATTGATTTTAATATTGTATGCTTGTAAACAACTTCAAACTTCTTATCAGCAGTATGTGACGTTGCTATTTGATTTGTCTCACCTCAACATTTTCCCCTTATTTTTAGCTTCCCTTCTCCCTACTCCTATCATTCGGCACTGATAGAAATACACACCGCGCACCGTCTGGTTTGCGATTATTCTTTCTATCGCCCTTTCTCCACACTCCCGGTCACTACCCGTGATAAGAAGCATAATACGGGCACTACATAAATCTCTGCCCACCGTGAAGCGAGCGGCTCGTTGAAATCAAACCATCATCATACCCGCAACCATTTGTCAGTCGATTGTGAGTCGCCGCAAGAGGAGCTACAACAAGTTTGGCTGGGTGGGCTGTCATTAACCATTTCGCGATGGTAAACGGGGACAAGATTTTCCCGCTAGTATTGCTGGTGCTGCAATGCTTTCTGGTCGGCATCCGGACAACGCCAACCGGTTCTAAGCCATTCCTCATCTCTCCGGACGCTGTGAACCGCCAGTGCGGCTATGAGGTGAGAATCAAGCGAACCGAACCGGCGAAAGTGTGATCGATGGATTTACTGTCGGTTGGGGTTTGGTTTGCCACCTCCGCTTCGCGTTTTATTTTTGCCATAGGGTTGTCCGGCAGTGAAGGAAGGCATGCTGAATGTGCATCTGGTCGCTCATACGCACGATGATGTTGGATGGCTTAAAACGGTGGATCAATACTACTATGGAAGTGAGTGGGAATGGTAGCCGAATGATACAGTACAAGACTCCAACTGCGTTACGTACTCTTCAGGTAGAAGCACCATCCAAAAGGCGGGCGTTCAGTACATTCTTGACTCGGTCATCCAGGAGTTGTTGAAGGATGCCACGCGAAGGTTCATTTTTGTGGAGTCTGCGTTCATGCATAAATGGTACACCGAGCAGAGTGAAGAGATGCGCCAAACGGTGAAGGATCTGGTTTCGGAAGGAAGGCTAGAGTTCATCGGTGGCGCGTGGAGCATGAATGATGAGGCTGCCGTTCACTATCAGAGTGTCATCGATCAGTTTACGTGGGGTTTGAGGTTCTTGAACGATACGTTCGGTGAGTGTGGACAGCCGAGGGCGGGCTGGCAGATTGATCCGTTTGGGCACTCGCGGGAGCAAGGATCACTGTTTGTGCAGATGGGCTACGATGGGTTATTCCAGGGACGGTTGGACTTTCAGGATAAGAGCAATCGGATTGCAAAGAGAACGATGGAGATGATGTGGAAGACGAGCGACAGTCTGGAGCAGAGTGAACTGTTTACCAGCGGTCTTTACTACATCTATGCACCGCCGCCTGGCTTTTGTTTTGATGTGCTTTGTAACGATGATCCGATCATTGATGGGCCGTATTCCGCGGATAACAATGTCAAAGAGAAGGTAAGACTCACAATGGTTAGCCGAGGGTTTAGGATATACGATTTTTTGTTTGTTTGAATTAGGTGGATCTGTTCCTGGACACAGTGCACAACATGTCCAAAACATTCTTAACGAACAACATCATTCTTACAATGGGTGAAGACTTCCATTATCAGGATGCAAATATGTGGTTCAAAAATTTGGACAAACTCATAAGGTATAGACACACAAGGCATAACTTTTTAGAACGTTAAATTACATTCTATCTTACTATATATTCGCTAACAGATACACAAATCAACGTCAATCGGAAGGATCCATGGTGAATGTGTTCTACTCCACACCTTCCTGCTATCTGAAAGCGGTTAATGAAGCAAATGTGAATTGGCCCACCAAGTCGGATGACTTCTTCCCCTATGCATCGGATCCTACCGCCTTTTGGACGGGTTACTTCACTTCTCGACCCACCCAGAAGCGTTACGAACGTGAAGGAAACCATTTCCTGCAGGTTTGCAAACAATTGTCCGCCATCGCACCGATGAAGGAATCGTTCTACGAGTCCCATCTGACTGCACTTCGCGAGGTGATGGGAGTGATGCAGCATCATGATGCGATCACTGGCACTGAGAAGCAACACGTCGCTGACGACTATGCTCGCATGCTGTACGAAGCTTTTGAGGCCTGCAGTGCCAACACTCGCTCGGCACTGAACCAGCTGACTGGTGAACGAGATAGCTTCAAGTTTGACTGGGGATACTGTAAGCAAGCGAACGTGAGCGCTTGTGCAATGACCGAGAGCTCGGATAACCTGGTGGTTCTACTGTACAACCCACTGGGTCACAGCTCGAATGAATTCGTGCGACTCCCGGTAAAGGAAGGCAACTATCTGGTACGGAACGATCGTGGCCAAACGGTACGATCAACGTTGATTCCGATTCCGGGCTCGGTGATAGATCTTCCGTTCCGAGACAGCGAGGCCACCCATGAGCTTGTGTTCCAAGGAGAACAGGTCGCTTCCGTCGGCTACAAGTCGTACTACGTGTCGAAGGAAGACTCGAAGAGCTCGTCGTCCGCTGCAGTAATGCGTCAGGAGGATAATGTGAGCATAGGGAACGATCGTTTGACGGTTCACTTTGATGAGAACGGCTTCATGAGCCAGATCACGATTGACGGAGAAACTCATCCGCTGAAGCAGAACTTCTTGTATTATGAAGGAGCGTATGGAAACAACGAGGAGTTCCGTAACCGCTCTTCCGGGGCGTACATCTTCCGTCCGAACGGAACCGAGAAGGCCGTGACTGATGTTGTGGAGATTCAGGTGGTGAAGAGTGATCTGGTGCAGGAGGTGCATCAGATATTCAACGAGTGGATCAGCCAGGTGATACGAGTGTATGCCGGACAGGAACATGTGGAGCTAGAATGGCTGGTGGGGCCGATTCCGATCGACGATAGCAAGGGTAAGGAAATAATCTCTCGCTTTGAGTCGGACATCAAGAGCGAAGGGACGTTCTGGACGGACTCGAACGGACGGGAAATGCTTCGCCGTGTGCGAAACCATCGCGATACATGGGAACTGGAGTTATCAGAACCGGTTCCAGGAAACTATTTCCCAGTGACAGCTAAAATTACCATTGAAGATGAACGACACCGGCTGAGCGTGCTGAACGATCGTGCACAGGGTGGCTCCAGCTTGGCCGACGGTCAGCTTGAGCTGATGGTCCACCGTCGATTGCTTCGTGATGATCGATTCGGTGTGGGGGAAGCACTAAACGAAACACAGTTCAACAACGGTCTGGTTGCTCGCGGCAAGCACTGGCTTATGTTCGGTTGTTCTCCAATTACCAACGCAGGCACTCCAACGCAAGCTGCAAAGGAACGGTTCCTGCAGAATAAGGTTCATCTGCCGTCGTGGGTGTTTGTGGCGCCTTCGACCGACTTTACCTTTGATCAGTATCTTACTGAATTTGTGCAGAATTTTACCTTCCTTTCGGAATCTTTGCCACCGAATGTGCATCTTCTAACCGTGGAACCTTGGAAGGATGATACGATGTTGTTAAGATTTGAGCATTTGTTCGAAAAGGGCGAAGATAGCCAATATTCACTGCCGATTCAGATAAACGTTCAAGATTTGTTTGTAAATGTGAATGTAGTTAGTCTTCAGGAGACTACTTTGGCCGGTAATCAATGGAAGGAAGAATCAATACGTTTAGATTATGGACAGAAGCAAAACAAGAATACCAATAGAACTGTTATTGAAAACAAATTCATTGTCGAACTGAAACCGATGGAGATTAGAACTTTTGTTATTCAGCTAGAGAAGAAAAAATAAAAAGTATGTTTCGGAAATTTGTTCAGAAAATGGATTGTTTTAAATAAAGTCAAAAATATAACACCTTCATTTCATTGCAATGCTATTTTTATGACTTTTTATTGTAAGTTTTCGATTCTTTAATTTATTAAATTATTTTCAAATTATTTTCTATTTTTATTCATAAGGAACGGTCCAAAAAGACCGCATTGGTTAAGATGTATTAATGTTCTTCGAGTGGAAAGCAATGAAATTTCCATTATTTTAGCATGTAAAAATTTATATTTTTTTGTAAAATTTTGCTAAAATATTACTTTGATGTTCTTTTCAATACTCTTTCATTCTCTTTAAACTTTTTAAATATTTTTTTTCTATTCAAAATGGTACAAATGCTTCTGGTAAAATGCTTCTTATCTATTTAAAATGGTATAAAGGAGGTCAACATGCTCATTACATTTTGTGCTATCTATCAGTTTATTAATTTTCACCAATAAAGATGATAAAAAATACCTACCAGTTCCTAAATACTGATAACGATGATATAACTTATCTGGCGTAATAGAAGATGCAAAATCATTCCCATCCAAATGTACACAATGATTGTACCCTTTTCGTTGGTTTCAATATGCAGATGCAAACATGATCGTGTCCGAATATATCCAACACTGGTGACAGCTGTATGCTAATGCCAATCAATCAACAACTCCCCAAAATCAGCGGGTAAAACTCGGCAGCTTCCCATTATCTACATACGCTCCCAGGGTCCGGTACTGTGGCTTACAGCGCTCGGTGGGGTGTCGTTGTCAATTACTATCTCCCCAATCGTGATACTGCGAACGGCAACAATCACTGGGATTCTAAATGAATTGATGCTTGCTGTACCATGCTTGGGTGTATGTGTTCGTTGGCAGCTTTGTTTACGTTATTCCAGAACCATAACGCGCGAGCGATAACGACTCGGACCTCCCCTGTGCTGAGCTTTATAAATTAAAAACCTCACCAAAGCCGACCGCAAACGGCAAGTGAACGTTCAGGAGGTGTGCTCGCCGTTGAAATTTAGCACTCAAGTGTTTGTGTTCTAACCATCGGTTTCAGCTTTCTACTTTGTTAGTAGCAAGTTCTACATTCTCTAACCACATGAGTCAGTAAAGAGCGGCACGATGGCTAGCCGGTGTTTGCTGTTACCTTTGTTGATTGTGTTTGCTGTTATTTTTGCTGCCAGTGCAAACCCGGCCTGGCATAAGAGTGGTCATCGCAAGCACCATGGCTGTGGCTATGAGGTACATAAAGTGATAAAGAGAAATGCCTTGAAAATGGTTAAAGTTCTAATAGGGTAAATGTACCAATAGTGGTGCAACTTGTAGTGGTACCGATGTGTTTTAATGGATTTAAAGTGTCAGAAAGGACAATTTCTGAATATTTTAACACATAGCAATTGAAATATGTTTTATCTACGCAATCACAACCATTTTTATCATAAAATACATCAAATTTACGAAAAAATACATATTTTTGTGACTGCTTCGTTGTACCTATAATGGAGGTATGGTTCCTATAGTCGTCGTATTGTGTTCCTATAGTGGTGGTAAACAAAGATGCATCAAAAACGGTGTATAATATCAATGAAACTTAGTTTCGAAGCTGTTTTCGTATGAATAGCAAGGATTACTGCCATAATATAGGTTTCTTGCGTAATTTGATCGTAAACAAATGTATAAATTTGATCAATGAAACTATTGACTACAGTACTGCATCACACCTGTCGTCAACCTACACCCGGAAGAGTGTGCTTGATTTGAAGTCAATTTTTCATTCAGCCATATAAGCGAATTTTGGCCTGTTTTTGGTAAATTACCTACATAAAACTCATTTATGTTGCTTATTTTAGTGAAAACAGTACGACATGTCAAAAATGTCCTCGAAAAAATCTAAAACGACCTGTTTTTATTGATTTTATAACTATAACCACTATAGGAACATGCTTGTTTTGTGTACCTATAATGGCACTATGGTAAAAAACACTTAAAAATGCAAAAATATGGTCAAAAGGCAAATAATTTCAGTAAAACAATAACATTTCATAACAGTTATGTTGAAAAACTAGTAATTGCGTGGTTTTGTGGTCATTTAGAACGTTAACAGAAAAATGAGTTTCGTTATGAAATCCTAAGGATTTTGAAAAATGTTGACACATTTCACAAAATAATGGATTTTTTGGTCACTAAGTGACGGAATGGCCCCATTTAACTTTTAAACCCTTTGTAAAAGGCTAAAGAACCTTTCACACTTACGTTAATAACTTAATTACTTGTAATTTGCCGTATGAACCGCATTTTAGTGCAATACCACCACTATTGGTACTACCACCACTATAGGTACATTTACCCTAAACTTCTTTCATTCTATGATAGGCTTGTCCCGAACCAAAGGAGGGTATGATCAATGTTCATCTGGTGCCGCACAGTCACGACGATGTTGGCTGGCTCAAGACAGTTGATCAGTATTACTATGGCAGTTAGTATCTCGTGCTTTGGTGAAACCATCGGGTGAAAAGAAAAGATTTTATATATTCTTTTGTGTTCCAGGTCGCAACAATATTCAGAAAGCGGGAGTACAGTACATTCTCGATTCGGTTGTGCATGAGCTGCTGAAAGATCCTAGCCGTCGCTTCATTTACGTTGAGTCGGCATTCTTCCAGAAATGGTACCTGGAGCAAACACCGGAGATGCAGCAGCAGGTCCATATGCTTGTGGAGGAGGGACGCTTGGAGTTTATCGGTGGCGCGTGGAGCATGAACGACGAAGCCGCTGTTCATTATCAGAGTGTCGTTGATCAGTTTACGTGGGGTTTGCGGTTCTTGAACGATACGTTCGGTGAGTGTGGACGTCCACGCATCGGTTGGCAGATCGATCCGTTTGGACATTCGCGCGAGCAGGCGTCCCTGTTCGCCCAGATGGGGTACGATGGGCTGTTCTTTGCTCGGCTCGACTACCAGGATAAGAACAATCGCATGCAGACGCGCACGCCGGAAATGATCTGGCATACTAGCAGCAGCTTGGAGGAGAACGAGCTATTTACCAGCGTACTATACAACCATTACTCCGCTCCACCGGGCTACTGTTTTGATGTGTTGTGTAACGACGACCCAATGATTGATGATCAGGAGAGTACTGATTACAATGTGAAAGCAAGGGTAAGATATATCGAATGCTATTGTGTTTTGGAGGCTGTGCTGGAAAATTGCATGCTTATCTTGCTCCATTTCAGATTGATACGTTTATCGCTTGGCTAGAGAAGATGGCAGGATCCTATCGTACGAACAACTTGATCCTTACCATGGGTGATGATTTCAACTACATGAATGCCGTAATGAACTTTAAAAATATGGACAAACTCATCAAGTAAGGCGTTTGAGAAGGAAGTTAATTGTATAGTGTCTAACTATGTCATGTTTTAGGTACACGAACGAACGGCAATCTGAGGGATCCAAGATCAATGCGTTCTACTCGACACCTTCCTGCTATGTAAAGGCTGTACATGGTGCAGATATCGAGTGGCCTACGAAGTCGGATGACTTCTTCCCCTATGAATCTGATTATCATTCATTCTGGACGGGTTACTTCACCTCCCGACCCACCCAGAAGCGCTACGAACGTGAAGGAAATCATTTCCTGCAGGTTTGCAAACAACTTTCCGCTATAGCTCCAATGAAAGAATCGTTCTACGAGTCTCATCTGACTGCACTTCGCGAGGTGATGGGAGTAATGCAGCATCATGATGCGATCACTGGCACTGAGAAGCAACACGTCGCTGACGACTATGCTCGCATGCTGTACGAAGCTTTTGAGGCCTGCAGTGCCAACACTCGCTCGGCACTGAACCAACTGACTGGTGAACGAGATAGCTTCAAGTTTGACTGGGGATACTGTAAGCAAGCGAACGTGAGCGCTTGTGCAATGACCGAGAGCTCGGATAACCTGGTGGTTCTACTGTACAACCCACTGGGTCACAGCTCGAATGAATTCGTGCGACTCCCGGTAAAGGAAGGCAACTATCTGGTACGGAACGATCGTGGCCAAACGGTACGATCAACGTTGATTCCGATTCCGGGCTCGGTGATAGATCTTCCGTTCCGAGACAGCGAGGCCACCCATGAGCTTGTGTTCCAAGGAGAACAGGTCGCTTCCGTCGGCTACAAGTCGTACTACGTGTCGAAGGAAGACTCGAAGAGCTCGTCGTCCGCTGCAGTAATGCGTCAGGAGGATAATGTGAGCATAGGGAACGATCGTTTGACGGTTCACTTTGATGAGAACGGCTTCATGAGCCAGATCACGATTGACGGAGAAACTCATCCGCTGAAGCAGAACTTCTTGTATTATGAAGGAGCGTATGGAAACAACGAGGAGTTCCGTAACCGCTCTTCCGGGGCGTACATCTTCCGTCCGAACGGAACCGAGAAGGCCGTGACTGATGTTGTGGAGATTCAGGTGGTGAAGAGTGATCTGGTGCAGGAGGTGCATCAGATATTCAACGAGTGGATCAGCCAGGTGATACGAGTGTATGCCGGACAGGAACATGTGGAGCTAGAATGGCTGGTGGGGCCGATTCCGATCGACGATAGCAAGGGTAAGGAAATAATCTCTCGCTTTGAGTCGGACATCAAGAGCGAAGGGACGTTCTGGACGGACTCGAACGGACGGGAAATGCTTCGCCGTGTGCGAAACCATCGCGATACATGGGAACTGGAGTTATCAGAACCGGTTCCAGGAAACTATTTCCCAGTGACAGCTAAAATTACCATTGAAGATGAACGACACCGGCTGAGCGTGCTGAACGATCGTGCACAGGGTGGCTCCAGCTTGGCCGACGGTCAGCTTGAGCTGATGGTCCACCGTCGATTGCTTCGTGATGATCGATTCGGTGTGGGGGAAGCACTAAACGAAACACAGTTCAACAACGGTCTGGTTGCTCGCGGCAAGCACTGGCTTATGTTCGGTTGTTCTCCAATTACCAACGCAGGCACTCCAACGCAAGCTGCAAAGGAACGGTTCCTGCAGAATAAGGTTCATCTGCCGTCGTGGGTGTTTGTGGCGCCTTCGACCGACTTTACCTTTGATCAGTATCTTACTGAATTTGTGCAGAATTTTACCTTCCTTTCGGAATCTTTGCCACCGAATGTGCATCTTCTAACCGTGGAACCTTGGAAGGATGATACGATGTTGTTAAGATTTGAGCATTTGTTCGAAAAGGGCGAAGATAGCCAATATTCACTGCCGATTCAGATAAACGTTCAAGATTTGTTTGTAAATGTGAATGTAGTTAGTCTTCAGGAGACTACTTTGGCCGGTAATCAATGGAAGGAAGAATCAATACGTTTAGATTATGGACAGAAGCAAAACAAGAATACCAATAGAACTGTTATTGAAAACAAATTCATTGTCGAACTGAAACCGATGGAGATTAGAACTTTTGTTATTCAGCTAGAGAAGAAAAAATAAAAAGTATGTTTCGGAAATTTGTTCAGAAAATGGATTGTTTTAAATAAAGTCAAAAATATAACACCTTCATTTCATTGCAATGCTATTTTTATGACTTTTTATTGTAAGTTTTCGATTCTTTAATTTATTAAATTATTTTCAAATTATTTTCTATTTTTATTCATAAGGAACGGTCCAAAAAGACCGCATTGGTTAAGATGTATTAATGTTCTTCGAGTGGAAAGCAATGAAATTTCCATTATTTTAGCATGTAAAAATTTATATTTTTTTGTAAAATTTTGCTAAAATATTACTTTGATGTTCTTTTCAATACTCTTTCATTCTCTTTAAACTTTTTAAATATTTTTTTTCTATTCAAAATGGTACAAATGCTTCTGGTAAAATGCTTCTTATCTATTTAAAATGGTATAAAGGAGGTCAACATGCTCATTACATTTTGTGCTATCTATCAGTTTATTAATTTTCACCAATAAAGATGATAAAAAATACCTACCAGTTCCTAAATACTGATAACGATGATATAACTTATCTGGCGTAATAGAAGATGCAAAATCATTCCCATCCAAATGTACACAATGATTGTACCCTTTTCGTTGGTTTCAATATGCAGATGCAAACATGATCGTGTCCGAATATATCCAACACTGGTGACAGCTGTATGCTAATGCCAATCAATCAACAACTCCCCAAAATCAGCGGGTAAAACTCGGCAGCTTCCCATTATCTACATACGCTCCCAGGGTCCGGTACTGTGGCTTACAGCGCTCGGTGGGGTGTCGTTGTCAATTACTATCTCCCCAATCGTGATACTGCGAACGGCAACAATCACTGGGATTCTAAATGAATTGATGCTTGCTGTACCATGCTTGGGTGTATGTGTTCGTTGGCAGCTTTGTTTACGTTATTCCAGAACCATAACGCGCGAGCGATAACGACTCGGACCTCCCCTGTGCTGAGCTTTATAAATTAAAAACCTCACCAAAGCCGACCGCAAACGGCAAGTGAACGTTCAGGAGGTGTGCTCGCCGTTGAAATTTAGCACTCAAGTGTTTGTGTTCTAACCATCGGTTTCAGCTTTCTACTTTGTTAGTAGCAAGTTCTACATTCTCTAACCACATGAGTCAGTAAAGAGCGGCACGATGGCTAGCCGGTGTTTGCTGTTACCTTTGTTGATTGTGTTTGCTGTTATTTTTGCTGCCAGTGCAAACCCGGCCTGGCATAAGAGTGGTCATCGCAAGCACCATGGCTGTGGCTATGAGGTACATAAAGTGATAAAGAGAAATGCCTTGAAAATGGTTAAAGTTCTAATAGGGTAAATGTACCAATAGTGGTGCAACTTGTAGTGGTACCGATGTGTTTTAATGGATTTAAAGTGTCAGAAAGGACAATTTCTGAATATTTTAACACATAGCAATTGAAATATGTTTTATCTACGCAATCACAACCATTTTTATCATAAAATACATCAAATTTACGAAAAAATACATATTTTTGTGACTGCTTCGTTGTACCTATAATGGAGGTATGGTTCCTATAGTCGTCGTATTGTGTTCCTATAGTGGTGGTAAACAAAGATGCATCAAAAACGGTGTATAATATCAATGAAACTTAGTTTCGAAGCTGTTTTCGTATGAATAGCAAGGATTACTGCCATAATATAGGTTTCTTGCGTAATTTGATCGTAAACAAATGTATAAATTTGATCAATGAAACTATTGACTACAGTACTGCATCACACCTGTCGTCAACCTACACCCGGAAGAGTGTGCTTGATTTGAAGTCAATTTTTCATTCAGCCATATAAGCGAATTTTGGCCTGTTTTTGGTAAATTACCTACATAAAACTCATTTATGTTGCTTATTTTAGTGAAAACAGTACGACATGTCAAAAATGTCCTCGAAAAAATCTAAAACGACCTGTTTTTATTGATTTTATAACTATAACCACTATAGGAACATGCTTGTTTTGTGTACCTATAATGGCACTATGGTAAAAAACACTTAAAAATGCAAAAATATGGTCAAAAGGCAAATAATTTCAGTAAAACAATAACATTTCATAACAGTTATGTTGAAAAACTAGTAATTGCGTGGTTTTGTGGTCATTTAGAACGTTAACAGAAAAATGAGTTTCGTTATGAAATCCTAAGGATTTTGAAAAATGTTGACACATTTCACAAAATAATGGATTTTTTGGTCACTAAGTGACGGAATGGCCCCATTTAACTTTTAAACCCTTTGTAAAAGGCTAAAGAACCTTTCACACTTACGTTAATAACTTAATTACTTGTAATTTGCCGTATGAACCGCATTTTAGTGCAATACCACCACTATTGGTACTACCACCACTATAGGTACATTTACCCTAAACTTCTTTCATTCTATGATAGGCTTGTCCCGAACCAAAGGAGGGTATGATCAATGTTCATCTGGTGCCGCACAGTCACGACGATGTTGGCTGGCTCAAGACAGTTGATCAGTATTACTATGGCAGTTAGTATCTCGTGCTTTGGTGAAACCATCGGGTGAAAAGAAAAGATTTTATATATTCTTTTGTGTTCCAGGTCGCAACAATATTCAGAAAGCGGGAGTACAGTACATTCTCGATTCGGTTGTGCATGAGCTGCTGAAAGATCCTAGCCGTCGCTTCATTTACGTTGAGTCGGCATTCTTCCAGAAATGGTACCTGGAGCAAACACCGGAGATGCAGCAGCAGGTCCATATGCTTGTGGAGGAGGGACGCTTGGAGTTTATCGGTGGCGCGTGGAGCATGAACGACGAAGCCGCTGTTCATTATCAGAGTGTCGTTGATCAGTTTACGTGGGGTTTGCGGTTCTTGAACGATACGTTCGGTGAGTGTGGACGTCCACGCATCGGTTGGCAGATCGATCCGTTTGGACATTCGCGCGAGCAGGCGTCCCTGTTCGCCCAGATGGGGTACGATGGGCTGTTCTTTGCTCGGCTCGACTACCAGGATAAGAACAATCGCATGCAGACGCGCACGCCGGAAATGATCTGGCATACTAGCAGCAGCTTGGAGGAGAACGAGCTATTTACCAGCGTACTATACAACCATTACTCCGCTCCACCGGGCTACTGTTTTGATGTGTTGTGTAACGACGACCCAATGATTGATGATCAGGAGAGTACTGATTACAATGTGAAAGCAAGGGTAAGATATATCGAATGCTATTGTGTTTTGGAGGCTGTGCTGGAAAATTGCATGCTTATCTTGCTCCATTTCAGATTGATACGTTTATCGCTTGGCTAGAGAAGATGGCAGGATCCTATCGTACGAACAACTTGATCCTTACCATGGGTGATGATTTCAACTACATGAATGCCGTAATGAACTTTAAAAATATGGACAAACTCATCAAGTAAGGCGTTTGAGAAGGAAGTTAATTGTATAGTGTCTAACTATGTCATGTTTTAGGTACACGAACGAACGGCAATCTGAGGGATCCAAGATCAATGCGTTCTACTCGACACCTTCCTGCTATGTAAAGGCTGTACATGGTGCAGATATCGAGTGGCCTACGAAGTCGGATGACTTCTTCCCCTATGAATCTGATTATCATTCATTCTGGACGGGTTACTTCACCTCCCGACCCACCCAGAAGCGCTACGAACGTGAAGGAAATCATTTCCTGCAGGTTTGCAAACAACTTTCCGCTATAGCTCCAATGAAAGAATCGTTCTACGAGTCTCATCTGACTGCACTTCGCGAGGTGATGGGAGTAATGCAGCATCATGATGCGATCACTGGCACTGAGAAGCAACACGTCGCTGACGACTATGCTCGCATGCTGTACGAAGCTTTTGAGGCCTGCAGTGCCAACACTCGCTCGGCACTGAACCAACTGACTGGTGAACGAGATAGCTTCAAGTTTGACTGGGGATACTGTAAGCAAGCGAACGTGAGCGCTTGTGCAATGACCGAGAGCTCGGATAACCTGGTGGTTCTACTGTACAACCCACTGGGTCACAGCTCGAATGATTTTGTGCGACTACCGGTAAAGGAAGGCAACTATCTGGTACGGAACGATCGTGGCCAAACAGTACGATCGACGATGATTCCGATTCCGGGCTCGGTGATAGATCTTCCGTTCCGAGAGAGCGAGGCCACCCATGAACTTGTGTTCCAAGGAGAACAGGTCGCTCCCGTCGGCTACAAGTCGTACCACGTGTCGAAGGAAGAGTCGAAGAGCTCGTCGTCCGCTGCAGTAATGCGTCAGGAGGATAATGTGAGCATAGGGAACGATCGTTTGACGGTTCACTTTGATGAGAACGGCTTCATGAGCCAGATCACGATTGACGGAGAAACTCATCCGCTGAAGCAGAACTTCTTGTATTATGAAGGAGCGTATGGAAACAACGAGGAGTTCCGTAACCGCTCTTCCGGGGCGTACATCTTCCGACCAAACGGAACCGAGAAGGCCGTGACTGATGTTGTGGAGATTCAGGTGGTGAAGAGTGATCTGGTGCAGGAGGTGCATCAGATATTCAACGAGTGGATCAGCCAGGTGATTCGAGTGTATGCGGGACAGGAACATGTGGAGCTAGAATGGTTGGTGGGTCCGATCCCGATCGACGATAGCAAGGGTAAGGAAATAATCTCTCGCTTTGAGTCGGACATCAAGAGCGAAGGGACGTTCTGGACGGACTCGAACGGACGGGAAATGCTTCGCCGTGTGCGAAACTATCGTGAAACATGGGAGCTGGATCTGGTGGAACCAGTGGCTGGCAATTACTATCCAATTACTGCCAAGATTGCCGTAGAAGATGATCATTCACGTATGGCAGTGCTGAACGACCGTGCACAGGGTGGCTCCAGTCTGGTAGACGGTCAGCTCGAACTGATGGTTCATCGCCGACTGCTTCGCGATGACGCATTCGGTGTGGGCGAAGCCCTCAATGAAACACAGTACGGTGCAGGAATAGTGGCACGCGGCAAACATTGGCTCTTCTTTGGCTCGTCCCAAAAAGCAGTCAGCCCCACACTGCAGGCAAAGGAACGATTCCTGCAGAACAAAGTGCTGCTGCCAAGCTGGCCATTCGTCAGTGCCGTTGATAATGTGCTGACCTATGACGATTACCTTTCGAACTTCCGCAACATCTACTCGGCTATCGCCCAGCAGCTGCCACCGAACGTGAATCTACTTACGCTGGAACCTTGGAAGGATGGTACGGTGCTCGTGCGTTTGGAACACTTGTTTGAAAGGAACGAAGATCCCGTCTATTCTCAAGCGGTGCGCATCAACGTGCGAAGCGTATTGTTTGCGCTGAATATTGAAAGCATTCACGAAACTACGCTTGCTGCGAATCAGTGGAAAGCAGACTCGAAACGATTGCAGTTCAACACGGAGTCGACGGCAAATGAAGCCTCACCGAAGGATCAGGTTGAACGGGTGGCGCAGGACAGCACGGACTTTGATATCGAGCTGCAGCCAATGGAGATCCGAACATTTATTGTAAAACGACGATAATCATGATAAGTAAATGGATAGTAAATGAAGTGATTTTTGTGAAAATGATATAAGAGTTAATAAAAATTCCAAAATATATTTGATTGTTAAGTTTTTTTATGAGCATGAATTTTGTGATACAAATTAGGATTAAAAACATGGCATTTTTATCGATTCATTCTAAATAGAAGAACTACTGTTATTATTATTTTGTAATGAAATGAAATGAAATAGACAATATTGCTAACCAATTCAATCATTGATTTATCTACTATTCCACTTTTTATTGAACAAGTTCATAGATAAAAGTCATGTGTGATCAAAATTGTATAACAATGACCTACAATTGATCCGAAAAGTATTCGTCTGGTTTGATATATTCCATAAAAAGGGCAAATTAGGCGTGCGTTACACATTGAATTCAAATATTAAAGATTATAGATTTACCAGCCACTTAGAATAAACAAAGTGTGTTTTTTAATTGTAGTAGCAAAGTAGTGTCAAACTAATAATAATAATAATACCAGAACTAATAATTAAATTATACGATATCTAAAAACACCATTTTCATTTTGGCTAGTAATATTCAAAATATAATGTCTACTGTTTAATGCGTGTTTTGAGTGCTTTTTTGTGTGTGAAGTGTACAACTATTTAGTCGGTTTGGTCGGCCTAGTCGTATTGCTAAATATGTTGGTACTTACAGTGAGTCCAAAAAGTATTCATTTAGCTACATTAAAAAAAGGGGAATTAGAGGCGCATTTTATGGGACATTCTTATTAGGATTTGAAAGACAATCAGTCAATAGGAATAGATAAACTTTAGCAGTAACGTTTATTAGTATTCATTATTATTTATTGTCTTGTAACAATCGCGTCGTTAAATCGTCCATTTGTTTTAAACATACAGAGCGATTAATGTTTCATTGCAAAGCATAACAACAGCAATTGCAGCTCTATTTTACCGTTTATCAACTGTTTTTAAAATTCGAATTCAATGTTATTCTTTGCGCAATGGAAGCTCCATCAAACTGAATGATAAATACATTAAGATAACGATCACACATTACCATATTCATCCCTACCTGCGCTCTACCCAATTTCGTCCTATTGTCATGAACAGTTCGCTCAATTTAGGTCAGTAGTACAAGATAGTTCCCATGGAAGATATTCTCCCTTAATAACTTCTGCTGTTATGCAATACGGCGTACTGTCTAAGAAGTATTTATGACGTTTGATTACTTCACACTGTTGACAAGTTAAGCCCACGCTTCAAAAACCATCCCCCGCGAACTTGTGATCTAATTGGGGCACTCAATAATAATAATAATAATAAAAACAAATATAGCTCCACCAAGATATCACTTTCGATTGCGTGCCAAGTGAAGCGAGCGCGATAAGAAAATCTGAGTAGGCGCGTCCAGCAAGCTGTTGCCGTGCGCAAGTGAATGGCGAACACGATTTTTACCAATCATTGCCTTGTTCAACGGGCTCGTTGGTCTAGGGGTATGATTTTCGCTTAGGGTGCGAGAGGTCCCGGGTTCAAATCCCGGACGAGCCCACCCTGCACTGGAAATAGTGGGACACCACTGTGGAAGGAGAAAGCCTTTTTTTATAAGTACCAACCTCCTCTACCAAAGTATTAAAAGGCAGTGTATAGTTGTTTGTGTTGCGATGTAGATTATTTATGTGAGTATCATTACTCCTTGTAATTAATTTACGGGATCGTCCTTAAAAGGACTTAAACCAAGTGGTTGTTTTGTTGTAAAGAGTGGCTTTAAGTTATCTAAGTGGGAAATTGAATCGGTAAGTAAAGTAGGTGCCACTACTTCTGTGGTGTGTCTTATCGCTCATTGGCATTAGGTTACAAGTGGTCCTTAGATGTTTCTAGCTTGTTCACTTCGAGTGGCTACTTTTGCCCTATTTAATTTCTATTATTTAATCGCTCTCTACTGGATCATCTTCTTGTCCCTCTCGCCCTATCACTCCATGAAAGCCGAGCGTTAATACACGTTGATTGTTTCAAAGGTGAAATTGTTGCAAAAAGAAATTAAACAAACTTATGTTAAAAAAAAAAAACATACACACAGCACTTTCTGCAACAATTTTCGAGCGCTCTGGTGTGTGGCACAGTTATGCTGTTGTGCGGTATGTATTTCATGTAGCGAAAAGAAAGGTGCAAACCCAATTCCGATCGCCTACGATCGGCCGCTTCTGCTCTCTAAGCGGTGATTTGGGGATCAATTTTGGTGGCCGGATCGAAATTTCCCACCACGGCATGCGTTGGCCAGCGGTGGTCACCTTCACTTTTCTCGGCCCCGGTACAAAGGCCCAGAAAGCAAAAATCGAAAAACCACAAAACAGCATACGTTGTAGCATGTACCGGTGGGGAAGCAGGCACACAACACACACATACGCTTGGTATCAATTTCGCTTTCATCTGCTCTCGGGCAATTACGGCCATCAGAGGTGGTCCGTTCCTCCCTCGAGGGGTGAAAAGGAAATGAAACGAAACTAAAGCAACGGGCGGCCAAAACACCAAACGAAAAGGAAAAGATTAATGCTGTACGCGTATTAAATGCAGCGCGGATCGTAGGAGAGTCGGTCGAAAGTAAGGCGGAAGAAGGTTGTTTTTGTGTGTGTGCCCGGGTTCTCAACATATGATCAAGAAGCGGAGCAGGTCATAATTGAGATTCAGTGTCAGTGTCAGTCTGTGCGGGGTGAGGGGTTGGCGTTTCAACCCTCCCCAGGGGGAAACCTTTGGGGTGATCAGATGCGGGAGAAATGGGGAGAGTTCATTCGTTATGGAGTTGGAACTCAGGTTTATTTCACGCAGCGTAACTGAGCTTAAGGTACGCACTTCGCTGAGATTAAGAAAAGTGTTTTGCTATTCTGATAATAATTGCGCTTTAAAAGTTAAAATAAAAGGTTTAATTAATAAATGTACACAACATACTAAATCATTCTCAATACAAAATCTCAACTCTAGAGCGTTTGAGCTGTGCCACTCTCCAACCACGCTCTCACAGACCATAAGTTCATTCGGCTCAACAGAAAAGAGAGTGAGTGTGGCCGGCGCGGCTATCGCAATTCACTCCAGACCTCCAGGCCAGCATCCACGGCCGCGAATGGTCATTCGGCCGCGAGTAACAGCCTCGAACGGACGTGTGGTGTGTGCCGATCAGTGTGCGCGATCGTAAACCGTGAAGAGTGAAAACAGGTTTCCTCCCCAGCCTAACCTGATCTCGGGCCAGCAACCAGTGGGCCAGCAGCATAAATCGAGTGTTCCCGGTTTTGTTGTGTATGCAGACGGCGCACGGTGCACCAAATCCGGTAGCAAGTGTAATCGGGCGCACACACAACAGCAAGCAAACGAGTGATTTTTCCCAATGCAAAGCTCTGCATAATTCCGGTATCGGATTGAGGACTGCGTGTGCTCACAATTGTTCCACCGTTTGGTTGCATCCGCGGGTGATCACTATGCTTGTCGTCGGTCGAGTGTCCGTACCGTTGGCGTCGGTCGTGGTCGTGCTGGTGGTGTTGGCTGGTGTAACGTTTAACCTGCAGCCAGTGTCGGCCGGCCCCTGGCGGCGGAATGGTAACGCGCTGCCCCGGCGAGTGGCGGAAAGTGATGAGTATTTAGAATTTGGCCGCAAGCTAAAGCAATCGTGCGGATATGAGGTGAGTGAACTGATGGCTGTTGGGGGAATGTAAACCACTGATTTGATTCCCTACAAACTACTGAATTGGTTGAATGTTTGCTGCGAAGTTGAACTTTCTTATCAGTGTTTGTAATTTTCGTAAAAATAGCAACATTGGATTTCTGTATTACTTCGCAGGCAAATCAGTCCATCATCAGTCAGTTTGATTTTTGTAGGGCAACAAAGCGCGAAAATACGCATGGATATATTGAAACAAGGTGTTTAAGTGTATAACAACAAATGAGTTAATGAACGGCATTTAATGAAAAATTATTTGATATTTTCTGGTTAAAAAGCAAAAATGGCCAAAAGTCACTTCTATGGTCATATATTAATGAATATTTAAAGCAAGCTTTCAAGCTCATATATAGCTGAGTCGTTGTTTAATAGTTCTCATATACTAAACATGATTGTGGGAAAAATATAAGAAAAATTTGTTGAACATATAGTTTTTCAAACTCTAGTAACTGTTTTACCAATTTTGAACTTTTCTATGTATTTTGTGTTTTAAACCAGTTACCTTAATAACACTTAATATTATTCAAAATCTTATTTGCTAAAGTTTAGTATGGTTTTGTCTCTTTTACGACATTTTTGTTTCGAACTACAAGTTGCCCATGTCCAAGAAACTGTAAAATACAATTTCAATGTAATGGTTGTAATAAAAAGCGAACAGCACGTTGTGTGAGTGCTCTCTCAGCGCTGTTTTGTTTATGTTTAGCTTTCAGACGATAAGGTAACACATTTTAACCGATGAATTGTTGACGACTCAAATCGTACGAGCGTTAGCCAAGGGGGAGAAATCGCTTTGATTTGTAACGCTGTTTTTGAACAGTTTTCGCCCGCTTTTTGCTTCCTGCCTGAACTGTGGAACAATAAACAGTGCTTTGTAGACGATGGCACATTATTTATTTACTTGCTTTCCCTACCTAACTCATTCCCTACTTCCAGTCATGCCCGAAACCGAAGAAAAATATGCTTAATGTGCATTTGGTGCCCCACACGCACGATGACGTCGGGTGGCTAAAGACGGTCGACCAGTACTATTATGGCAGTAAGTGTTTTCCTCGGTGCTGCAAAACAACACAATTTAACACGGCCCGCGCGCGCGGTTCATTGTTTACCAACGCTAGGCAAGACCACGATCCAGAAAGCGGGCGTACAGTACATTCTCGACTCGGTCATCCAATCGCTGCTGAGCGATCCGGAGCGCAAGTTCATCTACGTCGAGTCGGCCTTCTTCTTCAAGTGGTACGATGAACAGACGGCGGAACTGCAGCAGCAGGTGCGCATGCTGGTGAACGAGGGGCGGCTGGAGTTTATCGGTGGCGCCTGGAGCATGAACGATGAGGCGGCCGCACACTACCACAGCATTGTGGATCAGTTTACCTGGGGTTTGGCCAAGCTGAACGATACGTTCGGGGAGTGCGGTCGGCCACGCATCGGTTGGCAGATCGATCCGTTCGGACATTCGCGCGAGCAGGCGTCCCTGTTCGCCCAGATGGGGTACGATGGGCTGTTCTTTGGGCGGCTCGACTATCAGGACAAGCGCGAACGGATGACGCACAAGCGGGCGGAAATGATCTGGAAGACGAGCGATAACCTGGCCGATGGGGATCTGTTTACGGGCGTGCTGTACAACCTGTACCAAGCGCCGCCCGGCTTCTGCTTCGACATACTCTGCTCGGACGAACCGTTCATGGACAGCCCCTACTCGGCGGAGAACAATGTGAAGGCAAAGGTGAGATAGAGTTCAGGGCGGTTCTTTCGGTTCATTACGATAAGATACTAATCTCTCATAAACCTGCATTCATATGGGTCATCAGTGATTTGTATCAGGAATCGAACCTCTATGAATAAATTTGTAAATCTCTAGGAACTCTTAAATTTCTGAAAAATCATATGATGTTTCAAAAATTTATGAAATAATAGTACTTGAAATGCATCTTCAGGAATTTCTTCATTCTGATTTCAGACTTCAGTTATTCATTCTGATTCATAACTCTGCAATAGAGTAACCACTGACTTCAGTGATTCATTCTGATTCATAACTCTGCATTAGAGTAACCCATCTTTATTTTCTTAATGTACATTGCTTTGTAGGTTGAAAAGTTCCTATACTACGTGAATCTTCAGGCGGAGAGTTATCGGACGAACAATATCCTGCTGACGATGGGCGGAGACTTTACGTACATGGATGCGAACGTGTACTTCAAAAATATGGACAAATTGATCAAGTAAGTGTAGATTGTATTTGATTGAAACATCTGTTTATTAACTTCTTCTGTCCTCTTCATTCCCAGATACACCAACGCACTGCAATCGAACGGATCGAACGTGAACGTATTCTACTCGACGCCCTCCTGCTACCTGAAGGCCCTGCACGACGTCGGCATTACCTGGCCCACCAAGTCGGACGATTTCTTCCCGTACGCCTCCGATCCGCACTCCTTCTGGACCGGATACTACACCTCCCGGCCCACAAGCAAACGGTTCGAGCGCGTCGGCAATCATTTCCTGCAGGTGTGCAAACAGCTAACCGCTCTGGCACCATCCCGACAGACCCACATGGAACCGCACCTGAACATGCTGCGGGAAGCGATGGGTGTAATGCAGCATCATGATGCTATCACTGGAACCGAGAAGCAGCACGTCGCGAATGATTACGCCCGAATGCTGAACCGTGCGGTAAGAGCGTGCGGTGCGAATACGAAAGCCGCCCTCAACCAGATCGTTGATCCGAAGTACAAACGATCGGCACGGTCTGGTGGATTGCCGTTCGAGCATCCTACCACGGACTATCCGCAGTACACGTTTGCGTTCGAGTCGTGCCATCTGCTGAATGTGAGCAAGTGTGAGCTTACGGAGACGAAGGATAGCTTCACGGTCACGCTGTACAATCCGCTGGCCCACGCGGGACACGAATACGTCCGGCTGCCCGTCACCGGTGGTAGATACATCGTGCGGGACTATCGCAATGTAGAAGTTTCCTCGCAAATCGTGCCAATTCCACAGTCGGTGCTTAATCTAAGCTATCGCTTCAGCAATGCAACGTCGGAGCTGGTGTTTTTAGCGAACGAGCTGCCACCGCTCGGATTTAAATCGTACTTTGTTACGCGTGCCATTGATTCGTTGGATGATTTTCTTCATGAAGCGCCTGCTCCAGCAAGCCCACCGGCTGCAGATGAAACGCTGGCAAAGCAACAGGAAACAGCCCAGTGGCATTCGCAGGAAGTTACCATCGGCAACAAGTATCTGAACGTTTCGTTCGATAGTAACGGCTTTCTGAGCACGATCACGATCGATGGCGTTACTAATCGGTTGCGCCAGACGTTCGTCTACTACGAGGGTGCTCTCGGTAACAATGAGGAGTTCCGCAACCGTTCGTCCGGTGCGTACATCTTCCGGCCGAATGGAACCGAGAAAACGGTCACAGAAAATGTGCAACTGAAGGTGGTTAAGGGTGGAACGGTGCAGGAAGTACACCAAGTGTTTAACGAGTGGATCAGCCAGGTCGTGCGGGTGTACGCCGACGAGAGCCACGTTGAGTTCGAGTGGATGGTAGGTCCCATTCCGGTCGAGGACGGTGTAGGTAAGGAGATTGTTTCACGCTTCTACACCGCGGCCCAATCGAGTGGCATATTCTGGACGGATGCAAACGGTCGCGAGATGATGCGGCGTGTGCGCAACCACCGGGACACGTGGAATGTGGATTTGGAGGAGAAGATATCCGGCAACTATTACCCGGTGACGGCGAAGATTGCGCTGGAAGATGAGAACCTTCGGCTGGCGGTGTTGAACGACCGTGCCCAGGGTGGATCGAGCCTGGAGGATGGATCCCTCGAGCTGATGGTACACCGGCGGCTGCTGCATGACGATGCGTTCGGTGTGGAGGAAGCGCTGAACGAGAAAGCGTTCGGGCAGGGACTGGTTGCCCGCGGGAAGCATTGGGTCGTTTTTGGGGCGAAGAAACCCACCAGCCCGACACCGGAGGCGAGGGAGCGCTTCCTGCAGAACCGGGTGCTGCTACCGAACTGGCTGTTTTTCAGCGACGTCGGGGAGGTTAAGTACGAGGACTGGCAGAAGCAGTACACCAATATTGTACGTATTTGAGTCTCATATTCTCCGTCTACTTGCTGCAGTCATGTTTTAACATTATTTTCCTTTTCTTCAGTACTCTGCTCTATCGCTTTCGCTACCCCTGAATGTACATCTGCTAACGTTCGAACCGTGGAAGGAGAACAGCATCCTTGTGCGCTTCGAGCATCTGCTGGAGAAGGGCGAGGACCCCATGTACTCCAAACCGGTACGGTTCAACATTCAGGACGTGTTCCGCCAGTTTTCGATTGAGGAGGTGCGCGAAATGACACTTGCCGCCAATCAACTGCGAGAGGATTCAACAAGACTGAAGTTCAAACCTGACCCATCATACATCATGTACAGCTCCATTAAGCGGGACGTGTCGACGCCACTACCTTCCCCTTCGCCACCGAACGTACTCGCGGGAAGGTCACCGCTGATGGACGAACTGTCCCGCAACGTGGCGGACGATGGGTTCGAAATTATGCTCAAACCGATGGAGATCCGTACGTTCGTGTTTCAGCTAGAGTACAAGCCATAGGTAGCAAGTAGTGTGCAAAGACTTTCGTTTTAATTTAGAGTAGTATAAATAAAACGCATTATACCGTTGAATCAGTGTGTTTGTTTGTGTGCGTTCTGTGTGTTTTTTTTTTACTTTAATGCATCTTAACGCTATAAAAACAACGTTTAACCAACTTATTGCTAGGCATGTATTATTGCAGATTATTCGTATCACTACTACCCGAACGGTTGTTGATATAGTGGCGTTAGCGCCCAAGAAGCTCTCAGAAATCGGCATCCCACCCGGACAGCTCGTCCGGCGGAATGTCTAAGTCTTTGGGGAAGATATCGAAGTTGGACATGTCCAGCGGTCCCAGCAGATTCGGCTGCAGTGGGGATTTAAGTGTGAGCGCGATCAAACCATCCCAGTCGAAGCCCTGGAACCATCTGTGGAAGGGAAAGCGGATTCGTCCATGAATTGAAGGTCTGGTCTGAAGATACATTCTATCCAACAGAATGATAGTTTACTTGTGCTTTTTGATGTCCTGTACGCCACCGCGCTGGTAACCCAACCGCTCCGATGGGACATCTCGGCAGAGTCGTTTGATAAGGCTGACGGCGGCACGGGACATGTGCTTGGGGAAGTTTACCATGTCGATGCCCTTCAGTATGATATTGTACGTTTTCATGGGATCTGCTGCAGTAAAGGGTGGGCTGGAATGGAATTATGGAATGTTAATTTGGAGGTTTATTTTAAAACTTCAAACAGTTTCTTACATGCCAGTCAGCAGCTCGTGTATCAGTATGCCCAACGCCCAGTAGTCGACGGATCGGTCGTGCCCTTTGTTGAGAATTATTTCCGGCGCCACGTACTCGGGCGTACCACAGAATGTCCACGTTTTGCTGCTGTAGCCAATGAATTTGGAGAATCCAAAGTCAACCTAAAACAAACAACAAGACATCTTTAATATAGAGAAACGAATGGCACCCTATCAAACTTACCAATTTCGCATATCCCCGCGCATCCAGTAGCAGATTCTCCGGCTTCAAATCCCGATACACGATGCCCCGGGCGTGCAGAAAGTCAAACGCCTGCAGCACGCACGCCACAATAAACTTAGCCGTCGAGTCCTCGAACGTAACGCGATCGCGCAGGATCGTCCACACCTCACCGCCCATGCAAGCCTCCAGCAGCATGTACACGAACTTCGCATCCTTGTACGTGCGGTAGAGCCGGCAGATGAACGGGCTCTGGCAGGCCAGCATAATCTTCCGCTCGCTGTACATGTGCTCCTGCTGCCGCGTGTCCACGATGTGCCGCTTTTTCATGCACTTCAGCGCGTACACCTTCGTATCACCGTTCCGCTCGAGCTTTACCAGCTCGACCCGACCGAACCCACCGACACCGAGCGTTCCCACCACCTCCAGGTCGGTTAGATTCACATCCATTAGCTCTGTCGGGATGAAGGAAAGAATCACGGGGAATGCCGCAACATTATAATAACCCACTCACTACTTTGTAGTACCAACCACCCGGCGGTGGGGGGTATTTAAAAAAATAAATTCTCACCCGGTTGACACGATCCGAGCGATGGGTGAGTGTTCTCGAGATTGCGGAACGCAAGCACTCGCTCCTCGTCGCCGTAGTTTTTCTCCTGCAGTTCGCACAGGTCGCCGATGTGCTTGGTGAACGATTCGCGATCCAGCGTCAGACACTCGACACCGGGCGACATGGCGATAATGTTGGCCGTGCGCTTGTCCTCCCTAATGAGCGCCTGCTCGCCGAAGTACTCTCCACGGACGAGGATGCGTATCTCTTCCTCCACCGAGCGTCCTGCGAGGGGAAGGTGTGAACATAAAAATAACCTCCAACTTTATGGTGCGAAGGGGCCAAAGGGGATTAGACAGTACGTACCGGGAAGCCGCTGAGTTACTTTTACCGTTCCCTGGCTAATTAAAAAGAACGTATCTCCAGCGGCACCTTGCCGTATGATGAATGCTCCAGCCGGATAGAATTCCTACCGAGAACGGGGGAAACACGGTCGTATCATTAGTTTGGAGTGTGCTCTTTCGGTTTCATCACCACAACAACAAAGACAATTATAAATGACAAATATCGTAGGAACATGTTGGATTTGACTTCTGGAGACAATTCCATTCCTTTGCGCACTTACCACCTCCAAAACGTCAGCAATTTTTGTAAGGACATCGTTGCTGAGGTGCTTTAGCAGCGGTACCGACTTCAAGAAGTTTACGTTCTCCTCAATCCGCTGCATTCCGGTGCGCATCATTATCTGCTGGAACACTCGACGGTCCAGCACCCAGACGCGGGAATCACATAGCACTGAGTGGAAAAACAGGGACATTAGCAAAAAAAAAAAAAAACTTCTAAACATCCTCAGGAACTACAAGAACATCTCTTACCTCGTATCGATGCCGTTCGCGTGCAGTTGTACAGTATGGCGAGCTCACCGAATGCCCTGCCCGGTCCCATCACCCCTAGCACCTTGCTATCCTTGATGACTTCAAACTCACCGGCCGCTGACACGTACAGATGCGATCCGGCCTCACCCTCGTGGATGACGTACTCACCCTTGCGAAACTCTCGGCTGTACATCGAATCGACGATCTCTCTTATCTGCAGCGAGTCGATATTTTTAAAGAAATCGTTCTCCATGATTGCGTCTTTGATCAGCTGCTTTGCACTGTGACGAGTGGGAGAAACATCGACACCGTAAGGAGATAAGATTAGGCATTCCCTCGTCTTCCGGATGGTTCCCAACACATACCTGAAATCTTTCTTGTACTTTGGTATCTTAATGTCGCTCGACTGGCTACCCATCAGGTCGCAGCTTTCGCCCGACACGCCCTGCTTCTTCATCGCCTGCAGCGTGATGCCCTTGACTGACTTCATCTGGTGCAGCTTGAAGCTGTTGCCGGATATGCCGAACAGCTCGGACAGCGGCTGACCGGCCATCGCGTAGTTGGCCTGTATGCTGGACAGCAGCTCACCCTCGGCCACATGCTGGCCCTTGTGCGACGGTGTGCCCGCCGGGCTGGTCAGCGTTAGCCGCTGCTGTCCCGATGGTATGCTCGTTTGCTCGAGACTGTTGATTGCCTTCTGCTGCAGTACACTCTGTATTACAGGGTGGAAAGATACGGTTGAAAATCAGATCGTGGAGAAGATGATCGTGTACTTCATTACCTTCAGCTTGTCGATCTCACGCCGCAGCTTGTCGATCTCGTCATCGCGCGCCCTCAGCAGCCTGCGCAGACCAACGAGCTCCTCCTCCAGGCTGTTCGGTTCGGTACCGCTGATCGTCATTGAGCTGCCGTACGACTGCAAACTGTCACACTGACCGGTGAGCGATTTTCGCCGATCCTCGGTAAGCACTTTGCCCCAAAACTTTACCGAATTTTTGCGTATCTGTGGGGAAGAAATGATGATGTGGAGGATTCAACGACCAACTACGACGCACAAACAGGTTCTGGCGTATGGCAACAGTTGGTGCTAGTTAGCACCTACCCAAACAACCAAGAGCCCGTTAACTAACAAGCCGGATGCACAAACTAAGCTACCAGACGCTGCTTACCCGCTCCTTCACCGGCGTATCAATGTTCGGCACAATCTTGGAGGTTTTGCGCATGAGCAGCGACGACCCATTACCCATCGGACCGAGTATGCCGGACTGTATCAGGTACTCCTTCGCGGAGCAGTCGAACTTTGACGGTATGACCGGGCTGAGCAGCAGGGACGGTGGGCTCGGCGGGCTGTTCTCTGCACTGATGCAGCTCGCAACGGCACCGGGCTGGTGGTGGGCTGCCTCGCTCCGCCGGTGTGCCTCGCGCCCAGTGTCGAGCGAGACGCTAAGTTGATCGCTGCCACTGTCCACAAACAGCTGCCTGCCCTTCCGTGCCGGGATGGCGCACGCGCTGCTCACTTTGCCCGCACTGTTGCTGTTTGATTCAATTAGCACGCCGCGGCAATGTCCGGTCGTGTCAAGGGTACCACCAGTGTCGTTCACGGTGACGGCTGGTTGGTGTTGCTGTTGCTGTGGCGGTGGCGGCGAACTCACACTTTGCCGTCGTCCAAGATCCTCGAACGACCCAAGCGTAGGCAGAGCACCGATTTCAGTGTCCTGGCGCCGCACTACTGCTGATCCAACTTCCTCGACGCTGGACGCGTTCGAAAAGGACGCCCCAAACGGTTCACTGCCTTCCGCTAGTCCCGGGTAGCTTGTGCAGCTTCTTTGCTTGAACACAACTTTCGCTGCACCGCCACGCACCGGTTCCGACTGGGGCGAGGGGGACTGGATTTGAGCCGCACCGCCAGTCTCGTCACCGATCGGGCCAAGCTTTTGCAGGACAAACTCCGGATGGAAGGCGTACCCGGTGCCGATGGTCGGTGTCGAGTAGCGCTTGGAATGTGCCGTGTGCAGAATTTCGTAGTCCCCGTTGGCGGTTTGTGCCGTCGGGACAAGGGCACGGTTGGGGTGGGACTTCCTCACCGAGGCATCGTGGGGAACGGCCGCACCGCTGTACACCGTCGTCGGGCTGTCCGGGTGTATGAACGGGGGCTTATCGGTCCGGGGGCGAATCCTTCGAATGTCCTTATCGGACAGCGAAATGGGTCGCGTGGGCACTGGCGGACGGGGTGGGCTGGAACTCCAGGCAGGATCACTGTGACGTTGCTGGTCGTTCGGTTGCGTGCCGTCACCGGGCTCTACGGTGCATCCACACTGTACGTACAGGCTGCCACAAGTGTTGGACTTCCGAAACCACGCACGGTGCGACGTCGGCGACTGCGGATGAACTGATTTCTCGCCCGGTGCCTGGCGCTGGTCGACCACCTCGCACAGTGACGTGACCGGATTGACGACGCTCGCTTCGGCGACCGACTGGGGCGGTGTTGGCTGTGTTGGTGACGACCGGACGACCACCGTACTGCTGCTGGCCGTAGCGCCGATTGCTGATGGTGGTAGTGGGCCGCCCATCGTGGCCACCAGTTTTCTATTATCACCTAGCTGTATATTTTCCCTCTTAATCGTTTCCATCACACCCCGCGGCCGAACTTACTACGACCACTACTCTCGGCTATTGCGTTTCGCGGTGCTGCCCGATTGTGCTACTTTAATCGGGCGACCTTGCCTTCCCACCTTGTGCCAACGGCGAGGGGGCACGCGGAGGTGGACGCAACCTCAGGGTTAATGGGTTACTGGATGTTAGGGTCACGCTCGCTGTGGGTCAAACACTTTCAAGCAAACCTCGGACCCGAGACCTGAAACAAAAAGCAAACGAAATTACAAAATTATATTTATTTAGTACAAAATGATGATTGAGCGGAATTTCACTTTCGGTGGACGCGGTTGTATCCTCCCGGGAGAGATACTATCTGCTGTGCAAAACAAAAAAACTGAAGGACCCGCGTTGATGTGAGTCAGGGCACTCGAGCGAGTGGTTGCGATATCGAGAGGCGTTAATTTAATATTTACCATCATGCCTGCAAACACCTATCCCGGTGTGAGCGTACCGCCGTTTCCGATTGGCGGGAGTTAATGATATTTCCCTGTAACGGACTAATTGAGTGTTTGTTTGGTGGTCATATTTCACCACGCGCTGTGATACTGGCTGCATATGAGAAAAATAGTAGACCTGCTTACCCAGGTCTTGGTTTCTTCGGAATATTAAAGATATGCAAAATAGTAAACAGACCGATTATGAATGCATCGGTGGGGATAGTCATTCTTGGAAAGGTCAAGAAAGGTGAATGGCAACAAAGAATGCATTCTACCAATACTGTCTGGTCTTGTTTGGTATCTGCTGTTTGCTGATCTTCTTGGAGGAGGAGTTGACGATCACTGAACGGGGGCATGATCTCTTTAGTTGCCTCGTGTTGCCGTTCCAAACTAGCCAAACTAGTGAAAAAGGCTATTTCGTGACGATGACTTTGAATGCTTTTGTTGTGTCGAGCATCTTTCAGATACAGCTTCCTCTATTGACACATCGGTTAGCAAGAGATTAGAATAGAATTTGCATTACAGAACTGGCTCCCCCCAAAAAAAGATGACAAGATTAGAAGATGGTCGTTAGTAGCTGAGAAGAAACCGAATATATCAAGCGTGTTTGCTGTCATTGTTGTCGTTGTGCTTTAATAACTAACACCGATATCCGGATTGTTGTGAATAGTTTGCAAATGTCTTGGTGGCTTCACCTATTCACGCCTCAAATTCACATGCACGCTAATACAGATAACCGGCTCGCTAACTGTTGGCGCTCTGAGCGTACTGGGGGCAGCCAGCAGCGTCTGCTAAAAGGTAAACAACGCACTGGCCAGCTATGGCGTTTGCCATATCAGCAAGGTGCTAATGAACGGTAAGCAAAACCCAGCCCAGTGCCCCCGGGTTCGATCTGCGGCGAGGGGACAGCGGACCAGAATCATCCCGATGAATTTGTCAATAAATGTAACGTCCGATGATTAAGCGAAACACACGCTTTCCGTAGATGGATGCTTTTTCGTAACGGTTTAGTAATATTTATTTGTCTAATATATATATCGTTTACCAGTTAACGTGATTGTATCTTAATCAAGCGCACGTTTGCTCACCGGCTACAAATGCGTTAACAACGTGCAATCATTTGGGAGGGGGTACAATGTGGAAGGAACAACGTTGAAATTAGTATAATTTCAGGTGCCCTACTTTTGTCCTTAGTGTCCTTGTCATCACAGCGGACAGTGGAGAGGGTGCCTTAATCGTCTCCAAACTGTTTGATTTGATGCAACGTAGAAAGAACCTGAGCGTGGGTCTGTTCGGAGTCCCTAATGCTTCCGTGATTAGCCGAACGTTAGAGAGTGCCAGGGGTTTCACCAGGAAGCTTGTGTTTGTGTGTATGTTTGTTTTATAGTTGACATCACAGTGAGCATGTTCGGCGTGGGCAGGTCGTGATTGAGTTCACTTTAATCACAGCGTGACTCATATTATTTGTCCTACGACTGTGCTTCCAGTTGCTTTCGTGACGTTCTAATTTGTTGGGAGGAACGAAAACGAGATAATTGTTTGGGCTGCTCCACCAAGGCAAAGGTGTCAAACATGCAGCTTTGGGTAAAGATAAGTTAATAGTGATTAGATATGATAATAATGATTAGGGTTCGTGACAATTCTGGTATTTTTTATTTGTAAATCATCCTTGGTTTGACAACATAATAAAGCTGAATGATGTTTTGTAAGAAAACAAAAAAGAGTTAAAAAACTTTTGGTTTGAAGTACTATTTCTCTTATACCTTTTTGCAATATAAAAATAAAGATAAATTGTAAAAATAAATATATTTATTAAAATAATGTGATAATGTGAATTATTTAAAATAAAAGAGTTATTTAATATTGTGGTGAGGATTGCCTTAGTTGACGTCCTTTAGTTTTAGAAGAAAAATTGAATCATTCTTGCTTAAATTTGTTTTTAAATTACTTGCAGTGAGCTATATCCCAGCATTAATATTCTAACCCTGGTTCAACTTCAACTAATTCAATGTTTATTATTCTAAAATAATAAATTGCATACTAACAGGCGCTTAATATGAATAAGCTAGAATCAACGGTTAGGTAGGGTGACATTTTAAATGACACGAAATGTAATACCAAAGAATGATTGTTATTAATTTGTTTTGCATCGTACATATGCTGTCACATTTTAATTATTTTGTTTATTAGATTGCTTAATTGCATCATTGTTTTGATTTATTCAACAATTTTTTTACCAAACAAATCGAAGATGAACAGAAAAGTCACTAGCAACAGAAAACGGACCAAAAGAATAATAAACAGACACACACAATTATTAATAAATTCATTTTTTGGTCGTCATCGTTAATAAAGAGCTAAATAATTGACACCTTGCTTCGTATTTTAGTAAGAGCATCACAACAATATTGAATCGCTTGCCGAAACAAAAAAAACATGTGTGAAAAATGGAAAGCAGTAGGTAATTTGTGAATGGAAGTCCCACTACACGCTAAACCGTTCCATGTCAATGCCAACGCTAAAGTCGCGTAGTAACGGCGAGCTCGCTGATATTCAAAACCATAACCTTAATGAAACCGACATTCGCGTACATGTCAACCGAGGACAAAACCGTCGTGTCAGACGACGGAACGTGCTGGATGAAACAAAGCTAGCTAGCTGCAGGGGAGGGAGGAATAGAACTGGGAATGACGGAGTCAGTCGTCAGTAGCTAAAAATAGTCACGAAACAATCGGTCGGCATTTTTTTTTCAAGCTGCTCTCTCTTCACATTACAACCTTGTAACATGAAATGGTTTAGAATGCCGGTAATGTTCTCGTTGTGATTTTCTTTTCTAAAGTACAGTTTCTAGTTTCTGTTTCCGTCCAAAAAGTGGCGGAAAAGCAATGTTAGCTTCCACAACAAAAAAACTGCATCCTTGATTCGACAGGAAAGTCCCTGCCGTGGGTCATTGTTTGGCTCGAAATGGCTTGAGGTGCTACGAAATGCCATGTATGGGACAAGAACAACTTCAGCTAAGCTACAAGGAAAGGAAACATTAGGGTAAAATGTTTGCATGTTCGACTTGATCGACAAACCGCCGTAAGGGTAAGCGTGAACGGTGAAGTCTTTCTCACAGCCATCGTCAGAGGCAGACAGTGAGGAAAACCGCTCTTTCCACTTACGGTTAGGAACGGAGCGGGTCACGAAATCAGTGTCCCACTTTTTCAAAATTACGACCCGAAAACACACTCACACACGCACGCACGGACACACCCGCTCAAAAGAAGACAGTTAGTTTGGCCTTAAACATTGGGTGAGTTATGTGTTTTTTCGTGCGTTTCTGTGTGTTCTTTGGTCGGATGTTCCGACAGCCGGTTTTTCTGCCTCACTACCGGCAACAACAAAAAGGAGAAAATGCCAATATCAAGCCATAAGGAAGGAATGACCTAGCCCTAGGTAAGTGTTATTCACCTTGATATTCCACTGTCTTCGGGTGTGTTGCAGTTTGACTGTCGTTGTAGTAGCAGTTGTAGCAGTAGTAGTAGTTGAACTAGTAAACCACATAATGCTACTTTATTACCACGACAATCGGTACGCGGTTCGTTCGTTCGTTCCGCAGCAAAATTATGCTAAAGGTAGCTCTAGGTTTGCAAAACGAACATCAAAATTCACCCTGGGCAAAACGGCTGGTTTTTTAGCGTTTCTTTTTCCCAACTCCTCCCCAGCGAAACGGTTGCAACCATAAACTCTTGCACCAGTAAATGTCGACATTCGAAAAAGGGCAAGCAGTCGTCGCCATCACCGCCGCCCGGAACGGTGCTGCCACAAATCGCGACATTCAGCGAGTCACGCTGCCGGTGGATGAGGAAATCGAATGGCCTCCTCGTGCACCGTGTGTGTGTGTCTGTGTGTAGGTGCGGGGGCTGGAATTTATTAAAGCTGCTAAACGAACACAAAAGCGGATGCCGCCGAAAGTCGTGCCTGACAAACGCCACCGGAACGAGATTTGTTAATTTTCGACTTTTGAGGCAAGTGCCTTAAAATAGATCGTTACGGGCGCATTGTTGCGAAGGCTCAGCAAGGGAGAGGAAGGGAGGGTGGTGGGGCAAGGAAAAATGTTCCAACCCCCCTCCACCCATTATGGGTTGACATTCGTGGATGTGAGAATTTGCTTGCAAAAGTAAAACAAAATAAAAAATATAGACGTGTATGGTAAAAATTCATTATACCCAGAGCATGACGCTCGAGGGTGGTCCCGACAGCGGCCCCGTTTGCTTTTTCGTTAATGCATTGCTTCACCGTTGTTGCTGCCTGCTCTTCCTTTTTTCCCCCTCCCCCCCACTAATACACGAGCAATGTGCAGCTACTGATATGAAGAAATGTGTTGTTATCTTCCTCGCAGCGTTAGGTGTATTTTGGCACGCTGGGACGGTTGGCACGTGATGAGATTGTCAGCGATAGTGGCGTTAATCGTGGCAGCGACAAGCAGAAAAAGAGACAAACAAAGCATGCATCAAACGATGTTTTATTGTCCAGCACCCATTGTCCATGTGTTGCCATTGCACCACGATAGAGCAAAACGAAAAAAAAAATGAATGAAAAGCAATGATGCATCAACAATGCGTGCGATTGATATTTCCGGTCTAATTAAAGTACCATTAACCCTTCGATGTAAACACAATGCCGAGACACCGTACGCGACACTGTGACATTTTGATCAGATGTGGCGATACAATAAAAAAACAACATTGTGTCGTTTGGCCGGATGCCTTGATATGAATATGTAATCGCTTATTGTATACATATGTAAATAAAGATTAATGAAACAACGTTGCACTACATAAACAAAGTTTAACGATCAATTGCCTAGTTTAAATGATTTTTTTTATCACTTATCATAATAATTTCTTACCACATGATGTAACACTAAATAAAGAAATTTTTGTTTATTATAAAATATTACTGATCATTAAACCGTTCAGTGTTTGGCCCGAGTGAGACTATTTCTAGAGAGAGTATATTTGGTGAGACTCGGCCTGTGCTTTTGTTCTCCGTTTCGATTCAATCGTCGCCTGGGAGGCGGTGGTGTGAGATAAAACAATAATAATGACACAGTTTGCACTTCATCCTTTGTGTAAAGCAACGGTTAGCAGAATGGACCAAAACTGTTTTCTTTTATTAACTATTGCAATTGTTTAATTAGGTGTTGGTGCATTTTCTAAAAATAGTGAACCTGTCAAAGGGTTTAATAATATATTTGAATGGTTTAGTTTAATCGAAACAAGCTAAAATAAATCCAGTCAATGTTGGCCATTATGTTTTTCCGTCAACAAAGCGATTCTGATAAATATTTAATGAAATATAGCAAAACACACCAAATTTTAGGTTCAATTTTACTGGAGCTCTAATGCAGGCTTAAGTTGCAACATAAAAGTTTTTGTAGGTCAAGTTCTTAGTTCATCCATCCAGATCAATTGGGCTGCTCAAATGAGCCTAATAGATTACCAATTTTTGATTAATTCGCTTGAACATTGGGAAATGTGTCTATTTTGACTAACTACGATCGAATTTGACTTCTGATTCTGAAAGAAGGTAATTACTGACTGTTTTTTGACTCATTAGAGACCCAGCAAACACACCGGTGCATTAATTCGACTTAAACATTCCATTCTGAGACGAACAGCGTTGGACGCTTCAAGGTCATTGGACAACTACAGTGGATGTGATATGACAGTTTTCTCTGATTATTTTAGGAATGTTAAAAGATCCATTAGTATTGATTCTTCTTATTTAGCGTAACGTGGACATGCCGGCCTTTACAGGCTTTCAAGACTTAATTTCATTACCACGCAGCCGGATAGTCAACCCTTGCTACGAGGGGACGGTCAATTCTAGCCTTGAACTTATGACGGGCATATTAAAGCGTCGTTCGCGTTGACGACTGTACAATGGGACCACCCGTGCGGCCTCGTATTGATAATACTTCTAAAAATGCTTGAACAAAAGAGAGTTACAGCTGATCATCAAGGCCAAGATAAGTGCAATGAGCATATAAAACGCCATTTGGCTGGAAGTTCGAAATTGTTGTACATGCTTAGTTAAGCCAGTTTTACACTATAACTTAAGAAGACCTTATGCATTACTAAATGTTGTTTCGAATTATGGAATTTTGTAGAGTCGAACACAGAAGATAAAAATGATCTTGTTGTGAACTGGTTTGCATACACTTCCATTCTCCACAAACTAAACACTATCTTGAAAACTACCCCCATCCCCACCCTATGGAAACGGTGAGGTGATCCCCACTGAATTCAAATGATCCACTATCGGTAACCTGTAACCAAACATTGATAAAAACACATTAGGCAACACAATGCGGTGCGCTACAATCTGTTCCGATCGGCTCAATTTATGATGAGACCGAGCCAGCACAACATCTGTCCCGAAATGGTACTTCACAGCCAAACCGATAGCATTAACCCCTTTAGCGGAATTACCAGAGTCAACAAACCAGCCCACGGTCGTACGTAAATCCTATCGAACAAGCGGCTCTCGGCTGGCCCGTATCGACTGGCACCTTATTCAAATACTGATTGATTGGTACTTCGAACCCGTCTGGGCAGCGGCTGCGGGCCAGCTCTGTATCGCACCACCGCACAACAAGCTTATCATACGCTGTCGCTTATCATAAACCCCCCCTCCTATTTTGCTAAGAGCAACAAAAAAAATGGAGAAACAGTACACTTACTTCACACATGACACATCGGTTATGGGAACACCGGCTGTTCGACACGAAATCACACACATTGGGCGGCACCGAACACACGCTCCAGGTGTATCGCGATTATCCGGCCGGATTATCGGCCGCCGATAGTACACGCACTGTTCCTGTACCCCTCAGACACCGAAGGCCACTGACACAGAGGTGTACTATCGGGCGTGAGTTGGCGGATGATACACCTTCTAGGCGGGAATGCACTGCCAACACGGGCGACGCCATTAGCGGAACTAACGGATGCACACACAGGCACACGCAGGCTTAACCTTCCGCGCGGAAGTTCTTTACAGCAGCGGTCTTATTTTATCTTTGTTTATCGTGTTGCTGGCGATGGCAGGACGCAAAAGGGGAGCTAGAAAGAAGCAACAGAAGGGCTGTGTGTGTGTGTGTGTGTGTGTGTGTGTGTGTGTGTGTGTGGGTGCACAATACACCTTGCGCCGATGTTTCCGCGGAGCTAGCGTAAGAAATGAGGGGCTACATTCCGCCCCGAACAAACTTTACACTTTTCAAAACCAGCTGCACATTGTCATCGAGACCAATAACTTTCGGGCCAGACATTCTTCGACCTTTCATTTTTTTTTTTGTTAATTTTACGATCCTAGACCGTAAGGCCACGGTGAGGTAGAGATATGACTTTTGTGCCTTGGAATTCGAACGGCAAGTTTGCATTACCATCGTTGCCACCCTGATAGAACTGTGTGGGTGTGTGATGATTACTACGGTTACACGTACACTCCGCTACCGGCCACACCAGAGAGCAGCATCTGAGGAAGATCAATGGCATTACGTGCACGGGGAAGCTTATCTCGTTCAATTTTCTTCACACCCGCAGCCGTAACTTTATGCAGCCTCCAAGCAGTTGCAGATAACGGGGCGATACAGATGATACAACGAAACTCCGTTCTTCGCTTATTTTAGTAGCCATATTCTTCTCGACTCGACTGTTAATTGATCTCGAACGGGCTCTTGCAATGAAGCGTGGAAAGACAAATAAATAACACGCGCAAAATGGACTGTTCCCGAACGGACAACGATCGTTGAATTGGAGCGATCTAGCATCCAAACACTTTGCTCTACATCAACAACACAGAGCTTGTGGAGCTGTGTTTGAAACTTTCATTTATTTTTTTCCACCAATTACGTTCTTGATCATTCACGATCGTTTCACTACTTGCTCTGTTCGATCATCGGAGCTGGGCGTGGTGAAACGGCCATAAACTACATTCATGCTACCCAGCAGAACGCTAACAAACAGGGAAGGTGTGCAGGGAGGCGGGCAAAAGGTCATCAAAACACGATCAAGGTAGAAGAGAGATGCGTTTAATTTATGTTTATTTTTTCAACCCCATCTCGGTCCCCGCTTGCTTTAGGTGGGTCAGGAATCGGTGTTGTTCGGTGTTTGGGTTAAAGACACCGGAGAAAGGGATGAAAGAGGCGCACACACAGACGACTCGCCACCGTGTGCTATTCTTGGCGTATGTTGGATTCAAAATTCGGAAATCTCAATCGAACCGCGAAACAAATTTATAGCACACTAATTAATTGATCTATATTTAACCTGCGCTGTGAGATGAAATCTTGTAATGGCGCTTACCACCCGCCAAAAAACACATACACACACACATCCGTGAAGCGTGCCATAACGCAAAGGAAGCGTAGCTGCAGAAAGGCACTACAGCTTAATCTCGCTAGTTTGTTGGTACTTGTGTTAATGGGACGCTATAAATAAGAAGTTGTCGGAGTGCGGCGTTCGCTTGTCGCGTGCTGTGCTGCTCTGCTCAGCGAGAGGGGAATGTGTATGATCGCCTTCTATGCTGGCATCAAAATCTTCAACACAAGCGCAAGATAATAATAAACAGCATTAATATCAATAATGGCTACTTCCTGGCTGCGGGTTCTTGCCTCCTCATTCCGATGCATTCTCGTGGTGAGTCTTTCGCAAGACGTGTTACTCTGGCGCGAGGCTATTCATTTCTCCTGCTGCTGCTGCAAGATTAACCACTTAAGTTGACGGCGCAAAAGATCATCTTCCGCGATGGAGGAATGGCCGGCGTTCCACTGTTGACAAAAGTGATGATCGTGGGGCGGCAGACGCAACCAGCATGACCGGCTAGTTAACGTCATGCTTTCGTTTGTTCTGCGCGCGATGTGTGCCTAACGTTTGCACTTCTTCTCCCCCCATTTTGTGCTCAATCAGGTCACACACAGACGGGATTTTTTTTTCTTCTATCGCTTCCAGGCACGGGCCCTCGTCCGTTCAAACACACACAAGAGGTGTTGTAATCTACGGGCAGCTTGAAATTGGTTTCTGGCTCGTTCGTGGCTAACCTTGGCGGCTGCACCACAAATTACCCTCACCAAAGTGTGTGTGTGTGTGTGTGTGTGTGTGTGTCGAGGAAGACGCACAAATACACGGGAATTGAAAGTGAAGTCTAAAAAAAAAGGTCCCATCCCAACCCTAGAAGAATCTCGCACCTTAACTCGACCTGCTCGATAAGGAATTAATGGTCGGCGATAAGGGCCCCCGGTTGGCCGTTTACCGAAATCATCAAATCTTGCGTCTTGCAATTTCTGTTATCGTCACTGTATTAGGGTTGTGTTTTTTATTGTATTCTTTCGTGCAATAGACAACTCTTCGCACGGTGCAAATATTTTTATTACGCTTCGGGTTTTGTTAAGCAGGGAGTAGCTTCTGGACGGTTCCGATGGAAGGTGAAAATGAAGAGTGTAAAGACAAAACTGTCCCTCAAAATTAACCTGATTTTATAACAACAGAATGAACTACAAAAACGGAACTAACGCAAAGCACGCAAAGCAAGACAGCGATGGAGACGCTTGGTACTTCATGGGTGACTCACAATCGCGTTCCTTACCATTTGCTAAACAGTAAAAAAATACAACCCTGGATTAAATCACGAACCGTTCCGTCTAGTTGATATAATAAAGTGCCTCCCCGAATGAACTTATAATTAATCGATTTTTAATGATTTGATCCACCAGCACGATCTTGATAAGGGAGCCCGATTGCCCGAGCAGGTTACAACCAGATATGGAACACGGTGCATAAGAAGAACGCAAATAATCATACTTTACAATTTATATACATTTAAATTCTCATCTTACCTTCTTGTTTTTGTAGCAAATACGTTTGCTGGATTGCTTTAATCGCTGTTAGGCTGGGCAAAGTAATGCTGCATTATGTGTCATCTAGGGCACAGCTACATATGAATCCACATTTAGCTACGGGCGACGGGTTTTGTTACAGCATGCTGCGTATTTTAAGCCTACACCAGCACGCAGTTGTAGCATGATTTATGGTACATTTTCTTCCGTTAAAATGGATTCAAATTGCACGTAATTGTAATGCCCAGGAAGGTACGGTGAGCGCTGCTTATTAGTCTAGCAGTAAGGACAATCAATTAGGGACCTGGTGAATGTTGTTCTACTAAGGGTAGCTTATCGTATTTCAAACAACATTACTATACAGCGTTGAGTTTTGGGCCACTGGAACGTTGGTCAACACTACACACACACACTCCTCACACACATTAAACGACAGGAAATTTGAACATAAACATTGCTAGTTATCGCGTTTGTTTGTGTCACTAATTTGGATGCGAGAGGGCACTTTATTCATAATTGCAATGACTATGGCACTTTTTCGTAGGTTCTCCTACCGGGACCAAGTACACCCGCTTATTTTGATGTAACAATTTTGTTTGTTTCACTTTATTGATTTTATGATTTTGTGTGTTTAATTTACTCCTTTATTTCTTGCACATCACTTGATTGTAAGCACTTTTATCACAAAACTTCATCGAATTGTTCATTCTTTAAATTATGGAAAGAACCACCGGACAGACAACACTTCCACCCAGCATCTTAGCCAATCACGTGTTGTAAAAAAAAAGAAAAAGTAAAAATAAACAACCACAGCAGCACGTGCTAATCACGCGAGTTTCGCGCCCCTTTTCGAGCATTTGAGCACGTCACGAACAAAGTAGACGTGAAAGCAGTCAAAGCAAAACAACGACAAAAATCACACAATACAACCAAAAAAAAAATGAACGACGTAAACCGACAAACGATCCGCGACCCGTGGCCCGCCGGAGGTTTGGCTTCGAACCGCTTCGCTTCGCTGATTCCGGTGGACTGAACCGGTGCGAACCGTTGTTGATAAGTAATTTCGTACGCGGGCCGCCCCCCGGTGTCCCGTGTGTGTATCGTATCGTTTTCGCCGTCCGGCGGCAGTTCGGAAGCCCGCGCGACACATCGTGGCGACGCGTTTGTGTTTGTACCCCGATGTAGGCGTGTGTTGTGCGCTGGTTACACGTTGACTGCGTTTGTGTGCAGGGGCGCCCTGTGTTCACGCATGCGAACGATGGCGGTGTGCGTGTGTGCGCGAATCGTTAGAGAGGAGCGCGAGCGTGCGTCCGCTCCATTTTCGCTCCATGTTTTTTTCGCCCGCAATTTCGCTCGCGCACGCACCGAGCAGCTGATTTGGTATTTGGGGGAAGGGTGGGACAGAAGAAGGCGATAAATAAGCCGGTAGAGTTTTTTTTTGCGCGAAATGCGAAATTTTTCGCTCAATGGAACAAGCCTGTAAACCCGCCTTTTTGTCGTTTGAAAAAATGTTTTAATAAACACAATGGGAAGAGGGGTAGTAAAATAAGTACAGCCGAAGAGGCAATGGGAAAATCATCAAACAAAAAAACAAACAGTACGCGCAGAATGCATAGCAAAGCAGACAGGAAGTATGGGTGACAGAAAAGGGATGGATGGTGGGTGTGAAAATGACCGCCCATACATATGGAAGCGCTCGCGAGCACGTGTCTTTTGCGTGTGCATATGTGTTGGAAGTTGGATGATTTCCATACGACCGGCGATGACTGTTGAACAGTGAGCGTGTTTAGGTGTGTTTGTTACGAACGAAATAGAGGGGAAAGATGGTCAGAAAACAAGCGTACAGCCCTTTGGTGTCGCCGTGTTTCGAGTGGGTGGGAAAAAGAAACACCTATAGAGCGCATCTTCTTTGTAGTAGCCGTGTTGCGGGTAAAGCGTAAAGTAACCTAGGATTGGGGGAAGAATTTGTTATTTACTTTTGCCGTTAAACGCAAAAGAATATAGCAAGAAGATTATTTATATTCATCACATGTGTTGTTGGAAGTAAAAAAATTGAACACTACAAGTACGTATCACCAAACATGAAGAATTGATCAGGTTTTAAATTGTACTGCAAGATAAGATAGAAACAATGGCAGCATACTAATTGCTGTAATTATTGCCTACGCGTTGTTTTTATGGTTTTATGTTTTAATTGTGGATTATTTACTGCAAACGCATTGACTTGAAGACTTAATATTTTAGGAGCCTAGTTGGATGGTTTTCGAGATGAATGCTGATAAATGCGTATACAATTTAGAAATGAAAATAAATGATTTTGATTGAAAATTTTTGCAATATGTTTTGACATAATAATACATAATAAATTCTTTAAATACACTTTAAACTTTACTTTAAACTTTACTTTAAACTTTACTTTAAACTTTACTTTAAATACAAATAGAGACTTGCAAAAACATAAGTTATTTATAAATCATTTAGATTTATTTTTGCAGAATTGCAGTGATCAACCTATTTAGAAACGGTATTTAAATAAAACCAAGTACGTTTGTTAAAAAGTACAACCCACAATCAAGTTTTGTATCAGGCTTGATTGGGCTGTGTGCATCACCAGCAGCAGGCCGCAACGTTGATTTTACCCCAACTCACCTCTCAACGACTTTGTTTTATTTTGTCATAAGCGAGCGATAAATATTTGAGCAGCGCAGCCGAAAACACTTTGTCAAAACAACAACGACTACAGAACAAACCAATTGCCTTCAAATGAATGCAAAAGCGCGCAGAATCATGGAAGGTAACGCGAAGATATTTAAATATGTACATTCTTCGTATCATAATTAAATGAAAAAGAAGTTCTTCATTCACGTTTCGTTTATCGTATACAATTCAGATCGTCACCAAGTGATAGAATCATTCACTCAAATTTGCATTGAATTTTCGTGTGTTGTACGAAATATCATCTGTCTCTCTATCTCTCTCTGTCGGGCCTCCGTTGTGCTGGACGCTACGGTGAATACGCTTACGTTTTTGATTATCGTAACGAGTGCGGTAAATATGGTCTTACAAATCATGGCAAACAAGACAAGGTGCAATTGTAGGTGGGTTGGTTCGTTCCTTCTGTAGACTGAAGCAAACCACAACAAACCCGAATATGCTGCTAGAGATATCGACGTAAAGGTAGAGTTGTAAAACTGTGGCTAAGATTGCCGTGGAGGGAAAAACCAAAGGTCAAATATTAGTGCACCAAAAGTATAAAAGGAAAGAATCAAGCAAAAAGAGGGGTTACAAAAGGGTTGGCCTACAAATTTGAGGGCTTGATTTATGAATGAAAAAAAGACTTTTAATCAGATTAATCAAGCAATATTATTTTAAAAATATAAATCCTTGAGGAAATACAGAATATTTTGACGAAATTATAAATAATAATTAGTTATTAGAAAAAGTTTCTTATCTTTTTGAAGTGTTGATAATTATTTTATATAGATCTTTTTATTAAACAAAATTAGTTCATTAGAACGTTTTATTTCTATACAATTTACCATGTATATAAAACTTACAAAATATGCAGTAAGCAAATATAATTATACAGAAAAAAACTTCACTTGTTTCCGCCCGGGATCGAACCGGGGGCCTTCCGCGTGTTAGGCGGATGTGATAACCACTACACCACGGAAACAGATACTCGATGAGCGTGTAAAATAAGTACCGGCTGACTGGTTTGAAAAATTACTTTGAATTAAAAACGGCACTTTTAATTTTTTTTTTGCAGATATCCTTTCAAGATAAGTTTAATACAATAACTTATTAACACTACCATAGCTTGAAAAAAAACCGTACCATTATAAATTGACAGTTTTTAATGGTCACACAAAAATATTTTTAATTAAACATTGTTTTACAATTATTTTTTTGTATATTTCTTCATAAAAAGTTATTTCAAGATAATTTTGGGAAGATGTTTCCCTTGCGCTGAGGTGAAACCTAAATTGCCAAACACTGAAAAAGTTGTGTGTAATTTGTATTTCATTTCTTATACATACAGAATATTCTCATACAAACCCCTCTTGATTAGCCACCCTCCTCTTGGTGTGCCAGCAAAGCAAATTCAACATTGCAGCAGCACTCTATTCTATCTAACTTACCTACCTGTGTTGTCTCCAGTTTTTTTTATCGCTTTTTTGTCTTATATTAGAGTTGTACATGTTTGTAAACATAAAAGCCTGTTTCGTTAATAAAAATCTTTCCATTCTCCTTCTTCTCATAGGGGGCACCCGGGTTTGAACCGGGGACCTCTCGATCTGCAGTCGAATGCTCTACCACTGAGCTATACCCCCGTTGATGGTTGGGGCATTCGAACAAGCAATGAGTGTGGCGCGTCGCATCGTCTCATTAAATCGCTGCTAGCATTAAATCATACTTCAAAGCACACCGACGGCGAAGCACGATCACTCAGTTGCTATCCAGTGTGAAGCATTTCGTTCACTGCAAAGCAACATAAAACAGCAACAAAATATCAGAAGCATGAGAAACGGTACACAGTTATGGTTAATTTTTTGTCAATTTTTTAATTTATTATCAGAAACGTATTTTCAGAGTTTTACACCCGCTCAATCATCCTTCGCTCGCAATTTGACTATCCACTGTCTGTCTCACACACTACTATTTCGCGCCTTCTCACGTACTGCCGTATTCGTCGTCTTGCTAGAGATGTTTTTCTTCTTTCGTTTGTATGCTATGTATGCCGTGTTGTGTGCCTTTGTTTGTATGTTTTCCTGCTTTTTCATTGGTTTTCACTCTCTTTTCCATTTCAACCCTTCATCTGTGTCTTTATGTGTTTCAATTGGTTGTGAATTGATAGAATTACAAAACGTACTGATTTGCAAAACTAAACTTGCACCATTGCGGTAACGGGTGTGTCCTGTCGTGTGTCGTGTGATGGTTTGTTATAATGTTTTTTTAATCCATTTTCGACATTGCAATTACTATTGGTTCTTGTTCGTACACACTGCTGTTTCTGTATTGCCATTCTACCTGCACACCAGGGTCTTAATTTCCTGTCTACACTGTAGCATCCGTAACGCAAGTAAGTGTTTAGTGTAATCGCTTCGAGTGGGAGTTTTCGTAACAATTTGGCTAGTTATGAATTGAATTCGAGTATAAATCTCGTACAGATTTGCTTGCTGTGGCGATTAGTGATTTAAGATCGGTTGTACTCCTTCACTGTCGTGTATCGCGCGCTCCATATAATTCATTCATTACATATATCATAACGTTTAAGTAACAGTCCGTAAAAAAATATCAGTAAAAACTAGTGTTTCTGACGCAAATGCTCCCGCCGGTTTACGTAAAGAATACACAATGTTTAAGCTACAGTAATGTTACACAAAAATATGCAAACCATTCATTCGTCATCTCCCACTGTGACGCTCCATCCTTGATAATAATCTGTATGTATTTTGTCCGTTTTGGTATGTTAATTCCAGCGTTGTTTATATTTGTTTGTTTGAGTGTTGTTTTTGTTCTCATTTCATTTTTCGAAAAACACACCACGATTTTACCGGATCATTTGCGGATGTCTGATAGGATTGTTCTACTTCTCTTAACTAGTGTGTTCGGTTTTTGATGCTGCGGTGCTATTTACTATTGTTGTTTTTTTTCTGTATACAGGTGGTTGTTAATTTGCATAAGTAAGGTATGTTTGTTTTTTTCTTCTCTGTTTCTTTAATTTATCTTTACTTCTTTCAGTTGAATCATCTTTTACTTCGGTTTTATTTCTCTGCATATTATCTAACGTACTTTGCTATTGCTCAACCGGTGTTTTGTATAGCAAATAATTATCTTTCAGTATTATCTATTTGACCCTTTCATTTACTATTTCATCTTTATCTTGTCTGTTTTGTTTGCCACATTTTCTTTCATGTTGTGTTGACGCATCCAACCTTGTGATTGTGTGATCTATTTTATTGACAGTGAGAGTAGGAAAAATATCTATTAGCTATCAAAAGGCCTGCACTAGCCTGTGTGGTCTTTATTTAGCATACTGCTCATACTGATATGGTGAACCAGTTTCAGATGTCTGTTTTTTTTTGTTTGGTTTTCATATGTTAGATAAGTAATATTGTTCCTTGGTATTTTACACTAATGTAACAAAACCTGTTCGAGACGCAACACGCCTATGTACCGGATGCATGGGAACTATTGCTGTAACCCAACGTGGCCGAGCAATTAATAAAATAAAAAATAAAATAAAATAAAAATAAACTGTTTTTGTATGCCGCTGATCTGCCGTGTGTTTACGAGTGGCGTTTATGGGAGTGTGGGGTGTGACGGGGGGACCTAATGAATATTTTTCACTTCTCGTTTTCTCTCATTTTTTTTTTGCAACGAAACCTTTTGCATTATATTTATATTTCCTGTTGTTTTGTTGTCGTGTTTTCTGTTTGTCGATAAGATAGTTTAAATACTTTACTCTGCAAATTTGCTTAAACTGTTTTTCTTTACTTCTACTCGCTGCCTGAATGCTCTTTGACGTACGAAACGATTGACATTCGAAGGTTGGAAATGAGTGATGCCCAAACCTGATCCGATGCGCGCTCGACCGTTTTCAACTGGTATTTTATTGGTAGTTTTTAACCTCTTTGAAATATCAGAGCGACTCCTACTTGTAGATCTTGTAGATGTATGAGTAACGTACTTGTTTAAGGGGGGTTTTCTTTGTTGTTGTGGTGGTTGCTTTTAATGTGTGCCATTGCCACACCTTATCTAACCGAACCCCTGTCCCTTCGTTTCCGTACTGGCCAAACCGACTCCATCTCCAATTTTGGTTTGCCACGACTACACTATATACTCTGCTTATGATTTCTTTTCTGAGTTCCTAAGATTTTTTGTTTAATATGTACAAAATCACATTCGCCTCACGGGGGAGACCCAGTTTGCTTTGCCTCTAAGAGATTTTTTCAAACGTACCGCCAGAACGATAGAACAATTCAATTACTGTCGCCGAACGGGTCAGATGCCGATGACTCACTCATGATTCACTGGGCTGCTTGTTTGGTTGCCAGATGCTGTATTCCTATCTGCTGTTGCCCCTTTGGGGTGGCCTGTATCTTGTAAGTACCAATGTTTCATCGTACGTTATTTGGCTGAAGGGAAATCGCTAGCATCGTGTGTGAAAACTTGATATAATCGCACGACCCTTTTACGTCTGGCGCTACCCCTGTGTCAGATATTCAGATCCCTTGCACACCAATGGCAGTACCAGTAGTAGAGTTTTGTGTTCTAATATGATATTTTGGCATTTTTTTTTGTTCCATTTCCCGTTTTCGTTCTTGCTCTTTTGCATCGCGATTTTGTGTTCCCCTATCCTTGTCCCCAATCCAGTCCCAATTGCGTTGGTTTTGTCACATTAGTAATTCGATTATTAATTTGTTCAATGTTCATATCTACAAATGTGTGATGAAAATTGTACGCTCATCGTGCTTCGGGTGCCTTGCTTCGCATTCGAAAACGAGGAATTAAACGATCGCTCTAGTGTGGATGTGTGTATTTTTTTTGTTGCCTTTTTTGCTTGTTGCAATTTTTCTTAATACTTAAATTCCCCCAATTGCTCGTTCACCTAATGGTCAGTTCTCTTCACAATTCTCTTACTTTATGATCCTTGGTTTTATGTATGTGTGCTTTTGTTTTGTTACTTATTTCGTATGCATCCCCAGTGGAAAGTAGTTCCGTGTTTGCTGATGTTTACGTTAATTCAATAGGTGAGAATATTTCCAATACCGTTTAACTTCGTTTAAATTTTATCAAGGACTTTTTTTGTTGTTGTTGCGTTGAATTATTGCTTAGTAAGATGGAGTAATCTTACGGCATGATGAAGTGAAACCGAATTCATAATGAGAGGTGTGATTCAGGAATCGCATACCTAATATTGGGTTGTGCAAAGAGTCGTTGAAACATTTAAAAATCGTTACCATTTGAACGTGTGCATGCATTTCCGTACACATTTTACAGTCGAGTGTATGAGAAATTATTAAAATAAGGCAAAATGCGAAGATTTGAAGTAAATTAAATCAATTTTATAGAATGAAAAATTGAGAGGTGTGATGCAAATAGAAGAAGGAAGGTGATATTAGTAAAATAAAAAAAATAAAACAAATTAAAAAACACATTGAGCGAATTAAGTAGAAAAACTAAACGTTTTACAATACATTTGTAATATAAACAGCAAAAAAACTCTATAAATGAACATACAAGACTATACAAGACAAACCAGATTGGTATTAAATAACTAAGAGAATCAACATCGAATATACTACAAAGTAGAATCTTCCTTTTCTATTCATTCATTTTGTCTCTCTGGTAAGCAATCTCGTCTTTACATTTAATTGGATGATTTTAATTATTTTTTTAAGACTCCATGTTTTTACCTTTGTCGCTCATTATAAGGGGTTCGCTGGTTTGGATGTCTGTATTTCTGTACGTGTTTTCATGTGTGCATGTGTGTACGTTACTAGTGTGGTAAGACATTTTATTTCTTTGCATTATCCTCTTGGTAAATGGGGGTTTTCTTTTCTTCACTAATTAAAATATTCACATTTATCAAATTTATGTAAACTGCATAGAAAATTGGATTCGAGTGTGAACGTTTTTGTATGTATTGTGTATGTTTGTGTGTGTGTGTGTAGTTGCAACTCTGTCATGTGGTATATCTTTATAAGTAAGAGTTTGGTTTTCTTTTTTTATTAAGTTATTTACCCTCACTTAACTCACGTACCGTTCGCTTCCTGTTCTGATTCCTGCTGGCAAGTCTTAAGATGTGCGCCGGAGTCGTTGTAAGTTTGGAACTAATCAGTGGAGATGGGATTGTTGACAAGAGCTTTTCAAAACATGCCTGCTTGCTAGGGAGAGCAATCAGACAATGTTCGGGTTTGTTTATGCTACCGATGGTGTAAAACTGCTCCAAAGTATACGCGTGGACAGTGGTTTATTCAAATCGGAATCGGTTGAAAACAAAATCAAAACGCTAAACTTCTTCCAAATCCAAAATGGTCAGTGAGAGAGAGAGAAGGAAAGGAAGTATGAAACAGTAAACCGTCCATTTGTTCGGCCAGTTACCGGCTACGGTCTGGGACCTAATAAAACATCACCCAGCAAGGAGTGATTAAAAAACTCTACATAATCCTACCTCATCTGCTCCTGTCCTGATCCAGGGTTGGGAGGGACATCTAATTCCCTTTCCGCACCGCTTTTTTCTCTCTCTCCGTCAACCGGATTCCTCACCCAAAAAAGGTCGGGGAACGTGGTATATACTACATATAAATGGCGGTCCAATTCGGGCGGTGAAACTTACTGGCACCGTGGGAGCCACTCACAAACCGATTGGGGTGGGGGAAAAAAGCAATGATAAACTATCTGCGCCTTGTTTTCTGTCCTTGTGCTAAAGTTTGACACCTGTTTGGGGCGGGGTGGGATAAGGGATGAAAATTCCTCAGCCTCAGTCAGTTACTCAATTACGTACGATTTACAACGGTGGTCAAATGAAGCTAGCCTACGGGGAAAGAAGGCGGCGTCTTAACGTATCGTTTGCTTGGCGCGTTACCAGCGCGAAGGGGAAGCAGTGTGGGTTCAGTGGTTCAGTGGTTCTGCGCTAGTCTAGTACGATGGGTGGGCATGTGGTGGGTGAACCGACCTACGGAGGAAGCCCTATCCGGAAGGTGACAGTTACAGCTATCCATTGCGCACATTTCGTTGGGATAGAAATCGGTCATTCGGTAGCGATCGTACGAATCGTCGCAATTAAACTTACATTGTAATAATTCCCAATGAATGATATGGTACATTGTTTTTGTTTCTTTTAAGGATCATGTGCAGAAGGATTCATCGCCCCGTTGGGTTGCAGTTGTGGTGGTGCGTGTTTAATTCTCAGGAAAAGGAACATTATTTCTACACCGCCCCCAGTACCTTTCTGTTCACTTCTAATCCTGTCTTACAGTTACTTTCGCCAGTTAGTGACTCTCTAAATGTTTAAACTGAGTCGTTTTATTTGCTGTTGTATGTGTGTGTGTGTTTCCAGAATTGTTTGTGTTGATGCATACCGATTGTGTGTTTGTGTTCGCTTTTAAATCGTGCGTTTTGTTGGCTCTTAAGGGAGAAATTCGATTAAATTACGGGATTTAGTTGCTCAATTTGTTTTTCATTTGTTTCTTTGAGGATTTTTGTTTAATACTTAACTTGCTTTGCAACTTTATCTCTTCTTGCACACCGCTTACTCCTGCCCTGCATGACGTTGACGAAACTCACTCGCTGAAGTAGGAAAATGTAATTCTTGGCAATGGATGAAACGATTGCAATTAGAAGAGGCGCAGTGTTGTGGTGCAATTAACATTGCGGAAGAAGAAGTTTTGGTTTCAAAATTTGCCTGTGAAAATGATGCAAAGTGTGTATGTGTGTATGTGAGTGTGTGTTTTCACGTGTTTAAGATGCGAAAAGTTGGTTTACTTACTGGTTTTAAATTTTGAATATTCATTGACTTAAATTTTGCCTATCCCAAGCCCCTCACGTGCCCCAGTGTGCTGGGGCCGATTTGGCCAAATCTGAACCGTACTGTATGCCATTCCAACCTTGGCCCCCCCTTCAGAGCCCCCTTCAGCTCTCCTCTCTCTCTGTTTCCCAGGTCCCTAGAGACAACAGTACCGTTTGGCCGCGGGTTTTCAGCTTGGCACACAATTTCGCAGGTAATTCTCATGCTCTCAGTTGATTTGGTTTTTGTTTTGGTAATTAAATTTTAAACTCTTGCAATGCTCAGCAAAACCTTATACAGTAAAGTTGTGTAATTTCGTTCGCATTCCCGTGCATCATTTCGTTCCTGGGATTTGTTGTAATTGTTTTATTATTTTTTTGGTTACTTCCTCTTACGTTTTAAAGGGAAATGTTTTCTTGCAGTTTGTTTTGTGGGGGGTGGACCTTAATCCCTGTCATTCATTCGAATTTTTCCTACTACCGGTCTACTAAACTATCGCTTACTTGCACCGATCATGACCGACCGCTTCTATGTGTGGGAGTGTGGTTTTGTGTTTTTAATTTGTAATACGATTAATTTTCGAAAATTTCGCTCACTCAACAATATCGTCATTGTGTGTATCGTGTGTTGTCCTTCGTTTTTTTATCCATTTATCTCACCCCGTTTCTTATCTACTACTAAATGTGTGTGTGTAGAGTACCTCAGCCACCTATCAGCTATACTTTCTTTGCTTGGGATTTATTTTTGTTTTCCTTTTTTTTCTCTCTCTCTCACTGTCAATAGTACAACGGGAGCTACACCTGGCAAAAAGGGCACCGTTTCGCACTCAATTTCCTGACGTATTTCAATTTCCTTCTCTAGTCTAGGAGTTAATTCTAGTGAGTGAAAGGATTTTCATTCCGATTTGGTTTCTTATGCATTATATATATATAACTCTCTCTATCTCTCTCTCCCTCCCTCTCTCTTTCTCTCTCTCTTCCTCTCTTGCTCAATTAAGATGTACTACTATCGTTCGACCCGACACACCACCGTACCTGCTATAAAGAATTGATTATGTTTCTTACGCGCTAGCTCAACTTTACAATTTTGGTTTACGTTTACTTGTTTTATGCAAAAATTCATAGAATTTCTTAAATATTTCAGCAACCTTTCGGTATCCCCTGTACCCGCGGGACGATGATTGGGCTGGCGCGGTCGGAAAGCGGTTGCCTCCGCGACACGCGCCCCCATCACCGCCTGCGCGATCTCGGGGGGGCCTAGTTGGTCCACCGAAAGTGGGAGGAGGGGGGGGGGGGTGCTATAATTCACGCTCAAAAACGCTCGATTTGCTCGTATTGGAACGGGGGGTTGCCCGACGGACCGTACAAAAAAACTGAAGGATTAGCTACCTACCAAGGACTTTTGCCGATCGCGCCCGCAATTCCCCACCGTCCACCAGCCAGTTGATGTAAGACCATGTGCGACGGAGCGCTCAATGGTACGATTTTTGTTTATTATACCTTAGTAATTCATTGTTTTTTTTCTATAATTAGGTGTTAATGCGTAATGCGTAATGTATAACTAGTTTTATAGGTATATTTATATGTTTAGTTTAATATTTATTTATTTATTAATTATTAATTATTACGGGACAGCTCCTCTTTTGCTATACTGTTTTCCCCGGGTAGTCAAGGAGCTGTTGCTGTCTCGTTTGTCTCTGCCACTCGGTCTTGTTTTATTTAATATTTACTTTTATTACTTTTTTTTTTTCTTTCATTTTTATACGTCTCCACTTTTGCTCCGACCTTCACCCCTTTCCCATCCGATCGGGTAAATTTAATTTACTGTGAATTAACTATCGGCTTATTTATTCATAATTGATTGAAAGTGTATGCATTACGAGGGGGGTTTGCAAGTTCTTGTGTCGTGGAATTACCTCTCACTTACACAAACGCACACGCCAGAAAATTCTATAGGGGAAAGGGGTGGCGTCCTCCTTCCCAGTTTGGGGCCCCGCTCGTGTACACCGTACACGAGCCTTTGGGAAATTACTCTCTGTACACACCGCCCACACCCGATTGTCGCTCGCGATGCTCAAAATAATATGAGCATCGGAGGGCGGGTCTGGATTGGATAGGAAATTGCGCGGTTTGTATATCGTTGAACGCGTGCCTAGGTATTATTATAATAATTACTATTATTATTATTTTTGTTTTTTTGTCTGTACGACCGTGCTTTTAATTCGCCCTAACATATATGCGCCCTAACACGGGAGACCCAATGAGGGGCGGGGTGGGGCATTCGCGTCTCCACTATATATCACGTTTTGTCATGTGTGTCTCTTGTGTCCCGCACAGTCGTTAGTCGTCCAGATATCCTGCAGCATCGAAGCAGCACACTGCATCCAAACACGCTACCTTACACGAGCTAGAACTACATACGCTATTTTCCGTGAAGCTTTGAAATGTGGGGGAGGAAAGCACGCGTACAGGTGCGATTAACACTGTGGAAAAGTGTGAGCTGCGTTTGCGTGATGTCGAAACAAAATGCGTAGCAAATGGGCATGAGTAACGAGTAAAAGGTGACAAGTGAAAAGCACTAAATTAGTTGACGGTGCTGCAAAACCACACTGTTAACACGTCCAAACTAGACAATAAACTCTGAACGATCAAATGAGCTTAATAAGTGAGTTGGCAATAGGAAACGAACTCAGCTCAAACAGGTTAGCATATTTAACACAACTTTAAATCACTGGTGGAAAACACGCTTAGTCAAGATCGAGTGATCGTTACACAAAACCAACTAACCTTCGACTTTAGTTTACTTTACCCGTTTACTGACTGAATGCTGAATGGGTGAAGTTATGGGAAATTATAGGTCACAGTAATCTACGAACATTTAAACAAAGCTAAACAATCCTGCTAGAACATTACATTTTGTCTCCTCCTGTCGGTGATAAAATGCAGCAAGTTACGCACAAATCGATGGCAATTTAATTTCAGCATTTAATTTGCGAACGTTTTAGCCTAGCTCTGGAACCTACTGCCGGGAGTTGCTTCTCGCGCATTCACAGGGTTAAAGATTTGCCGTTTCCGACCTTCATTCGTTTGTTCCTTACTCTTACGGTCGAATATCAAACTTTGAATTCGTTACATTTTAATAAGAAATGCGACTTTAAGTTCCTTTCCATCATGCTGGCGCGTTGAAACTCTGAACATTAGCAGAAATTAAATCAATGAAATTATTTAACGATGTATTTTAAAACGTTTATAAGTTAATTAAATGCAAAAAAAAAAACATTCAAGTTATACTATCCACCCTCTACGGTCAACTAACGTATGATGGTACTTGAAAGAATTAGTTTTCGCTATAGTATTAACAGTATATTTAAACTAATCTTACTGATTGCTAGAGCACCATTTAAATAAAAATTTCATTAAATCTTTTCTTCAATTTATTTGACATTCTAACGCTTTTGTGCTCGACTCGATTGATTGTGCCAACTGGTTCAGATATAGTCAATACCTCAATCCAACGCAAATGAATTTTATTCCACTTTGGCACAATTTAAATGATCAGTTTTGCTTCATTGATTTGCCGTTTCATTTGACATTTTTCTCGATCTTATTGGCAAAGCTTAATCCATTTCAGATGGTAGAACCGGGTTTGTGTATTTCCTTCAATTTGTTCCTGAACTCAGTTGGCAGCCCAGAGAGTGGCTTCCCGATGCTAGAGTGTGGCATTTGTATTGGCTAGTTTAACGGTTTTGTTTTAATAATATTTCATTTTGCTTTATATATCACAGTCAATGCCGCTGGTGATAGTAATGCGCATTTGCTTCACATTTTGCCCCATTTTTTGGTAGTTGTTGTAAGATTGGGAATTTCGTTTTGCTGTTATAGTGTTTTTTTTATTCGTTTTTACGGTTTTTGCACCCATTTTACTAGTTTTGATAAGGATTTTCTGAGGAGTAATTTTATCTCATGGTTTCATAGATTTTCAGATTTTCTAGCACAGATTTCACAGGAAGAAGGGTCGAATTCGTTTGAAATCGAAGTCTGGGTGTAGTTCTACGGCTCGTGTAACTTCGTGTAGGTAATTTTTGTGCCTTATGTGTGTTTAAATTCTACTTTATATGATACAAAACGGGCTCCATTGCAGCCAGCTCGTGAACGATCTGGATGTGTGTGTTTTTTTAATAGTTTTGTTTGTCTTATTTGGTTTGGCTTTGCTAATAATGTGATAATACAACTCGTACACGTTTCAGGATGCTATTGCTCGATCGGCTTTTACTACATGCATCCTTTTTATCACGATATTCATGGGAAAAGTGGCATACATGAGGCTGTGATGACACCATGCAAGAGGTGAAGAAAAAGACTTTCACACAAAATCAAAAGCAAGTAGTTAAAAAATGACTTAAAACAGTAACTTCATTAAAAAGAACAGAAAAATAAGAAAAGCAATGTAAAGCAGAAAACTTGACTAGAGAAAAGAACGAAGACATTCAAATTAATATTAAGATAAATATAAACATGTAAAACATGACATGTTGCAAAAACTCTAAACAAAATAAACAAAAAGAGGGAAACAATCGTTAAAACTCTTCTTCTTACACGGTGCGCATCCTCATCGAACCATGTTTTCCCTGTCTGATTGAGACATAGCGCTGCGAAGGTGAAAATGTCCACCCTACAACCATGACCACACACCATCCATCGTTTTGCCGCTATCCCGCGTGCTGGCAAGCCCCTATTATTTTCCCGCCGGCTTTGATTAGTAATTTAGAAATTTCACTTTACTGTTTCGGTCGCGCAAAGTTTGTTCCCCACCGCACACCGATCGCCACCGATCGTCAGTACCACCATGTTCGTACGACACGGACGATCGGTTTCCCACCGGTTTTGCAGGGCGAACCAAACTGGCAACACTAATAAACGACAAACGCAAAAAGAATTCCATCCATCCCTCCCTTCTCCCGTGCGGAGAAGGACACACCACTCACTCGAACTACTACACGTTAGAGTGCGAGTGTGTTTGAGTGTGTGTGTGTGTATGTTTGGCTCTTTGGGATGGTGTGGTTCTTACTCTTCTAATTACGATCAACTCAAAATGTTCTACCACCACCCATCCGTTCCCCCGACAATTTGCGACATGCGACGGTGAAATAGCGGCGCGAAGCAAAATGGGTTTTCTTTGACTCTCCACTCGCGCCCGTCTGTACGCCTTTCCCTGTATGTGTGCCCATCACGAGTTTGGATTCTCAGTGTTGACAAGATACAACACGCAGCATTGTTTGTGGGCTTCTTTCAAATGACATTTTCAGCACACAATCTTTCAGCCACCAGAGGATTGCAGACACATGTGCAGAACACATTTGATGGTGTGGATTGCTATGCTGTGTCCAAACCCTTTTCTTCCTCCCATTCTTCTCTCTCTTTCTCTTTCTTTTTCTCTCTCCTTCTCTGTCTTGCTCATCATCTCATCTCGGCATTTCTGACGATGGCAGCATGATCGATGTGCTTCTATGTGTTAAAGGATCAAACCCAATGCAACGAAGACATTCGCTGATCTACTCTTAATGCACGAACAAAGATCGCTAGCGCGCAGTTAAATAGAGCAGTACCATTCAAACAAATAGTGGAAATTGTTTTCATCAATTTTGTGCTAGCAAAAACTACACTTTCAATGCAACAAAATGCTCGATCGCGACTCGAAAGTGTAAAGAAGTAATGTTCCATAAAATCGTGGAGCTTACAGCTTCCCCCACAGTAAAGTGTAAAAGAGACAAAGAGAGAAAAAAAAGAGAAGCAGAGAGAGAGAGAAAGAGAGTGAGATAGAGAGCATGTGGAGTATATTCTATAGTATATGAGAATTGTACAATTTTCCCCTTTTTTCTTACTGGCACGCCCTCCCACCTTCAATTTTTTAATCTCGCGCTTATCTACTTGGTTGAGACTGGTGGCGATCGATTTCTTCCTATTATTCTTCGTCTTCTTAAATGTTCTTATTGCTTTCGGTTCATTATTGGATTACTATGGGTAAACGGGAAAGGTGGTGGAACAGTAGTAGATGGATTGGCAGGCATCCGGACAGCTCGTCCGGGCAACCGGCCTGCCGCAAACGATGGCTGCGTACCGTTGACGATGCAATTATGGTGAGAAAATGTTTTTTTTTCACTTAACTATCGTTCGTTCATTTCTTTTATCGCTTAAAACAACTGAGAACAGCTTTGCTCGTCCTTCCGCTGGTTTTTGGTTTTACTTTGTCCTTTTGTATTTAATGCCTTGTATGTGCCTCACCGAACCGAATGCAACCAGTTGATTGGTTGCTTGATGGATGCTGGTGGATGATCGATTCGATCGCCAGGATCGGATCACATCCGAACCAGTATTACTCGACCTTACTCGAACTCTTCTCGAACTTTACTCGAATTCCACTCGAATTCCAACTCGAACTCTGCTCGAACAGCTCCTCGTGGGACCTTTATCCGCTATATGTATCAACTTGCCCCTTCATCGCTCGCATCATCTCGCCTACCTACTAAATTGTGCAATGGCAATACGTTCGTCCTTACTTACATTTTGCTACACCGTGTGCAATTCGCTGTTTCGCGCTCGTGATAAATCTCCCCCTCCATTTCAACACATACATGCATACACGCACACAAACACGCGTCCACCTAAACGAGTGCCCCGCTTTCGTCTGCTCTAAGGAGACAAACTCCCGAAACTAAGGTTCGACAACCAAAAACCCCCCCGTAGCTCGAACACGCCGCCCGCTAATGGTGGTCGGCTGACTGACTGACTGACTCGGTGGAAACATTTATCTATTGCAACTTCCTACGACCTTACTGCCGTGCCATTCCGTGACCCTCCCCCGTTCGTCCGTTTGGCAAGTACACGCTACACTATTTGCCTAACTTTGCTCTCTAGGTTGCTTTTTTGTTTGTTTGTTTGGTCGAAAATGATTGCTGGTCGAATCGTTTGCCCCATTTAGGTAAAGCTATCATCTGTGTGCTCGTGTTTGTTTTTTGTCCACCATTCACACTCTTGCTCTTTCTCCCTCTCTCTGTCGCGATCATCGTTGTCTGCCACAACCGGTCCGTTCTTCGTCAAGGATGGTGCAAGGATTCGGTGTCCGAGATTGCTGCTACTGTTGCATTGCCGTTTTTTTCGTCCCTCTTGCACTCCCCGGAGTCTACCAGACGTGTTTCACATGGAGTGATGTTGGCATTTTAATGTTTTCGTTTAATTTGTTTTTTTTTTTTGTTGATTTTTCATTTCTTTTACTTTGCTTTGCCGTTTTGCGATTCACACGTGCACAACCGCTGCTGACCGCTGCTGGTTTTTTCGCCCGACCGTTTTGGCGCGACGCAATGGCGCAACGAAGAATTCATTTAAAAATTCTTGACAATAATTTAATTAGTAACAAATTGATTTTATGGAAAAACCAATAACAATAGCCCTTATCATATGGCTACGAAACGATGATGTGCGGAGCCGAAAATAGGACAGCTATGGTTGCCACTATTGTGAAAAATGTGAAAATTATAAGGCACAATCTATCAACTACCATTGCTGCAAACTTCCAATCCTTCGCAATATCGCTTTCTTCGTCTTCTTTTCGTATCTGGGAAGTAAAGAGAGAGAGAGAGAGAGAGAGAGAGAGAGAGAGAGAGAGAGAGAGGAACGCATGTTAAAGAAGATGCATTTGTAACTTCTTATATTGTCATACTTTGCTAGAGTAAAAAAATGCTATGAAAAAAGTATATCTACGTAAGAGAGAAAACATATAGATAAACAAATTTAGCAGGCAGTACACCGCTATCAGAAATAATATAAGTTTTCAAAAATATCTAATGGTAGATCGTCAAGACAGAGAGGAAGAAAGAGCCAAAAATCTACACAATTTTTAAGAATTTGTTCATTATTGTTGATGCAAAAAATGCTAAAATGGTAGAAAGAATGAAAAATCTAGACTGAAGCTTTTATTTTTAGAATGAGAAAGTTCTAAAGGTTCCTGATGTTTTTAAATTGTTGTTTGTTTTAAAATCTTCCGAATTCTTTCCAAATTCAATATTGTGGATAGAATTTGTTGGAGTTTGTAGTAAAAAAAAAGTTCAAAAATGAAAAACTAGCTCTAGAAGAGGAGAAAATGATAAAAAGAGACTATTCTGTCAGTGTGTAACAGCGCATGTCTTGTAAGGCCAATATATTATTTATTTTTTGTTCTATAGTATTCTTTTGGACATAAGAATGATATCCTAGTAATAGGTTTACTACACCACTTGACAATTTTTCAAAAAAAGTCTATACAGAATTACGGCATTACTTGGAAGATACACATCACATGCAAGTGCGACACAAATCTCTCCTAGTGTCGGGAAAGTGTACAAAAACTAATAGATATAGTGACAAAAAGTATGTATTTACTGAAGTACGGTCTGAGAACACAACTTCTCCATATTCTCATTATTTACTTTTGAATTTCTGGGCATTTTTATGTTGTGAATTGAGACTAAAGCCTTTTATACGGCGATGTACGCACTCGGAAAGCTAAAGTGGTTGGGATTTATCTTACGGGTGCAGTGAAAAAGTTATAGTGCAAAAATGTGACTACTTAGAGATCTGATCCTGTAATGACTCCCATCCAGAAATACCTTCATTATTATAACCTGTCGGGAATTTTAGTCAACCCAAGTCAAATTTATATTTTGAACAGAAACCTCAAATAAAAAAATGTCTAGAACGTTCTAAGGATGGGTTGAAAATGCAAAACTACCAAACGAAAAATATTTGTTTTATGTTTTATCAATTCTAGACTCCTTCTTTAATTTACTGGTACGCGTGAAAACAGAATGAGCCCGCTTTAGTTTTCTATTTGGCATATCATCCTACGCGGACAAGCCCGAGGCCTATACAAGCTTTAGAGAGACTTAAATTCATTACCACGTATCCGGATAAGTCAAATTCTTGCTACGCGGGGACAGTCTGCTCTAGGCTTTAACCCATGGCGGGCATGTAATTGAGTCGTACGAGTTGACGACTGTACCATGGGACTGTCCTGAACTGCTTTAGTCATTATAATACTTAAATTACAAGTATATTTTTACGTTTCGTCTTTTAAACTAAGCTTAAAGCTCGTTTCACATGATGCATCATGCGAGCACAAACTTCTACTTTCGCTCTCACAGGCGAACGATATCGAAGGCGACCAACCAACCAGCACGAACGACCAGGTTCCGGTTGATCGATTGACCAATTAATGATAGATGGTTATCGGTACCGGTTTGCCCACCCGGCAGCAAACATCGCCACGGTCACGGGTTTTGTCGCCTTTAAACCACTGAAACCCGGAAGCACCCACTCAGGGTGCCAGAGCCACTTCCTCCCCGGGAAGGGAAGCAAAGGACAGTTCTTTAAACAACATCAATCTTCCTAACCTTAACCGACAACCTTCCATTTATCAGGCGCGCCAAAGGCAGGAAGATGCACGGCGCAAGTAAGCGAACTCCAACCCCAACACAGGACCTTCGTTTGTCAGGACCTTCGTGCCAAATAACGAGAAAGAGGGCGCAAGTTACAGCCAAGTGTGGCATTATTGATGACCAAACGTTCGACGGCGGAGAAACGGAGCGAAACGGATTGTGTGTGTGCACAACAACAACAACAAAAACGGTGACCAAAAGTGGTGAAAGTGACAATGAGCTGCTTTAATTGTAGCAGCCGCAAGGATGACATTGAAGTTTCAGGGCAGCTTTTGTGCGTTCCATTCTACCCCTCACTTTTGGGGATTTGGGGTTTGCGGGTGAAACATACGGGAAGAGCAACAGCAGATGAACGAAGGATGCGATGGGGATGTGGTTGCATGCCTACCTGGTCGGTGATAAAACGTATCTCTTTCAATATTAAAGCTAGTTCGTAATCAGCAGAGGATGTGAAACACGTGTGTGGTGGCGCTATCGCATCCGGCATTCGATTAGTTCCGATCGGTCCGATGCTTCCATCATCACTGCTGCTTGAAACAAAGCCAGAGAGACAATAATTGAGTGAGAACAGGCTTTTGCCGGTGTCCTGCTTTTGTGTTAGCAAAGCTTACCTGTAAACAGTCCTGAAATATGTTGGATTATGTGGCAGTGTACCTCCAGGGGTCAATGGTCTACAGTTGTGACGAAAGTCATCGTCTATATCTAATACGTTCGCTAGTAAGGACTTCGATGATCTGGTTGGCGACGGAGTAGAGTGAAGTTTTAGAGCAGGAATTAAATTGACCAACGAGGGTTGCACTTACCGCTCCTTCAGCTCGACGTCCTGTATGTGCGCTTTCCGCTCGGAACTGTCCGACGTTGGCGTTGGTGGATATTCCATCGATAAGTCTCTACCGGGTCGACTCATTCTTAAAATACATGGCAACCAGTATAAAAATATGACTCTAACCTGCAAGTGAAATGTGGAAATGAAGGAGATTTTAGCATAGTTTTTATTACAGAAATGTATTCACAACATTACTTTAAATTACGAAATTGTCACTTGTATGCCCTCCTAGCTTTAAAGCCAACCTGGCTTTGTTCGCCACCCAATTGCCAACGTACTTAATATAGTATCTCGCACCAGAACCGATATGTTGCAACCGTGCGCTCCACCTTCCCGCAAGTGTTTTCTTCATCAGCATCAAAACTACCACTCCCACCAATTTCCACCCACTTACAGGCATCCGGCATCGCTCGTTGGCGCAGATAAATTAAATTAAGCGACTGATGGGGAAGCCAACAAACGGAGCAAAGGGAGCGTACAAAAAGTACGCGTAATGATTTTCCCAACATATGGGTGCCTCCCGGTGGGGTTCCAAGTTTTTTTTTTTGTTGCTTCTTTCACAAGTAACACACGCCCGACGTGACCTGCCTATGTCGCGGCAATGTGCTCTAGCAGGAAGCGTAATGAATTTAATAAACTTTCTCATAAAATTCTCATAAACGAAAATGGGGAAGCACTCGGTGGCTGCTTCGCAACGCGCCCCAGAAATTGGACGTTAAGAATTGCGCGAAAGCTGCACCGCGTGGAAACACGTGGAACGAGATGAATTTTGTGGGTTTTTTCTTCTTCTAACTAGAACTAAGATGTACAAAGCACTGAAAGAGCTCGACAAGTTTCGCTCACCACTCAGATTACGGCGAGATCTCGTTTGAGGCGATTGAATATTTCGTCACACGCGTCAAGCACGGCATGCGTGTGTGCGTGTGTTTGGTTGCGCAAAAGCTTTCAGCTTCAATATCGTAGCTTAAAGCGCTCGTTGTCCCGGACAACACGCCGACACACGACGCCTAACGCCTTAACTTCACCATCGACCGTTTGTTTAAGAATTTTCCCGAAAATCATCCATCCGTTTGCGACTTCCACCCGTGCCGGGCGCATCATCGACACAGGGGGGCATCCTCCCCTCTGGGCAAGGATTTTCCACGCTCAAGATAACGTGCTCGTGGAATTTTGCACATTCCACTTCCGGTTTAGCCCGCGCCCGTGCAAGGCAGGAGGAGCAGGTCGAGGAAATCATCATCCTTCACGCGGGGGATGTGCTTTGAATAAATAATCGCTCAAGCCGCGCGGTTTGTTTGTGTATCTAATATGATTTTAAATAATCCAAGCATGCGTTGCGTTCGGTGCAAGGAAGAGGCGGCGGATGGCAGCGTAGCGTTTGCTGCTGCTTATGATTTGCCCCCAACTTTTTTGGTGTCGTTTTGTTGTTGCTCCTTCGGTACTACAACGAGAGCGATTCTTGATGAGATCTACTTCCCGGGCCCGGGCTGGCCCGGGCAAGGTTGAAAGGTGACGAAAGGGCGAAGCCGAAAACTGCCGAGAAAGTGGCGCGATGGCGGGAGCGACTCATCGCACGTTACCGTTGACAGCTATCTCGTACCTTATCTATCATACTGACACGAAGACGTGAAAAAAGGGCTCGATGTGAAGGGGAAAACCGATCGCCATGACGAAAACTGTCTTTCAAAACCCCATTTACTAGGTGGGCGGCGGGATGCGAGCGGATGCTTGTGCGTTGCTGGTGAAAGGCAGCGAAGAACAAAACAAACGCCCAAAAGAGAGAAAGCGACGGACTGGATGACACGGATCGCGTTATCAGCCCTGCTTTCATCATCGGACAGGCTGGGAAGGGGGGAAGGGCATATTTTAGCAGCCCTTGTCTGTTGTCATCCCTTTTTCCGACGGTATCGTCACGGGAAGGGATAATTTTTGACTTTTACGAGCAGCAAAGAAGCGACGGACCTGATTGGCTTGCGCGATTTACTGAGCAAAAGGGAGTGAAGTTTGCCTTTTTCGTGAAGAAAAATATAGCCAGTACCTAGCAGTGGTTAAACAAACAAAAAAAAAAAAACAGTGATAAATAAATATCTCATCTTTCTTTTGGTAACAATAACAACAACGAAAGCCGCACATAAAAACAGTTCGGTTAGCGAGAAATGTGGTGCATGAAACATCAAAGGGCGCAAAGGTTATATTGTCGCGAAGCGTTAAGAGATAGAAAGTAAATGCAATGAAGGATCGTATAATGTGCTAGAGAGACATTAAAAAATCATCTGCTAACACCAAGAGTGTATGTGTGTGTTGGCGGGAATGAAACTGTGAAATAGACTCGTTCCAATGTTTGTCTCTTAAAGAGTCTTGAAGCTTTCTCAAGGCTGGTGGCATAGAGTCTAGAGCCAGAAGTTTGTTTGTTTTAGAATGAAACGGATATATAGATGAGTTGTTGTGAGTTTATCTTTTGTGTATGGAAAACGAAAATTTTATACACGGTTCCTATAAAGAAGTGTTTTGTAGAATGTTGCATCACAGTGTTTTACATTCATAGAAAGTTTCCACCAATTGCCATTCACTCGATGGCCAATAAGTAGAATCAAAGCGCCTAGCATCGCAAAATAAGTATGAACATCTAACCTCCAAAGATCTAGTTCATCTAGGTCAATCGTCAAAAGTTTTAACCACCCACAATCACATTCTAACAAACTACGTTAACTACTCAATATATCTTCAATAGGCAAATATTTTGTTTGAAGCGTTGAGAATTTTTTTTATTTAATTTTGCTCGAAAATGGTTCTAAATTTATGAAGTTACCAATGTCAAGCTGTCTCATGTTTACTTTAAAGTTCAAAAGCGTGCAAAAGAAATGGTCTATGATTTTACTGCCTTGATGCTTCAGTTAATAACACAAACTTGACCTTGATTTACTTATTTAGTTAGTTAGTTCTTATATTTCCATACTTAAATTTCATAATTGTTTACGATAGTGTGAAATCTTACGCGATAATGGGTACGAAATTATGATCTCTACTCATTGAAATCTATACTTAATGGCAATCTTGGCCGGAAGAACTAAGTAAATTTCTAATAATGGGGCTCTTCACGATTCTAGTCAGTTTTTTGTATGCAGTTTGACAGTTGGAGGCTGAAATCATGTAAACACTCCATACAAAGCCACACATAAAACTAGTCTGCAATTTTCAGTCTAGATTATTTATTAAATTAAATTCGAGTACCTGCTCGAAAACACGGTGTTGTTTACATTTATCCCAAGGTGCATTAAAGAGATCAGGTGGTGGAATCTGGAATCAAAGTGTATGTAGTCCAAGTGGTCTCATGGCATGTTTTGGGGAATACCAGTAGTTGTCTTCAGACGCTGTCACATCAAATAATTTAGTGGTCAAATTTAATTAATTAACCAACAAGCTAAAAACTATAGGATATAGGAGTTTGACTGAAAACTGCAATATTCTACAAACGTACAAAAATTCCAACAATCGCGAGTGCCCTGACATCAATAGCGTATCTCAGAGATCACCTGTACACAATCGTCAAAATCCAAAACAATGAAACTTACAAAAATGTTATCGAAAATAAACCCTAGGAGCTATGACAGAAACTTACTGAAATGAAGATTTCAAGCCAAGATTTATTTTAAATTTCTTGTGGCGAGTTAGCGACAGTCATTAATTACACACTTCATAAACATTTGGCATAACAACTCAGTTATCGAAACCACCATTCAAAAGCTAAAACCCAAGCTCGCTGAACCTTCACCTTCCCTGGCAGAATGTTCATCCAATCGTGACTTATTGAACCGGAAAGATACTAGCCGGTTGTTAATTTGCAGTTCATTTCAAAGCCGACAGTTCGTTACGGAGACGGTTTGCACGCACGGTGAAGGCTGCCAATGTCAGGTACGCGTACCGATAGACACGTCCCAGTGCTGCAGCCAGAAGTCAGATCGTAAGGTACCGTTTCGAAGCAATTGTTTCCCCACGGTTTTACCCAAACGATAGTGTGCGCAATCTCGGCCCAACGTCGGTAGAGATTGTGTCGCCCGGTTTCCGGGGGGGAGGCAGTGTGTCGATTCACATGTTCCCATACACCGGTGAGTACGGTTTGCACAGAATCCATCACGCTGTCAAGTGCTTTCGAATGCGGTCAGCCCAACAATGCACACCGAATGGGGATGGAATATCGCAAAGGGGTTTAAAAAGAACCCCACCAGCCGCTCAGCCGCTACTTGCGTTTGCAAACTGCACTCGAAGCGATATTCGCAACGGCCCTCACTGGAGGTTAAGAACTCGCAAAACTCAAACAACGTTTCTCATTAAACCGTGCCGTGTACTACCCTTTGCAGGTGCCGAAAATGGTGCTTTTCTGGCCATCGCAGACCTCTCTACAGGAATGGGGAAGCAAGCACCGTTGAACGTGTTCGGGGTCATTCCGACAATGCACGGCATGCCACTTCATTTCGAATGACTTTTGCCCCGTATGATTTGCGGCATTCCGATTTTGCACTTCCACCGGCCTTTTTGGCCGGTGCATAGCATATAAGGAGACTGTGGCACTAGCGATTCTACGTAGAGATAAGGTGTGCAGCCAATACTTACCCAATCAGACATTTCGTGTGTGTCCGCATTTCTATGGTGATAATTTAAAATTAGAATTGTCGAAACAACGGATGATGCAACCATAAACATGATGCAGTTAAAATATGTGCCTGAAAGTGAAGAAGTGAAGTGAGCTATTAGCACCGAACATTTGACACATTTGATAAAACTAAGATAAGCATTGAGATAAAATAAGCAAACCATTAGCAAAGCGAACATTAAACATTGAGATTATACCTAAAAGTGGAACAGCATCCGATGTGGCTGGCATTGTTTCAGCAACCATATTTAAAAATACAGTCAGTGATAATAAAATTGTTACGCCTGGAATGTAAAGATGCGGTTTTAAACATAAAAAATTTCAATACCTGTCTAACAGTTAGTAGAAGATTGGTATAAGTATTAGTATAGTAAACGATATTCAACCAAACCTGCTTACCAAATTGCACCCAATACCGCGCCACTCTCTCTCTCTCGCACTTACCTAATGATAACTTTTCGCCGGAGTCCGGTGGCAGGGTGAATCCTAGCAGTGCCATCGACGCAATCAGCACACACGGTACGATCAAATTAAAAAAATAGTACAGCGTTCGCCTTCGGATGATGATGGCGAAGGTGATGTCGATGTAAGGCTCTGGACAGCAGTTGTAGTAGATTTCGTTACGCTTGCCGGGAACGCCTGCACAAATGCGTGCGCGCAAAATCCCATCCCATCAATCACAGACGGATTTGAAGATCGACACGAAGGAGGGGATGAATGATGTTTGGTTTTTTGTTTGTTTGTTTGGTTATGGTAAGATTTTGAAATTTTATGGTAAAATTAATTGCACTGCATTTCTCTCATTTAACAGCATTTATAGGGCAAAAGGTATTCGAATTTGTTTCCATTCCGGTTATGATAATCAACACGAACATGATCGTCGATTGATTGGAGCAAAACGCGAATGTAACGCACTGCTTCCAGCGAAAAACGGCATTAAAGTAATTCCATTTCATTACCATTCGACAAGTTATGGTAGAAGCGTGTGCGTGGTTTTTGTATGGTTATTTTTTATGGCAAAACCAGGTCATGTGACTACCTATGGTAAAAACATATTCCGTTCCACTGGAATGTTGGTTGTTTTTTTTTCTTCGTTTCGGTAGCACGGGTCAATTAATGGAATTATGATTGATTATGGAATGAAGACTGAGGGATGAAATGGATAACCAAAAGAAAAATGTTCTAACATTTCAACAAATAAATGGTAGAAATACTCTCAAAGCTCTTTTGCTATAAAATGATGCTACAGATGTCTTAGTATCTTAGTAGCTGTTTTTCATCTGTAGCATTTTTGCTGCTCATAAATTGCAAGCAAATTAATGAGTAAACTATTACTTTTAAATGATATCAACTTCTTACTGATGTACCAATCTCTAAGTGATTATTAATTACACAAATGGAAAATAAAAGAATACAACCTAACCCGCTACTCCAATAAAAACTCTCCTACTTTCGTACGTTATTTCTCTCTCTCTCTCTCTCTCATTTATCTTCACTGCCAAACTCACAATCCTGTAATGGCTTTGGCTTCCAAAAGTAACGCTTCCATTATAAGTTTTGCTCATTAGCTCGTTCGCCTCGCAACGAAACCAAAATCTGCCCCGCAAAGCCCATCCATCTTAAAAGCTAATGTTTGCAACCGTTTTTCTCATCCATTTATGGGACAGTTACACCTTTGGACAGCTATTAATTGAATTAGTTGTGATCCTTTTCCGGCGTGGTTATTGAATATTTAATCTTGCCCGCCCTGGCTTGGAACCGACGTGCACACATCCGACCTGTGCTGCTGCAAACTCACACCTCACATACGAGCGCACAGTGCTACACCTACCCACTGGGCTCGGTGGCTCAGTGGTTGGCACGTGCCCGTCGGCACCCCGGCACTTCAGACAACGAACCCGCAAAACCCTTCGGGACGGCGTACACCACACTCTGCATCCTTTTGGAGGAATTAAGTTTAATGTCCTTTCGTGCGCTGAATGTTTTCTTTACCGCCGACTTAGCGTGCTTACCTTCGCGCCCTGACCGCCCCCCCTTTCCAGCCACCACGGGGGGCGGTTATGGGACAAAGTTTTCCATTCAACAACATACTTCCTGTCCCTTTGCCCAAGAGCGCTCGGTGTGGGATTAGTGATAAAGGGTTCTCGTAATAAATTTAATCACTTTGCATGTTTTAACCATTCATAACCGGGGCTGGACAAGGGAAAGGGGTGGGATGGTACGGCGTCTCAGTTCCTTACAGATACAATCCCTGGAACACATACAGACACATCCCCTAACACAAAAGCTTGATCCGGCTGCATATTCTGCTAGGTGTGTGTGTTTGAGCCACTTCATTAGCTCTTCGCCGTTGGGTGGGCCCTTTCCCACTGGTTCCGGACAAATCCGACCGGGCTCCTCGATCAATAACCGCCTGTGAACCAAAGTGAGGTTAGGATTTGTTGTGGAATGTCCTGCACAAAGGTTCAATTTATTCCCCATCCTGATGGGCCGTAATAAACAAAGGGAGAGCCATGGCCGGGCGAATCACGCCGGCCCAAGCAACAGTATCTCGCATTCTTTCCCTCCACCCAAGAGACGGTGCGGGCAGGAGAAGGAAAGAAGGTAGGAAGGAAACGAGACTCTCGGGCGCGGTTAATAGTTAATGGCATCTTGGCTGAGGTTATGCAAAAGCGAGCGCCTGGCTAACTTGTGTCTGGCAAAGCAAAAGCACCGATATCCGGGATGGATGTCCGTGTCCGGGGGCGTCCAGGAGTGCTCGCCGGAGCGAAGGCTAACGGCAATCGATAAAAGCGAAGGCCCTCTATCTTGTCTTAAACGATTATGGCAATTAGTTAGCAAATTGTTAAATGAATCGTTGAAACTCCCAGGGCGGAAGTCTGGATGGATTTTGCGCACGGGAGTAAGGAATTTATGTTGGAAGAAAAATCAAAGCAAACCAAACGGTGTTTATACGATCGATGAGATATGGAGGCAGCGTGGCCGAGCGGTCTAAGGCGCTGGTTTTAGGCACCAGTCAGAAATGGCGTGGGTTCGAATCCCACCGCTGTCAATGCGCTAATTTTGTGGATCAAAAGAGAGCTTTTTTAAAACTTGAGTGCATTTATGGAAACTGTCATACTAGGACTACTAATAGCAAGTAGTTGACATGTCAAAAAAACCCTTGTGAAGCATTATGGTAGCTTCATTTCTCCCAGTCTTCTAGTTCCTACAAAACAACGAATTGAGTACAATTTCTTTCTTCAAACAATATTTTCCTATCTTATTAATCTCAAATAACTTATAAAATGTTAAGCGTAGTTGCACTTTGCATGGTGTGAGAACGAAACATTTCATCAGATGAGCTACCACTACCGTCACCACACAAAAAAACCACCGGCGGATAGTAATTTTGAGTATGGAGAGCTGTTTCTCAGAGCTTTTTCTTTCTATACGGGGCTTTTGTTGTGGGAAGGGGGACAAAGGTTTACTTATGTGAATTGGATTCTGAAATGAAAACAAGAACATATGCTAAACTGATTATCAACAGATCGAGGGCAAATTCCTCCAAACCGGCGTCGTCCTCCGTAACTGCACTGTTTCGCTTGACCTACTACTGCTGGTGCGCGCGTGTCCAGAGCTTTGTTACCAGGACATTCGCTTGCGTTTCGAGGGGAAGAGGTGTACGGGTCGAGCTCGATATAGCTGACCTACTACGATTGCTCTGTTTCGTGTGTATGTGTTGGGAGTACTACTTACCGACAGTCTCCGAACCGTCAGTCTTCTGCTATAAAGGGGCGCGTGCGCCCCGCATCTTCTTTTGAGGTAGTCGCTGACCGTGACAACTTTTCTGGGCGCAGTGAGGATTTGCTTGGAGGAGAGTGGGGTTTCCGAAGACAACAGTGGTTTCGTGACGATTGATAACGCGCGTAAACGAATGGCGCAATCTTCGTGTGTCGCGACTAGCCCTGCCGGAGTTGAATCACGTTCGCCGGCGCGCACGTTCGGCTAGGTGTGCGGAAAGCACCGCCAGAGGGGTTTCCCCCATCCGGAGGACACCACTGCGATGTCCTTCTTGCAAGGCCCCGCCCGACAACATTTTGGGGTAGAGGGGACGCAACGTTTCAGCACCAAACTGCACGCGACGCGACATTGGGTTGAGGCGTGCGCATAAGGGGTGAGGGCAGTTTCGATGTAAAACGTGCATTTGTAGGCCTTTCGGTTTCGCTTTCGATACTTTCCCCCCAGGAGAGGGAAAGCCCCGGCGCCCGTGGCTCAACCCGTTCGGTAGGGGGGTAGTACACGAAGGTGTTCGAACTATTTGTGCATAAGCGTAGTTTTAATGCGTAGGGCTGAATTTTTGGTTGTTGTTGGTTTGTTCGTTTCATTTGCGTTATGCATTTTTAGCGGGTGCAGTTATCGGGTGTTTAGCGATTTTGAGTTTAGTTTTGTTGCTTTTTTTTTGGAAACAGAATCGGCTAACTTAATATGGCTTCCAAAAAAAAATAGGCAAAACGAAAGAGATCCTCTAATGCGGTTTTCTGATTAGGGCAATTTTTACGTAGGCTCTGATTAGATCGTGGTGCGGTTACATTATCATTTCCGGGATTTCTGTACTCGTTCATCACATCCGTTCCAATGCTTCGTTCAGTGTTTAGTCGCTGTTTGTAAAGTGCAGTTGAATTTGTTGGCTAGTTTAGACCAATTTTATGACAATATTTGATTTTCCAAAAATAGGACAAACAATAAAAAGAAAACTGAAATTTTCTTCTTCCATCGGAAGTGCCGACGATGGATAGATATTTCTGTTTTAGAAAAGGTTGATTGAAGCTTGTAAGAGCTTTCAAAGTGTAATGAATTAAAGTTAGTTTAATATTTTGAAAACAATTTCCAATCTTATTATCTTACAGTTTGCCAGAACGACACCTTACAGGCTATGGCTTTGATGTTAGCATCAGATCAATTGTAAATGCTTTTAGCAATGATAAAGCAAGAAGAAAAAAATGCTCCAAACAATCTGCCCTGCAATCGTCCTTATCGAACAAGGGAAAAGTCTATTTGTTTCGTTCTTCCCGAGTGTGCCCACCCAAAGGAACGTTCTGAGTTTGATGCAAATCGAAATCTGTCATCAGCAGAACAGCGGCCAGGAAACGAAACGGAATAAGCTCTAGAATTCGTATGGTCATCTCCACCGATGGGTCTATGCAAGGGTGGGACGAGAGTTTACTGTACTGTCAAGAACAGATCTTTGCATGTTGCTAGAGACAAGCCAGAGCGGTCCCGCTACAATTCAACGAGCATAACAGGGGACTGCCGATACCAATCGCAATGGTTAGGAAATGTTGTAGACTATATTATTGAACGTGTTGTATTGCATGTTGCTTTTGAAGAGATGACAAAAATGTCCCAAAGTGTCAGTTCCAAAAAATATGTTGGAAAATGTGTCAAAATTGTTTAATCTTTATCAAATACTTCATCACATGCTTTCTCTCTCTATCTCTCTCTCGTTACTTCTAACGGATTACAGCAGCAAAAACAAATAAGAAAACATAAGTGACTTAAGAACAAATATAAGATCAAATGTACGACTATTTTAATGGATACTGGTTTAATCAATGTGCAATAGTATGGCATGATATGTCCAAAATGCTAATGATATTCTTGCAAGCTAATGTACTGCGAAAGCATGATGTGATGTGAAGCCATTTGAGCTTTTACGGATGGATGATACGAACTTCCTTTCGGGTTTGGCTTTTTTTTTATTTCGTTTCTTCTTCTGATTTTGATTGAACCAATTCAATTCGCTACATTAGCATTCAACGGTCTAAAGGTTTTTGTTTGGAATTGTCCGAATGGTTTAGCAAAACCCGGCCAAATAGATCGGATGGAATGATAAGTACAATTTTGCGTTTGAATCAAATTGCATGAGCGTGTGGTTGGATGTTTACATGTTTGTTTACAAGTTCCACGTTTCCGAATTCCGTACAATTCCACATTCCTTAGTCCACATTCCAGATTCCAGTGATTCGCAATTTTGTTATCGATTTAAGCTACGTTTTAGTAACGGTGCCTTACCTAGAAGATCCCATTCACCATTCGTCACGAAACTACTGACATCTCCACCTGCTTCATCTTGCAACTGTAAGTCTAACTGTAATGTCATGAAAGAAAACAACGTTTGTTGGCATTAGTTACGGACGGGTTTGGGGGGGTTAATTAATGGAGAGAAGAGTGTTTCTGCTGTGTGGAGGCACACACGGCTTGCCGGCTGTGCCAGTCGAACGCTTGCTGTTCCTGTGTGTTGGTAGTCATTGTAGGCATTGTATAGCGCTAGATCTGTGTTGGAAGCCCGATACGCACAAAAGCTTACGGTTACACTCACGCACGTGTACTAGCTAACATTCACTTAAAAAATAAAACACACATTAAACGAATTAAAAGCTTTTCTAATCATTAAACATAATGCGCTAGATTCTGGTAAGTTAAATGAATAAATAAAACTCAGAAAAAATTGAAAAAAAAATTAGCACTGTAAACTAAATTCGAGTATTAATCAACAACTCAATTCACAGAACACTTATGTAAATACATAAATTTACACGAAATGTTTTTGTAGGAAATTAAAAATAGAGTTAAATTAAAATGAATTTAGTTTTCAATTGATTAAATTTAACAAAGTTAGTTTAATTTGTTTTTTTTTTGTCAAATCAGCAGTGACATGCAGCGGTACTGAGACTGATAAAAACTGAAAGCGTCACTATAATCAATCCAATCACACAAAAAAAAACTTATACCTAATGCTCAGTAAAAATAAAAAGTGTAATTTAACAGTAGCAAGTAAAACACTATTATTTAAAATAAGGTAATTAGCTGAAAATGGTTTCAGAAACGTTGTTTTGTGTTGGCTTCTCCTGGATTACCGTCTTGTCCTGTATAGGCTCACTGTTAAATTATTTGTTGCACTTCATTATCGCAGCACTTTGTTTTGTGCCCGACTGACTATTTATGAACTGAAATCGGCTGACGGAAGCTTTCCAGCTTAATGGATTTGCTGTAGAAGAAAGGCATTAATGTACTACAACACGCACAACACATGTGTTGTCCTGTTTGGCTCGACCTTTGCCGTTTTGGTTTGTTGTCTGTTTGTTGGTTTACTGATATTCGTCGATTAAACCTTTATACTACCACCGTAAAGCATCACCGAGAGTCATTTTTGTATTAGCTTTTGCTTCATGCGTGGGCGTTATTTGGGGCTATTTTTTCTTCTGTTTCTATTTTTCATAAGTACACATGGATATATTATTAAAAGCAACTCAGGATCTCAGTGCTACTGAATGGGAATGGTATGATTATCATTCGATAGTTCGTATGATGGTTTGGTTTGGTTCTTCAATTCTGCTTCTTGTGTTGTTCCTCCCTTGAAGAAACCGTATCGACGAAGAGTTTTTTGAAGCTGTTCCCGATGCTTGTCAAATGACGCAAACGATCGTTGATTACGATGGTACGGCTGTGCTACGGTGCATCAACAACATAGCGAAGCCCACTCAACACTGCATCTCCCAACCCCCCAACGGACTGGCACGGAGAGCCATTGCTGTCCACGCTGCGGGTGGCCATTCGCCAACACGGGAACAATATTCAAAAAAGTCTTCGACGGTCACTGGCGCTCGGTGGGTCGGCATGTTGAGTGTATGTTTTTATTTATGTTTTTCCTGCTAGTTCCTACCTGTGAGGGCGTTTCAGCTCATAAGTTCATGCCATGATGACTATTTTTAAATGAGGATTTTTTGGTATAAAATGGAACATTTTTTTGCAGTTTGCAGGGGGTGGATGATTTTTGTTTCCTTTTTACACAAAATTAATGTTACCATCTCACGGCATGAACTTAGAAAGCACAAACTTGTTTTACTTTATGTCGCTTTTCCACAGCAACAAACCATGTTTAAAAATTTAATAAAATAAGGTAAAACATAGGGTAAGCAGACAGCTTATCTGGTAACACGAAATTAATTCTTCAAAAAAAAAATTAACACTCGGTAAAACACAAACACACATATTCTAACATTACAACCTCAGAAACGGGTGGAAAACTAGTCTCCCAAACGATGGACAACTGTATGGGAGGAGTGGCACAAAAATAAAGGGGAAGTAAAGCTTTAGCAATAGAAGATGGTTACGCTAATCAAGCTGCCACTACGGTTTGCAACAACGAGAAGTCTTGGTACTTTGCCAAAAGCGAGGAAATGGCTGCTAGAATTGCACACACACAATCACTAGAAGAGCACAAGTTAGGAGAGAAGATTGATCAGAAGAAAAGCAGCTCATGTGAGTGGCTGGAATGTAAAGGTGGAAATAAAAACTAGTGCACCAGACTAATGTCTTCAATGCGGCAATTTCATGCCCGGAGATTTGATCTAAAGTTAATTGAAGATTTTTAGAGTGAGTGTTTGAAATTGCTTGCACTAATGTCGTAAATAATCTATTCGATTAGAAGAGGTTGGGTGCAATGAACAGCTAAACAAAAAGCAAACTTAAATAATCATCTAATCCATCAAACATCTTCGAATATCTAGAAGCATTCGGTAGCTGATAGATTACAGTTGCTGGTAAGCTAAACCCTGCCCGCGTGTGTTTTACCAAAGTGAACTGCAAACTAAAAATAACAGCCAATACACAGAATGACTTTCTAGAAATTAAAATAACAGAACCGCTCAGAGTAGCGGAAAATTCAACTTACGCAGCTATTCCCATTACATCGGAATAAAGCGGCACCAGTAAGTTGGATTTTCTCACTCTCCGATATCATTCTACTAGCTGGGCTACCAAACTGTTCCTCAAGAACGCGATAGTATTATTGGCTCTAACACCATAACCTAATTATAAGTTAAGTCTAGCATTTACGCTTGTTACAGATTTGGTTTTGAGCTATGCCACTGCAAGGGTGGCGCGCCCGTGTGTGTGTGTATGTGTGCTAAAGAAATTCTGTACATAGTTTTGTTTGTTTGTTTTTGTTTTTTCGAAATTGTTGTTTGAAAGCATTTAACTTTACCTGGAAACCATCATATGTCCAACTACCAAATTTCATTTCACATCTTTGATCGTCAAATGGAAACCACGTTATATCTATTTTACATGTTGATTTGAAGATTCCTGGTGGCACATACAAACATGAACCATTATTGCGTACGACTACGTTTGTCGGGTATGTGCCATCAAAGCCTTCATCAGCACTAAAATATAAATATACGGTAATGATGAGTACATTGCCACTGCCAGCTCGGTTGTTCTCGTTTGGGTTTTTGTTTGTTTAAGGGAAAGAAGATGAAAGAAGCTTAGTTTAAAGGGATTTGTTTATAGAAATCGCAACAATTGGTTAGAAATGTATTTAATTAATAAAAATTTAGTGCATTTTTTAATGTTTAGAGAAGGGAAGGATGATTGAAATGATATGTACCTAAATGTGATTTAAATGAAAAATAACAAATATTTAATAAATAATTATGGAAACTTTAATAAAATAGTGATCGCAATAAATGCAAGCCCATAAAAAACATGTAAAAGTTAAAATAAAATTAAATTAATATGAGCTTTTTAAACTAACAAAACATATGATTACACAGAAATCAAAGAAGAATGACAAAAATGTGAAAAATAAAGCAGCCAAAATGAATAAGCAATAGAAAAAAGAAAATACTAAACATGTTTAAGGAATTATTGTTTTAGAAATGCTTTTGAACACAAAAAAGTAAGAGTTTTGTTGGTTCTAATCCAATGTGAATATTAATGCAGTTGTTAGAAGCAACTATTGTACCTAGCTTAAATCATAACATGCAAACGTGTTGTGGAAATCAAACCATAAAAACAAATAAATTGAAAACTGAAATGTGGGAGGTTTGGATTGAGTTTTATGCAAATCGTAATGGATTTATTTCCTATTTTTTCTGATTTAGTTGTTTTGATTTCATTTTCAGAAGGTGCAGGAATTTAAAGAGTGAATAACAACCTGTTGTACATCAAAACATCTGGTTTCCATATCCGATGCGGTGGTATCCGCAGATCTCGCACACCACCATATTCCGATGTGTTCCACCTTAAATTCATATCATTCCATTCCTGAGTGAGTTGGTTTTTGTGTTAGATACATATACGTTTTTGTTTTTTGTTTTGTTTTTAAACAAAATAGATAAACAGAAAGAATCGTAGCAGTGTTATAATTTTTGGGTTCGATTGGTTTTTGTTTCAGTTTTGTTTTTGCGCATTAATATCGATTCGGTACGGGATTGGCGTCGAATTTTGAGAGTTTGCCGAAGTTTGTTTACAGTTGAAATGGGGATGTTGGGTGTTGGGGTTTTGGGGGCGTGTTGTTGTTTGAGCCGGGTCAATTATTTGTCCACCGCACGAAACAGTGGACGGTATTTGATACAATGGAATTCCGATTGGACAATTGCACAACAATCCCGCGGCGTTGCAGTTAGACGGTGTTTGTATGTTTGTTTTGTGACGCCACAGACACATACAAAACAAAGATCCGATTGAAGATACGTGATGAAATGAATCAAAGCGAGTTGGAAGAAAGAGAGAGAGAGAGAGAAAGAGAGAAAGAAAAACACCATTTTAATAAACACGTCTGATAGCGTGTCAGACGCACTACGAAGAGAGCATGAAGTGATGCTATTAGTACATCGTATTGAGTTCATATGTTGGGGAAATATGTTGTGTAAAAAGTATCAAAAAACTAAACAACATTTGTGCTCCAAGATCGTTAACGTTTTGTCACAATCGCAGTAAGTCACAAAAACAGATTTTCACGCTAGTTAGGGTTCACCTTTAACCACTATCCCACTGTTGGAATGTGTCCCAGTATGCTACTGCTGCTTCTCAATGTGCAAGAGATCTCCCGATACGGTGACGGTGACTCTTATTTGTTTTCCTTTTCAACAGCTATTCTGTACAAAACTATTCCCAATGGGACAGCCCCCTTCCAACTCTCTCACACACTGACACGCTGGAAGCACTTTCCTTGCCGTACAGCGAGCGACAAGGGTCCCTGTCACTCGTTATCTAATCCTCCGTCTCCGGGAAGTTGGCGAGTTTTGGGCGCTCCCTTATCGCTCGGGGGCAAATTTTTTCTTTTCGCATCAGAGAGCATAAGGCAAACAAAAAAAAATCATAGAAACATATTCAAATTTTCGCCCTCCCACCTCCCACCCACTCCTCCGCACCATCCCAATTTCGGCACCGGCATCATTTGCTGTTGTCTTCTGCAAAGATAGCTTGTTTACCAAGCCGCATGAATGATTCATTCCCGAGGCGTGATGAAATCGATCCGACCGTGAGGACGATGAATCTTCACTCGCACATACACATACACATCCTTAGACAACCCACTCGTACACCCGCTTTCGTGTGGTGCTGGTGGGGATGGTGGTGGCCAACGGGTAGACTACTGACCGCCTTCCAGCGGTGACATAAGCAAACTAGACGCCGTTTGCCTAGACTTGGGATCGCCATCGGAGTATTTCCCCCGAGGATAGGTTGAAGCAATGACTCGGAAGGACGAAAATACGGGTACGGCACTCGTTCGAACATTGTTTGACATCACCAGTGTGTGTGCGTGTTTGTGTGTATGTGTGCCTATGATGAAGGCGCTTCCGAAAACCCCGGGGCACTGCTGCCCATTCCGGCAGCCCATTCGGTTCTAACTTTCTTTTGCCGGCGCAAGAAAACATAAACGACAATACGCCACCCGAATGTTTAATTCGATCACGTGCACCGGAAAAACGGGAATCATCCATTTTGGTGTCGGAGGTCGAACCGAACCAAGACGCGGTAGGCGAAGGGACACGGTCTCGGTACGTTCTGTCGTTCTGTGACCCTCCGCGTGGCGTAAGGAAATTGGCCACCGTTTGTTTTGTCGTTTGGTGTGTGTGTATGAAAGAGACAGAGAGAAAGGAAAAGCCACCATACAAATAAATCGAGCACTTCGTGCCTCGTGGTTCGGGATCAGGAGTCAAACTAATCTAATTTTAAATTCCACACAAAAATCGTATACACACACACATACAGTGAACCCAAGGGTCACCAGAAAGGCACCAGGAAGGTACTCGACTAGGGAGTAAACAATTGGAAAAGTGCTATCCATACTTGGGCGAGATTATTCTTGGCAATGTTCAAATGGTATATTTATGTGTGAGAGAAAGTGTGTTTGTATTAGCTTTGGCGTGAATGAAATAGAAGTACTTGAATAGAATATTAATAGACTGACAGGTTAAAGCCAATGATTTCGATCAGCACGCAGCAGTCGTTTATTGGGAAATATCTATGACATAAAGACAATCAGAGATAACTCTAACAATGGGAATAGTTCGTGAAGAATTTTAATTCTTGATCAAAATATATTAGTTTGTTAAATTCGATTAAATTAAAGCTGATTTAAGGGAGATTAGTAAATACGATCTCCATTAACCTGTTATGAATTTGAATAATATTTCGTGTAGATGTTGGTGCTTTTTAGACAACCTTACTGTTGTAGAAAGCAATGCTAGCACTTACTAGTTTAGGCACTAGGTTACAGAGGAAATTACATTAAAAGACAAAAAAAACAAAATTTTGAAGCTTTCATATGTAGTAAAGAAAAAGATGAAATATGCCTACACCCGATCGTAAACTTTTGTTTAAACATTTTTATAAACATTATTAAACTTCATATCAATCAATTTCAGGGGCTTACCAGCATAAAAAGCTTCGAAAATGTCTTTTCAAAGCACATCTGTGTATCAAAATCATCCGTTACTTTAAAACAATACCATATATTATTGCAATATTCTTGAATCAACGATACTCATTGTAGAAATATAAGATTCAGTGATGACATCTCAGTAATTCTACTAAATTCTTCAATAATATCTAATATTTTTATAAACTTCACAACTATTTCTTAAATAAAACAACTTCATTTCAGCAGGAAAGTAACGGAAGCATTGCAATTATCACCTCCTCCTTTATCACCACAACTGCGAAACACGTGTACATAGCTGAGAACGTGAAAACAAACAGCCGTGTCAAACTTTGTTGCGAACGCCAACTGCATCCATCGGTACCGGACAGCGACAGCGATTGCATTGTGCGAAAGCATCGATTTTGCACGTGTCATTAAAACAGCAAAAGCAAAAAAAAAACACATAAAACACCACACGTAAATAACAGCAGCATCACGCACACACTTCCGTTTGTCTCGGCGGAAAGGGGGGGCGTAAAAAAATATAAACCAATCGATTCAGTTACATGCGTCGGTGTTGCGTCGTTGGCAGGCATCTCCTGCACCCGGTGGGTGAAAATATGTTTAAATGTACAAAACATGCACCGAGCGACTGACACAAATCAAATAAAAACGCTCGAAAATGGTCATCGGAAAACCCCAGCTGCCAGTGGCAATGGCAGCTTGTCTGTACAAACAGAAACAGAGCGAAGGACTTCCATCCATTCATCGGTGGCGCAGGACAAACGGGAGCAAATTGGCACTTTTTGCAATCGATGCAGCTTCATGTACCTTCGCGGGCTACATGGAGAGTGCGCGCGATGTTGGTTGGAGTTTTTTGTATAGTTATATTAACGTTGTATTTTGTATCGAATCAATGTTTCGGTTTGTTTGGTTTTGTGTAAGATATGCTAAATGGTGAGTGAGATGCAGCTTTTAAAGGGTTGGGTAAGTGTTAGTCGTAAAAAGCGATTGTTTTTTTAGGTGCTTTGATGCCAAACAATGTCGAACACAGGGTTTTTTCAGGAGCTCTGATATTAACTTCTGGTACGTTGGTGATAAAACTGTCATCTTTCCAAATTTTGTTTGTAGGAATATGGATACTATGGCATCCTTACATTTTCAACCGCATTTCTAGTTGGAATATTATTGATCATACAATCCAATTGGTCATATCATTTCACATCCCGTCACACAAGAATCACTAGAGTGACAGCTTCAGCTGTATCACAAGCGTGTCAAAACTATCAGAACGCCTGAAAACGTCTGTTAATATGAAATATATGAAATTGATTTAAGATCACCCAAGTAAAAACGATTGGGAATGGCTGAGAACTGAAATACTTATCACATTTTAATCAGCATTTATATCATTAGAAAGAAATATTGTAACATCAAAAGCACCAATTTAACTGATTTTTGTGTTGAAAATATAATACCCAATCGAACGAAAAGTTTTCCGAGCATTTTAATCCAAAATTCATCTTTCCAAACCCTCTCATCTTCCCCACCCAGGTATTGAAATTCATCAATGGCATTAGACTTTTATGAAAGTGGAAAACTTTTTCCTTGGGTCATTAGGATGTTCCACCAAAACACATCCCCGTTGAGGCTTCTTTGTTTCGGTCGCTAGTCTTTACACATGCGCCCTTTGGAGACGGCCCAAGTGACCAGAATTTTTGCAATCAAACTTTAGTCCCGCAGGAATCGATGTAAACTTAAACTTGTACATGCCATTTTGGAAACTGTAGCACTGCTTATGTAAACGAATGACATCCTACTCTTTTTGAAGTTAGAAGCTTCTTGATTCCTTTTCAATTTGTACAAACATATGACAAAAAAATACACAACAACTAACCGAGCGAATGGATCTGTTTCAAATTAGCCCCCCGATGATCCCTATTAGCTTTTAGTAGCAATAAAACTGACCAAAAGGACACCGACATCGGGGCCACTCGGGAGGGGACGAAAAACTCCAGCCACTCCAGTGTTACCAGGAACCTTCTTCCCGATCCCACTTAATCTCGGCCGCACTCAAATGGATAATTAATATTCGAGCAAATGACTGTGAAGGTTGGCACTCAGCGTAGCTGATCGGTAAACGGTCCCCCCCCTCCACCGAGTCGTAGTGTACAGTCAGTCGTGGTTCTGTCCTGCTGCTGCTCCCAATACTTTACCTCGAAATTCGTGACGTGTGTCTGGTGGAACGAAAGGGCAGATAATCCCACGGCCACACGTATGTAGGTGGAGCGCGTTCTTCGTCCTCGGCAGCGCAGAACAGCCCAGCGGTGGCAGACGGATGCAACACGTCATTAAACACATTCATCACCAGTGCCAAGGCCAACCGATGAACGATGGGTACGCCTCGGGCTGTGATCCGTGTGTGTGTGTGTGTTACTAGCCTTAGCACATGGACTACTAGGGCTGGTTGCAACCCCGGGGATGTAATCAAATTATATGAGCTCCTAAAGTCCACATTTCTTCACGGGCGTGGTGTGGTTTTCGGTGGAAGGAAGGACGAGGGCACACAGACAGGAAGCGGCCCGGACGCTCCAGTCCGGATGGCGGAGATTAATGAGTTTTGCATGAAGCTGGACCAGATCGTCGTTTCTCTGCTGTCGTCGTCGGTGGATGTGCCGTGAGCGTTTGCTACCTTCGTTTCAATAGCAGCAGCAGCAGCAGCAGCAGCAGGTCCGTATCTCCCAGCGGTCATTTTGGCACCGGTTCATCAACGGACCGGTGGCACCAGCCTAGCACTCAGCAGCCCAAAATCCGTTCTGGGATTAGCTCGGAGACGTGCTGCTTCCTTCGCACGTGTGTGTGTGTGACCGGGGCGGGGAGACTCATTGAAGTTGGCTTCAAGTTTCATCGAAGGGGTTCGTCGATGGGATATGGGGGAAGGGGCGTGTTTGGCGGGAGGCAAAAAAAAGTATGTAATTGATACCAGACGCCCCGCGTGAACTGAACCATAACGCAACTCCCAAATGGTTGGCCGAGCCGTTGAGCGTATGTATGTGTGTGTGTGTGTGAAAGCGCTCGCACCGGTTGATGGTTACTGCCCCGTAAGCCCGCCGTGACTGATGATGAAGCTTTATGATCATCATGCTCGGTCCGGTGCATGCATGCCGGGGTGCTACAACACAGGACCTCACCACAACTGCCAGATGTAATTTATATCCCTTTTCGTGCTCGTGCCCTGGCCAACCCCGGGACGCAATAAATCATAGATCCGTGGCCCGGTCCCGGATGCTGCTGCTGCTGCTGCTGCTGGTGTGCCAGTGTTGTAGCACTGGGTGACCGCGAAGCGCAAGGAAGGAGTACGGGGAGTGTATCAGTATCTCAGTTCCGGGAATTTGGTAAGCACACTTCAAAGAGGTGTAGCTTATGATGTCGGCGTGCTTTGTTATGCGGCTGCCCGCGTGCGCTCGCGTGTGTGCGCTGGGTTAGATGGAAATGTTTTGCGGAAAGTAATCTCGGGCAGAATATTTATTAACCAAACGAAAGAATTACTGATATGGTTTGTGTTGTCTGACGAAAAAGAGCTCACCTAGGCGTTTAAGTGTGGAGCTTGTTGTAGTAAATAGTAAACTTGCAGGATATTTGAGGTTTTAGAGCAGTTTTTCATCATAGCAAAGTTGTTGGCAATCCAACTCGTTCGTTATCCTATCATTATGGCTTCATTAAGAGCTAAAAACACACAGATATCTAAATGAAGGTGAAAAGTATGTTTTATTCTATTTTTCTTGGTACGACAGGTCTTTACCAAAAATGTTGTACAATAAATAAATAAACACATACATAAATATTCTATCTCAAAAAGATATATAATAAAAAGATTTAAAAAAACAAATAAGACAAACTGTGTTACGATCTTTGAACATTCCGATCTCTTGGTCATACAATCCTTTTTTTGCATTCTTCAGATACATTTAGGTTGAATTTTTATGATTTGTTAGACAAATTGACCAGATTTTGAACGGTGAAAATGATACAATTCGTCATAGATATCCTTTGGTTTTGTTTGAATCACTTTAAATTTATTGTTTGAAAGCAATGTTTAGTGCATTTTGTTTTTTTTTTTTGCAGACTTTCATCGCTTTTGAGTTCGATAGGTGATACGTTACGATATCAATCACTTTCTTTTTAGAATTAGATATTACAAACAAGCAATATATTATCAATTTAGACAATATTTTCATTAAAATCGTCGTTTGAATGATCAAAACCAATTTGAATATTTCTTTATAGGATGCTTAAGTAAAAGGCACATCCTGATTAATTAAAAATTTAGCACTTTAAGCAATCTCCGTAGCCCAATGAAACACAATGCTAAATGCTGGTCCTCTAACAATTTTACAATTACTGTGTGTAAATTAAAAGCTTTATGCGTAAACACGTGCTAAGAACTAGAATACTAATCACACCTTCCTTTGCCCAAGGGAAGAAAGTGTATTATGCTGTGACCAGTGAGAAGTTATTATTAAACGCATATTATCAAACACCTCCCAGTTTTGCGCGCTAACCACCGCTGAGCACGAACGAATCACACACGAACTGATTCCCCGAGCAATGAAACGCCTTTTTCATCATCATCATCATCTTGCCCAGGCCGGTCAGGACCGAAACCAAACCCAAACCAAAGATCCAAACCAAGGAGCGGCATCATAAATAAGTAACGAAAATATGCCACAACGGCACAAAATGCCGGTCAAAAATCAACCTCCAAAATGATTGCGCCACACCGAAACCCGAGCCGGGGGGCCGACGACCTGGGCGAGGTCCAAAATAAGATTATATTTCACCAAAAGCGCAATAAATTGCACATCATATTATGGTTTTTGCGGTGGCCATGGACCACTGGACGCGAGAGACAGAAGAGGATAAAAAACAGCACAGCTTACAATCACAACGACGGCAGGCGGCCGGAAATGTAATTCGTGCGGGCCGGACAATCGACAGACGCCGCTGAGGCATTTCCGTGCGCCTTCCCGATGATGATTGTGGCTGGGAAGTGTTTTCGAGCTGGATTTTGCTGTTGCTTCAATGGTTTTGGGCAGAAACGCAATATACATGCCCCGGGAAGGGCTTTAGTCTGCCGGCTCTGGTGGGAAGACGAAGAAGCCAGCGAAACGAAAACGACACACACACACACACACACACACACACACACACACACACACACACACACACACACACACACACACACACACACACACACACCGGAGAAGGATATAAATAAAAGCTTATCTCGAGCTCGAATGGAGCAACGTGGTGGGCTGGCCAAACTGGCGAGTAGTACCGGTGCCTTGCTCACCGTGCACTTACGCCTCACAGAAAGCGTGATGAAGAACACACAAACGGACAGAAGTCGAACCTGTCGAAACAAATTGCTAGGCTCATATTTTATTTATTAAAGAGCGCTCGTTCTTGGTTCTCCGGTCTGTCCGGTCTGAAGATTTTTTTTCTGCCGAGGTGAAGTTTTAAGTCCACTTGCTCCGGTACTGTGTCGAAGCCTGCGGGGAAGAATCAACACCAAAACCAAGACACAGGACACAGCTCCAATCGTGCCAAAATCCAAAAAGGGACGGGCTTTGTTTCGTACCGCATTGGCTTCCCGTCACATCGCGGGTGCCTCGCGAAGCGTGTTATGTTACGTTCCACACGCCACACCAATCGAGCACTCAATGCAATGCTTTGCCGTGCTCGAAGGAGTGGATTTTTATTTTCCAGACTTCCTTGACTTCTCCGTTTTCTTTACCGGATCACTCATAAACTATCACTAGCCGGACCGGGTATGATTGCAATGTGTCGATTGGCGAAGAAAGGTATAAGAGCATCCATCCATTTTTTTCGTTTGCTGTTGTAGTCTTCGTTTTCCATTCCATCCCCATATCGTCGCTTCGCATCGAGGGTCGGTTTCCGGGGCCCGGAACAAGTAATCGAGTTAAAATTGTTTCCGATGTGAGATGCGAGTGAAAAATGTTGCCCAGCCTTGGCACACCAACCCGAGCACGTGATGATTATTTGGCTTTCGCTTAATGTGCTTTATATGGCGTTTTTTTTTGGGGGGGCCAAGCGCTCGTGGCTGATTTGAGCGGAAATGGAGCAACACGTATCGCTATTATTTTGTGTTCTTTTTAACCCCAACTCGAGGCAGCAGCAGTAGCAGTGAAACTAGGCGAAAATTAGGGCCAATTTTTAGCCTGCTGTTGTTGTGAGCTTTCTGCGATTGTGAGGTCAACGTGATTATCGGCCAACAGTAATCGATAGGTGTTTGTTTGCTCTTAAATTAAATCTAGTCGCGCTAAATGAGATCATTGCTTTGCGCTGCAAAGTAAACATCTCGATTGATATGGAACCAAAAACGACGTCGGTGTAGGAAAACCATACAGTAAGAAGTGTCCGGGGGTGGGAAAAACACAAGCCATCTAAGTTGACCCCGTGTGGCTCCACTCGCGCACGGCAGGCGGTAATCGTTCGGTAACGCAAATGGAAAGGTGCGGACCGCCCATCTCTGTCTCCCCATTGCAAGGTGTTAAAGATGATTGCTCGAATTGCAGCCAGAGGGATGCGAAGTGGCTTCGATGCATCATTCCATTCAGCCGCGCTTCGATTCCGACCTGCCCCGGGAGCCACACCTTGTCGATCGTACTTACGAGCTTCAGCCAAATGTTCGTCACTAGCAGCTGATTCTTTTCGTCCTGTAAACAAAAAAGGGGGAGAAGAGAAGAGTATTATTTAGCTTTGATGTTGGTTGACGTGGGTATAATTAGGAAAACTTCATAAAAATAATATGGCATCATCGTCATTTGGCAGTGTGAAGAACAATGGTGCGGTTTGTTGTAACTGGCCTCGTGTAATCAATAAATGCCAATTCATCAAATAAAGTTTCGCTGAGGCTCAGGTGTCACCATACGGAATGATTGGAGGAGACGATTTTAAGTCATTAAAAAAGGGGTCCGATAACACATACTCTTTTATGATGATTTTAAGATTGATGAACTTAATTGAATTTGATACTGCTTACAGAAGCTGATAATCTTTCTTTTCCAAGCATAGTTCTATTTTTGTAGTGTGTTCAAACTAACCAAAAAAATAATGTTATTATAATACATATATATTTAAATTTTTAACATTTGTTCAACTTTTGGAAATAGATAACAAAAATGTAGACTAGTGTAAGCCGTCAAAGCTCCTAAATGTTTGACATGATATCATCATCCGGAGTCGTTCGGAATCGTCCAGAATCGCCCGGAGTTGTTTGGAGTCGGAGTCGTTCGGAGTCGTCCGGAGTCGTTCGGAGTCGTCCGGAG